>NC_056726.1:1730483477-1730820977 GCF_019279795.1 Protopterus annectens | reverse complement strand
TATGTCTGGAATGGTGGAGGGTGTGAGTTTTTGAGCACAGCGCTGGGGCATCCAGGAGTCCAAAGACATGCAGGACTCCTTGTCAAAGACCATGACCAGAGACTGCTGCAGGGCCAGTATCAGGGTTCCCATTACAAAGCTGAAGCCTGAGACCTTCTTGCCCATGACCTCACCATTGCCACTGGCATACCCCGAACTGGTGAGCAGGTCAGGCATCACTATGCCGACCTGAAGTGGAGAAAGGGGGATCTCTTGGATCAGTTGATCCAAGAGGCTAGGAGGATGGGGGATGTCCCAGCCGTGTGTATCAGTCCACTACCTGTTTAATAATTGCAAGCTCATGTATATTATGGATAGGTATGGCTAAATATTCCTCTTATGTCTTTCACAGTGGCAGGTGAGCGGGCTGCAAACCAGGAAGCCCATGCCTGTAGACTGCAGCAGTTGCAACGCGAGGCAGGTTAGTAATACTCTTGCATGTACTATCATAGGAAATAAATCTGAAAGTAGTAGTAAGTTAATTGCCTGTATAAAACTTGTATTGTTTAAGGCATGTACTGCATACACCAGAGAATAGGGCAGGAAGAGTCTCATATAGGTTGTATGTAAATAAAAGCATAATAGCCTGACAATAAAGGTCTAACTGCTGGCCTGCATGTGTTTACTCTGGTATCATATGGTAATGTATAGTTGCAATCACTTAATAGTACTGTTGTATTAAGCACTGTTACCCACACTGTGCTACATAAATAAAATGTGTAGGAATGTCTGTATATGGCTGTTGTAATTCTAAGAGGTCATATAGTACAACTGAGAGAGACTTAGACAGAAAACAGTGAAAAGACAGACAACAAAATCCAAACAGCACACTCAACTGTGATGTGAACTGTTGTATTTTTTGCACACACAGCCATGGTTCAAATCCTGGGAGTGGTAGTAGGCTGTATGCAGAATCATACCCCCCAACTGTACAGATATGTCCAGAATGTTCAGTAAATTGGCCCATATCTGCTGTCTGTAACCCTATCCCCCTGGCAAATCAGTGGGATGATCCCAGATGTTTAGGCAACAAACAATACATATAAACAATTGTCAGACATCTATAAGAAACCTGTCACACTAGCAACTCCCCAAAATGTTATGAGAGTAATTAGCCAAGTATGTCCCATCTCCACCCCCATGTTGTCAAGCTGTGACCAGAGTGTGAAAGTAACGGAGTGAGACGTAAGTGCATAATATTAATGTGGAAACTGGTAATTTGTGTGGCAACATTCAGGTAGTGCTAACAAACATTGCTCCTACAGGTCTGTCAGATACAAACACTGTGCCTAGAAATAAATGATTGATATCCTGTACTGGTACTGTTTACTCTGGTATTGTATGGCATTGTTAGTGTTGCAGTTGCTCTGAATAATAAGGTATTACTCATCACTGTCACCCACACTGTATTACATACTACAACTGTTTAGGAAATCCTGTATAAGAGTGCTGTAATTACAAGGTCGGAATGTAAACCCACAGGAGAATTATAGATAGAAATCAGACAAGAGATACACAGCAGTATCTATATAGCACACTCAACTGTGATTGGCAGTGTTTTAGTTTTAGCAGACACAGCCATGGTTCGAATCCTAGGAGTGGTAGTAGGCTGTATGCAGAATCATACCCCACAAGTGTACAGAATTGTTCAGAATGTCCAGTTAATCAGCCCATATCTGATGGCTGTTACCCTGTCCCCCTGGCATATCAGTGTGCTAATTTCTGACATGTAGGCAGCATTTCATGACATATAACTGACTGTCAGACCTGTACATATTTGGAAAATGTAAATGGAAACAACTCTGTCATTGTACAATTCACTAAAGGTTTAAGAGTGCAATAGTTGAAATATGTCCCAGTTCACCTGCATGTGGTGAAGACATGCCCAGAGTGTGTACAATAAGAGATGGACAGGTATGAGCATAACATCAACCTGGAATCTGGGAGTATGTGTAGAAACAGTTAGGTAGTGTTAACAAACAGTACCTCCACAAGTATACCAGGTAAGAGATGTATACTGCAGGTAAAACTCAGTTCATGTATATAGTTGTCGACAGCCATACCACTGTCCAAACTAAGGCAATAGGGTAGTGTACTAATACCTGTAAGATACAGATCACAGCACTGACTAAGAAAGTAATGCAAACTACAGGAATATACTAGGTGTTAATTGACATCTCCCCCCCCCACCATATCTGCAACAATAAACTAAATACACAACTCAATCAGTATGTGCTGCATTAACTCTACTGTTGGGACATATGTCCTATTGTTTGATAATTATTTAAATTTGTTTCTATATATGTGCCATGTTGAAATACTCCCACATTGGTGGTATGCTGCCATCAATGCACCTGCATGCTGTTGTAATAACCACTGTGGTTCCATATATGCATGTGTTCTGTTTGCTATGCAACTGTTCCGTATTTGGTGTTTGGGTTAATGGGAATATCTATGCATGCTGTTATACCTAATCCTGAAATGTGTTGACTATTACTAACCCACATATATTGATAAAATTTAAACACCATAGCACGTCTGGGAAGGCCAGTCCCGGCGGACCCACCTGTCCCACATCAGCTGGCCATGGCAACAGTACCAGCACGTCTGGGGCCCAACCCAGGACCTCCTCGTCCATTGGTCCTACACCACTTTTGGGTGGAACCACCTCAGGGGATAGGGCTTGCCCCCCCCTGGGAGCGGGCATGGACAGGAACCTGTCACCTATCGCCAGGTCCGGGTCGTGGTGCATAGCGAGCTCTGCAGGGAGTTTGGAGATATGCTACACCAGCTTGAGCGGCGTGTGTCACAACTAGAGGGTCGGCCTGCCCCTCCTACTCAGCCCCCAGCACAGCCACCTTCGGGCTGTGAATGTGCAGTGGTGACTGCCCATGGGTGGGGACCTCAGTCCCACTGTTTCCACTAGGGGGCTCATGGGCCTCCGATTTCCAAACACCCCTCCCCATCAAGGTGTTTACCCTCACATGTGTCATATACTGCCCCTGTATGCGTTGTGTTAGTCTTGTCTGTTAACCTACCCAACCTACCTCCCCAAATATACCTACTATCCCTCCCCAACATCCCACTCTCACCTGAAAAAAAAGGCAATCTGTTCCCAAAAAAAAAATTTTGCCCCATACATAACTGCCCACTTCACACATGTGTCCACTGGACACACGTAATCTGGTCTAATTGGCTTAATAAATTAGAATTGTTGTCCTCACCCCTCTCTCAGGGGTATGAGTGTCCAAATATATCTTCAAATTCAGTGTATATGCACAGCTGTTGCTGTAGAAATAATGGGCAGCTTTGGACCTTCCCTACACCCCTCTTGCACATCCCTAGCTATTTTCCCTACTGAATTTCCATCTTTGTGCCCTTTTTCCACCACTTTCCTATCAACCCTTTTTTATTTCTTTTAAAGAAATTAGCACGGGGGTAAGGGGAAGTAAGCACTTTTAAGCAGCAGTAAGCGGGTTTAAGCTTGTTTGCGTGGGGGTAAGCAATGCCTACACAGGTTAAGCACTTGAGAAGCTAAATCAGTATATGAAACTGTAACCGCAAGTTAGCAGTGCTTACCTCCACGGAAACCTGTGCAAACCCACTTACAACTGCTTAAAAGTGCTTTAATCACTCTGCATCCGATGGCCCTTGTTCTGCCCAGCAACAAAATAATCAGCCTTTGGAAGGCCCAAACCCAGGACACTGCACACCATAGCAGTTTACCACTAAGCCATGTCAGATATACATAGCCCGACTGTTGCAAGTCCAAAAACCAGGACCCGACACAACATGGGCGCAAGATGTTGACAGTAATCCATTCCACCTGTATGATGCATGTATGAGCACATATTCAGGGACATCTTGGTTTAGCCAAAGCCATCAGGCATTTCAGTGAGAGAGAATTGTTTGAGGTCATTGGCTGACTGAGGTCACCTGGACTACAGCTTAGACTAAGCACCTCATTGGTTCTTTTGAGATTTCTTTCTTAAAAGCTGTCTCAGGTTTCAACCTTCTATTACCTAAGAAGTTCAGTTGTGAAAAAAAAAACAATTTATCTGCTTTTATTGTATTTGTGTTTCTTCCTACTTTATTTTGCTTTTGCGTCATCTTAAAAGTACTCAATTGTATTTATTACTGCTTGGTGTAACTCATTCTAAGCCTTTTAGTTTAAGCACTTGAGCCTCATTCCAGTTGTTTTACATTAAGAAGGTTTGTGGTCTGCACTGTAGTGGCAGAACAGGTAGCTTACATCCTTCTAAGTTGGGAACTGCTGATTGAGGGCTCAGTGTCTGTTATTCTAAAAGTGTATTAATTCTGGTTTAAGCACTTGGGCTTCAGGCCAGTTATTTTACATTAAGAGGGTTCGTGGTCTGCACTCTTGTGGGAGGAGAGGCTGGACACTGCCCTTCTGAGCTGGGAATTTCTGGTTAAAGGCTTATAGTGCCTGCATATTTGAACTGCTTCTTACTGAAATTTGTACACCTTGTTTGCTGTAGCATAGACTAGATCCAGGCCTGCTGAATCTAGCTTTGTTTGTATAACTTGAGCACTAATCCAGGCATTCTTTAAAGTATTCAATTGTATTTATTACTGCTTGGTAGTAACATGATTAAAGTGTAGCTATCATTCTAAGTCTTTTGGATTAAGCACTTGGGCTTCAGACCAGTTGTTTTACATTAGGAAGGTTTGTGGCCTGCACTGTGGTGGCAGGACAGGTAGCTTACATCCTTCTAAGTTGGGAACTGCTGATTGAGGGCTCAGTGCCTGTTATTCTAAAAGTGTATTAGTTCTGGTTTAAGCACTTGGGCTTCAGGCCAGATATTTGACATTAAGAAGGTGTGGTCTGCACTCTTGTGGGAGGAGAGGCTGACTCTGCCCTTCTGAGCTGGGAATTTCTGGTTAAAGGCTTATTGTGCCTGCATATTTGAACTGTTTCTTACTGAAATTGGTACACCTTGTTTGCTGTAGCATAGACTAGATCCAGGCCTGCTGAATCTAGCTTTGTTTGTATGCTTGTTTGTTTGCTTGTTATTTCCCTGAAACGCTAATTCCACCTAAAATGCGGCTTTTCAGCACTTCTCTGAATCCCTAGTGATATCTGCATTGCTTACTGTACTTATTTCCTTGTTTCACTTGAAAGAAAGTTACTGTTTGTCATTTTTGCATTTAAGTTACCTGTAACACATTGCATTTAAGTTACCTGGCACTTGCTCACTAAAGCAATTATATAAGTCAGCACTAAAAAATTAAAAGCACTACACCCTCACAAACTCCCCTTGAGTACATTGTTCCCCATTGGCCCTTTTTTTCAATTATAAAGGAATTCCCAATACTATTCTAGCATGTCCAAAGCTCAGTTGTCAATCTCCTCTCCGGTCCAGCTGGTGAATCTGGGAATCTTGAGGCAATGTTACAACTGCCTCATGTACACAGACAACCCTCTCCTCCTCCCAACAAATTCCAGCACATGTGAGAGATGCAACCATATAGCCAAAATGGAGGCTAAGCTCTCTCAACTCAGTACTGACGTAACCAGTCAGGAGGAGAAGAAAACCACACTCATTACAATTCCAGTCTCACATAGACCTACCACAACAGCAAACCAAACACATAAACACACAAAAACCTACTCAGAGGCTCTAAATAAAAATCTGCCTGAGCAGCAGAGACCTCCAAAGCAGACACCCAAGCAACCGCTACCCCAAAACAAAACACGTGCAATGCATAGCTCACAAAGCCAGTGTGCCGAACAGTCACAGCCCTTAAGGCTAAACAACACACCTGATACACTTGTAACAGGTGACTCTATTGTCAGGCACACTGACGTCCTGCTCACCAGGATGAACAAGGGGAAGGTCACGGTGAGCTGCCTGTCGGGCGCTATGATCCGCCACATAACACAAGCACTCAGGTCACTCCAAGGCAAGTGCAAATATGACTCAGTCATTGTCCATGCTGGTGTGAATGACCTGAGATGTACCTCCCTGGACTACATGAAAAGAGACATAGAGGAGCTCTCTGAGCATGTGGCCCAGGCTGGTATGACCCTGACCTTGAGTAGCATCTTACCCTCACCAAGAATGATGCCACAATATGAAGACAAGATGATCAATTTCAACAATTGGCTTAAGTATTGGTGTCATTCAAAGGGGATCCAATGCCTGTCAGCCTGGGATGACATGCTCGACAAGCCACGATGCTTCACTAGGGACAGCTTGCACCTGTCACCCCTGGGCTTTTGGATATTGGCAAAGGCTCTTGCTACCCCCATACCCCCATAGTGCCTTTTTTAGGCAAGGCTCAAAAGACAAACCCACCTCCATAGGTATCACAAGGGATAAGAAACTAAGAGTAATGCTACTTAACGCCAGAAGTCTAAACCTCAAGATGCACGCACTCGAAACTCTCCTTAGCATGTAGAACATCATTATCTGTGCAGTAACAGAAACCTGGATCAAGGCTACCAAGAGCACCCCAGCACTACCAGGTTATACCTCATACCATGCTTTTCAGCCCCAAAACTTGGACCGAACGACAAAAGGAGGGAGAGTATCAATATTCGTCAAAGATACCCACACCTCCAGGTTTGTGGCACAGCACGAAGCATCAGAGACTATCCATGTGCAACTAACAGTTGGTAAAACTGCCTTCCAGTTTATAGTCCACTACAGACCACCCTTCCAAACCCAGGAACCCCACTCGGCCTTCCTGAGAACACTGGAAAATATGAAGGTCTCTCCAAACACCATTATATTGGGCGACTTCAACTACCCAAACATAGACTGGGAGCATTACTCTAGCTCCAACACCCTAGCCCAAAGGTTCCTAGAATTTATAAACTCAAATGCTATGGAACAACTTGTTACCACTCCCACAAGAGGGGAAAACATACTGGACCTGATCATCACCAACATGGGGACTCTATGCTCCAGACCAGAAGTGTATTCCTCACTGGTAAGAACAGACCATAAACTAATCTCACTGGATATTCACATCCCAACCGCACCCCCTGCCCAGAAAACCACAGTGAAAAACTTCTCTAAAGCAAATTTCACACTCCTCAAAACTGAGGTGGAATCCTTCAAAGCCCCCAGACCTGTGGAAAATATGGCCCAGACCGCAGAATCATTTATAAACGCATTCTATGAACACCTTCAGGAATGCATGGATCATGCAATCCCAAATAAAACCAAGACCCAATCCTCCAAAGGCAGACGTCCTGTCTGGTGGACCCCAGCCATAAACAAACTATACAATAGAAGGAGGAAGCTACTACATGATAGAGCAAAATCCCAAAAAGGGAAAGCATCTCTGATCAGTATTAGCAAAAAACTATGGGCACTCATAAAATCATCTAAGGCCAGCTTCGAGAGAAAAATTGCACAGGACACTAAGGATAATCACAAGGCTTTCTTTAGTTATGTTAGGAACCTGGGTGGGAATTCCCAGATATGCTCAGAATTAGTCCAAAATGACAAAAAATACACTGAACCCACGGACATTGCCAACATCCTAGCTGACAGGTTCAGTGCAAACTTCTCCTCCCCCTCCCCACCAAAAGGGCAAATATCTATCCCAGCAGAGTGCTGCCCCCCTGACATCTCAGATGCTCAGGTAAGAGCCGCCCTCTCCAAAGCAAAAAACACAGCATCAATGGGACCAGACGGTGTCCCAGGCTTACTACTACATGAACTCCAAGAAGAGCTAAACCCAAACATAAAACTACTGTTCAATCTCAGCCTTACTACAGGATATGTACCCAAAGAGTGGCATACAGCAACAGTGGTCCCTCTCCACAAAGGTGGTGCCTCAACAGATCCTGGAAACTATCGCCCCATAAGCCTGTCTAGCTTGGTCTGCAAAGCTATGGAAAGGATCATCGTGGACCTCATAAATAAAAATATTGGGGACCTACAGACACTGTATCCTACCCAGTTCAGCTTTGTTAAGGGCATATCCTGCCTCTTAAACCTGGTTGATTTCTTTGAAACAGTCACCAAGGCCATTGACGAGGGGAAGGTGGTCCACACAGCCTACCTGGACCTCGCAAAAGCCTTTGATACAATACCCCACTCGGGCATTATAGATAAGCTCACCAGCTTAAATATAAACCCCTATGTCACTAGATGGGTTGCAAACTGGCTCAAGGACAGTACCCACATGGTTAGAATTGCTGGAGCCATGTCAGACTCCAAACGAGTTACAAGTGGCATCCCACAAGGCTCAGATCTGGGACCTCTCTTGTTCGGTATATATTTCTCGGAGGTACAGGCCAACACGGAAGGACTGTGGCTGACCAAGTCCGCAGATGACTGCAAACTGGGTGCCATAACTGACTCTCCAGCCGACACAAGCATCCTCCAAAAGGGCCTCATAGAAACAGACAACTGGTGCCAGAGCCATGGCCTCAAGCTAAATGCCAAAAATGTATAGTCATCCCTTTGGCAAAACAAAGTGCCCACAAATTACCACATAGGTGATAATCCATTAAGTACAGAAGAAGTAATTAGGGACCTGGGGACCCAAGTTGATAGCAATCTCTCATTTGACAACCACGTGGCCAAAGTGGTCAGAAAAACATTTTATATAGCCCACCTAATCATGAAGGGATTCACATCTAGATCAGGGGAGGTCATTGTGCCTCTTTACTCATCCCTCATCAGGCCCATAATTGAGTACAATGCCTCTTTTGGGATGTACCTTACCAGACACCTGCAGCAACTGGAAAGACCCCAAAAGTACCTCACCAAGAGGATCAAAGGGCTCAAACAGATGCCATATGCTGCCCGGTTAATGAAACTCCAGCTCTACTCAGTGGCATACCGCCTGTTCAGAGGTGATCTGTGCCTGGCGAGAAAGCCATGTCCAATCCTGAATTAATGGACATGCTGCACCTCAGAAAATCCAAATCCCATCGAGCTCACGCTAGAGACTTGAACCTCAGCATTGAAATAAATAGGACATGCTGGAGGGACAGATTCATAACCCAGAGGCTCCCTTCACTCTGGAATAAAATCCCAGTCCAGGTTAGGCAGAGTCCCTCATTGACTCTCTTCAAGAGGAATCTTGATGAGTGGATGGGAGATCGTAGGTTTACCCCGGGTATCACTTCTGTGTCACTGTTAGACAGAGGCACAGTATACTAACCTCGAAAAAGGGCATAGCAAAATTAATTTAAAATGGGTGGCGAAAGCCAAACACACTCTGGCTAGACTTATAAATGCCCTAGGGCAGATAGCCTAGTATGAACCTAGGAACCTATGAACCTATGTCAGGCTGGTATCACTAACATATCATGAAGAACAGTCTGGCTACCATAGGGAATGTACAATGTGGAAGCAATAAACATTCCTAAGATACATACACACACACACACACACACACACACACACACCCATATATGCAGATACAGATATATATATATATATATATATATATATATATATATATATATATATATATATATATATATATATATATATATATATATATGTGTGTGTGTGTAGCTACACATACACCACACAGATATGTATAGGAAGATACATATTTAGAGGGCGCACACCATATGGAACAGCCAGTATTCCTACCAAATGGAGAGTGTATGAGTCACCCATACAAAAGACAATTGTTGCCTGAAACATATACCCACAGAGAGGTCAAAGGATATAACACCACACACAGGTTTGCATACATGAGAAAGCATTATTTGTGTACGATTATAGTTGTATATGCCATGTCATATACCTGTTTAGGCTTTGAAATACAAACAGATTAATGCAACTCTCAAACAGATTATTTAATACAGTATTCCGAAAAGCATAACATATGTTGCTGTCCATGCCAAGGCCTTTAAGGTAGTACAACAGTAATACAGACTGGGTCACAGGATAACAATCAATCAACAGTAAGTAATGCAGATGTATAGTCCAGCAGCCTCTAACTACACTCTGTATGCAGTCCTTAGGGGGAAAAGACTTCAGTTGACACAATGGGATGTATCTGCTACATAAGAGGGCATAATTGAAACCATCACAATCACACTGACAAACAGAACAGTCTACATGGCAGGAAGCAGTAGGCCAGCATTTTCCCAAGGTGAAATGTATGATAATGTACATCCATATACCTTAAGGGAGCTTAATCCTGATACCCCTCACATGTTGTAACAGCCTAGGTTATTTATGGTGCATCCCCCCATAGAATGACTTACAGGGGCATATACCACTGTTAAATACACTGACCTCTGGAATGCAGAAGGGCACACATGTATTGTGCAGATGAAGCCCACACATATATGGACCCAACCCCACAATATGTGTGGGGCCACAACAGCAGTGGAATGATGGCAGGAATGGCAGCATGACATACTCACAGGCCACTACATAACAACCCCTGACTGCATGTCATATGGACAAAGCCTGGTATGTAGGTGGAGGACAGAGGCCGGAACACAGGCCCATATGTGAAATAGTGTTGTCATACACTAAGCAAGTTGCTGGTGTTACAGGATAGTCTGCAACATACCCTTAGTCAGGAATATGAAGTCAGAAACACAAATGGATGTAGCCATGTACTGATAGCACTCAACACACACACACTGCCAGTGATATATCTGACACAAAACCTGTGTGGTGGACAGACAAAACATAACAGGCACACCTCTGGCCATCAAGTGGATAGGCCCACAGTTGAAAGCTATGCAGACAGACTGCATTCCATGTTAAGCTAGTATGTACACACAAACCCTGTAACACTGGTGCTATACAATGCATACAACAACATTACTCACACTCTGTCTGTAGTTCTGGAACCTCATACAAATATGTAGCTGGCCTGAGTGTGCAAGTTCTCTTGTAAGATGTATTGCTACCTGCTAACTCTAACACTGCTGCCCAAACACAGGAAGGATGTCCACCATACAGGAAAAGTAACGGGACCATGCCCACATGATGTAGGGATTTATAGTAGTGGTTTGCCATGACAGTGGTAATTGGAAGTTCTACACAGCATGCTGCATGCAGGTAGCAAGTGGAGGACACTGATTAGTGCAGAGGCCATCACCTGATCATGTGCATCACCTACAAAAGCCACGCTACAATCTATTCCAAGCAGCTCAATCCATTTACTAGAGAGAGAGAGATAGGGAGAGAAAGAGAGGGAGGGAGAGAGAGGGAGAAAAAGATGGAGAGAGAGAAAGAGAGAGAGAAACTGAAACTGAAACAGAAACAAACAGGCCTAGAAAGAAAGCAGGCTAAAGCCAAAGTAAAGGAGATAAAAATACTCCTACAAGGACACTATCCAAAACAGACCTCATTCCCACAACAGGTATGTGAAGTATATATGCATGTAATTGACTGTAGTACTTGGTCCATAATAATGGGATAGATGATGTGGAAGGATTTATATGTGCCATCAGGTATTATTGTTCTAATGATGTTCAGCTGAACAACTGCTATGGGCAATAGAGTCTGTCCCTGTGGGTAGTGGGCCATGCCCGTCAACTGTGCAGAGCAGCACTGACTGACAAGATGTAAGCCATCATAGTGTGTGTTGTGTAATGGAAAGCATGTATATTACTGTGGCCAATAGCTGGTGGTGGAAGCAATGCCATAATGATGGACATGTGGGTTCCAGAGTCCACCACTTGTAGGACACTCAGGTTAACATGTATTGTAGCAAGCTGAAATGCCATAGGTGTGTAATAGGCTCATCTGCAATCTGGCCCTATATATACCCCCCCTCCTGTTAGGCTGTATCCATATGTGGCACCTGTTTGTGTTGTAGCAAGGCAGAACAGTGCAGCTGTGCAGGAAGGAGAGTTAGAGATTCTGGACCTGATGTCTGAATGTACCCCATATATATAGGTATGTATATGTGTACATACATATATATATATATATATATATATATATATATATATATATATATATATACATATATATATATATATATATATATATATATGCAGATATATATATATATATATATATATATATATATATATATATATATATATATATATATATATATATATACACAACATAAAATATATCTACACACACACACACACACACACACACACACACACACACACACATATATATATGTATATATATATATATATATATATATATATATATATATATATACATATATATGTGTTTGTATGTCTGTATATATACAAACACACACACACACACATGTGTATAGAAATACATGTCCCCTATATTTCCATCACAGTGCTGCATGCTATGTGTGAGGGAACATCACACATAGCAATACACACAGATATATACAGCTATAAGTGTGTGCAACATGGATGGTTATGTCACATGTGAACCTCTTGTTGGGACCACATTGCCCTTGTCTGTGAAGTAGGGAATGGGAATTTGATAAAGGATAGCAGGTATATTTGTGGAGGTGGTTTGGGTAGGTAGATATAGAGGACAGCCTACAGGGGTGGTATATGACACACGTGGTGGTTAAACACACTGGATGGTGAGTGTGGTCTGCAATGTGGAAGCCCCATGAGCCCCCATATGGAAATAATGGGAACAAGGCTTCCACCCATTGCTAGTCACAACAGCAGCTTCACAGCCCTGAAGGGGCCTAGCCTCGAGGCTGAGCAGGAGGAGCATGTGGACCCTGTGATTGTGTACTGAGGGCCTCAAGGTGCTGTAGCACATCCCACAAGTTTCTGTGGAGTCCCCTATGGAACAGACCCTGGACCTGACCTCGGGTGACAGGATCATGTCTGTGTGTACCCCCAGGGGGAACACCATCCCCTGAGGTGGTTCCACCTGAAGGTAGTGCTGGACCAGTAGATGAGGAGGCCCCAGGGTGGGTCCCACATGTGATGTGTCCTGGTAACATGGCCAGATGAGGTGGGAGAGGTAGTTCTGTTGGCAACTATTCCCTAAATGTGCTATTGTGTCACTGTTATAGAACATATGTGGGTAGTAATAGTCCACACAATCCTGGAACATGTCCAACAGCATGCATAGATATCCCCGATAATACATAATGACAGATGTGCAGCAATCACAAAGCAAGCATACCACATGCATATATGGAACCATTGTGGCCCTGACAATGGCATGCAGGTGAAATAGTCTGTAAAAGGCCAGCAGTGATAGTGTCCCCACAGGGAACATGGCTACAAATACACCACAAAGCATGGTACAATACAATATATGTCCCAGTGGTAGATAAGCTGTAGCCATACATATTGAGTTGTATGTACAGTTTGTTGTCTCTGATATGGTGGGAGGGAGACAGAGATGTGTATTAAGAACTATGGTAACCTTGCTGTATGAGTTGCTCAGACCTATTTCCATTTTTATGTCTTTCAGGCAAGATGTCCCATGGCTGGTTACTGGTGTATTCAGCAGCAGAAAATGAGGTCATTCTTAACCTCCTGAAACAGCACTACCAGGTTCTTTTCGGCAGGACAGCCCATGAGTAGCAGGAGAGGACCGCCCTGCGGAATGATCTAGTCCACAGCGTCAATGATGTCGGCCTGCATAACCGCAGTTATGAGCAGGTCCAGCATCATTGTAGTGACCTGCTTCACAATGCCCGATGGCATGCTGCCGCAGTCCGGGGGGATCACCTTGCAATGGGGGGAAGTCATGCCATCCACCCCCGACATGGGTTGAGGAGCTCCTCACCAGCCTCGTGACACCTGCCTGCCCACACACGCAACAACTGGTGGAGACCATAGTGGAGGTGGATGCTACCTCAGCTGAGGAGCATGCAGGTAAGGCCACAGGGCACATCAGTAGACCACTGTTGCACATGCATCCATAACTGTATAGGTAGATCATGCATATGTGAGATGTCATATATATATATATATATATATATATATATATATATATATATATATCCTGTTGCTGCGTGGTAGTAATAAACAGATGTGCATAAGATGTAGTATTGTGGACTTGTACTGTTGATGTACTGTAATGCTGCACCCACCCTGTAGCAATGCCACAGCTGTGGCCACTGTCATCACATCTCACACACTCTTATGTAGGTCCCTCTGGTATACCACCAAGGCAGCAGCCTGTAGCTGGTGAGTATGGTTTATGTTCATGTTTGCCAATACACCGGTCATGTAATGGCTATGGTATATTCCATGAACACATCTAACACACCTACCCATAATGCATGCCATACATGTTCACGTATTGTTGCTGTTAACTGCACTGCATCACAGTGGTGACCATGATGTGATATCTGAAGGTTATGTCAGACACCTGCAAGATAACTAACATTCTGTCATTGTGAAATGTGTCCACAGGGATGAACATAATGGTGGGACACATGGCCTACAGTAGGGACATGTGTGCAACATCACCCTTATATAGTGCTACAACAGTGTATATACCAGTATTACAATAGTAACTGTTAAAGATCTACATAACGACATAACATAATACTGTGTTCCACAACCCTCAACACCTGCAATGTGGTCCCAGCATGAGCACTGAGTGTGTAATATGGAATTGTAGATTAGGACAGCAAATATGGGGAATACATGCCTTCACAAACACTGGAAGCATATGTGTGACCACACTCCAGAGAAAATATAGTGGAGGCAGCTGTTGAGGTATTGCCTGCATGCATTTGTCATGGAAATGCACCTTTCAGCAAGTACACGTACCCAGTGTCACACTACATATTGGTCTGCTGTCCAAGACTTTTGGCCATCAAATGTGCACACTTACCTGCAACAGAGGCAGGTGTGGCTTGCACACATCTTACATGACATGGCATGGGCCCCATACCCAACAGGTAGCACTCATGAGCTGCACGTGTAGCCATACCTCACCATTGCATATGCCATGGCAAACAGTGCAGATAGTCATGCATGTGGCAAGGATGTATGGGACAGGAATGATGTAGGAAATAAACAGATGGCCACCCAAGACAAATAATGTTACATGTAGCAAACTGGTCATGCGGGCTGCCCACTAACATGCCACAACACTGAGGGGGTAGCAGGAATGTCCATCAAGTACTGGCTGTGTGGTACCCATGTCAGCAATTGCCTGGACTCTGCAAGTGTGTGGCCTATAGGTTAGGGCAATCATATGTGACAGTTGTACCACAGGAAACAACAGCCAGGCCTTTCTACAGGTAGTGTATGCATAACAGAAGAGGTCCCCAACAGTCATGCATTGCAATGTGTACTGGTGTACCATGACTACATTGGAAACCTACAGACAGTATCATGTAACATACAGGTACTGCACAACCAATGCCTCACCCTACCTCAGGCCCACCATCCCCATCTGTACTGTGCCGGTGCCAGTGTACATCTGTATGTTTGCCAGTCATTAGCTGGGACTAGGCTGTTACATGTGGTGTTCATTGTTTGGGACACTGCAAACTGACACATGTGTAGGTCATAGTTGTCAAGCATCTGCAAAAAGGCTGAAGGTGGGAAGGGTGTGTCATCATGACACACCAGTGCACTGCAGCAGGGATCCTAAGGATGCTACAAATGGCTGCATCTGCACAAAGTCAGGTTCGGGAACTGTGGCAGAAGTAACCCTTACTCCACAGCAATAGTGATGGCAGTGTGTGAACTCCAAGGGATGTGCACATGAGTAGACCTTACAATCATGCAGAGTTGGGGGACGTGTAGGGCAGACTGACCATACACTTGCAAATGCAGATGGCCCATGCTAGTATACCCTTGCAAGGAATACTGACTGCTGTAGTACACATAAAAGGTGCAACAAACTGTCATGATAAGGGCGTGCACACATATGCACCCACTGAGTGTATGCATCACAGTCAGCATCTGCACACCTAACACATTTATTAGACACTGCATGTGAATGTACAGGACATATGTCACATATCAGGCTCATGTAATGTTAATATATGCAGTGATGTGGTCCCACGGCATATCAAGGAAGAGAGTGTCATATCATTAAGGGTGTGTATACTCCCCATAGCCATGGTAAGGTTTGGCATTTGTCAGTGTAATAGTATCGTATTGGTCATACATGCAACGCTGATGTTGAGATCTGTAAACCAGACATCAGGCATTCACAAATGACATCTGCCCACATATCATCCCAGGTATGTGTCGCACAAACACATAAGGGCTGTGAGCATTAAAGCAGACATAACTGATACAGTAATACACATTCAGCAATGGTTTGTACACCTGTGAGGAATGGTGCACAGTACATGGCAGGATTCTGAACAGGTGAACAGCAATACTGTGTACATGGGTGCAGTGTTTTCCAGGGGAAGGGTCATCACCTACTAACACAGCCCATGCATCACACACATGTATACTGTTGCTAGCATGGATTGACTATAGCTACACTGCATGCTATTGAGTACCATATGTTATGCATGTCGACAGATGGGTAATGGGAGGACTGTTTGTACTATCTTTCTGTAACCTCACCCGTAGGTATGTGTGTGTGTGTGTGTGTGTGTGTGTGTGTGTGTGTGTGTGTGTGTGTGTGTGTGTGTGTGTGTGTGTTTGTGTGGCTGTCCATGTATGCACATGTGTAATTGTGGGGTTGTTTATACGGCAGTACTTCTGTTTGGAATTGTGAAGTTCATGGACATGGACTGACACATGAGACACCAAGAATACTTGTCTGATATGTAATCACAGGACAGCTGATAGTATAATAAGGTCTGTAGCATGGAACATGCATTGGGAGGGAAACTAGACACCAAACATACTCTTAATATTGCAATCAGCAGAAAGGTGAATGACTACCCATGTATGCAGCAATACAGATGCATTGGGGAATTACTAGATAACCCCAGGGAGTGCATCCACATATTACTCTCGTCCACATGATAAGTTGATTGAGCAGCAAATCTGGCATGTACTGAGCAATAGGTATGTATGACACTCCAGTGCATGACATTATGGAGTGAACATAGTAGCTTCTAACATATGGGGGCCATGCTCATGATGTCCGGACATACCCAGGGTGAGCACTGGATGACAGCAGTGAGTCCATGTAAAACCTACTCCACTCAAGTCAAGGAGGTAATGGAGTAACAGGTCTTGTGATGTGCTCAATCGTCTAGGTATTTAGATGAATGATACATTAATGAGTGGTATTAATGAGTGTATGTTACCAAGTGTGATGCAGGATGGGGAACTTACGTGAATAAAAGTGGGACTGTCTGTAAACTCAGGGACAGGTAGGTATTATGGTGGAATTTCAGGGTGTGTGTGTGTGTGTGTGTGTGTGTGTGTGTGTGTGTGTGTGTGTGTGTGTGTGTGTGTGTGTGTGTGTGTGTGTGTGTGTATATATATATATATATATATATATATATATATATATATATGTGTGTGTGTGTGTGTGTACTGTTATGCAATGCCATACAGGTCTTAAAGTGTGTTTCTTGGTTTTCTCCACAGGTGGAGAGGTGGGTCAGGGTCCCTCCTGCATGCAATCTGATGTTGATGTCCATACAGACACCAAAGATGATGATAGGACTGTTGAGGCACAGGTAGGGTTGTCAGATGCCGAAACTGCACCATCGTTTGACATTCCCCTGTAGGCCACCCCAACCCCGCACACAGTTACAGTGCCTATACATACCCCATCACCAGTGGCCATAGCAGAGGGACAGTTGGCAGTTGGTGGCAGTGCACAGGACAGTAAGATATCCATGCCTACTGTGTCTGGTCACAGCAGGCATAGCTGGATGTCTGTCAGGGCACCACATAGGCAGATGTACCAGGCTGCTCATGGTAGGGCCTCTGGTCATCATGCCCTTGGCAGAAGTGCCACAAATGGTACCACCAGGCGCATGTTTCAGACTGTCATGGGGGTGCAGGCACATATGGAACTGTACACTAGACAGGGCCTGGGGCTGCAGAGGGCTGCTCTCTCATCTGTAAGCGACAACTTCCATGAACTTGCAGGTGCCCTCCATGATTATACCAAGGTCATGGATAGATGGTTGGGTGAGATGGTGGGCCTCATTGACCATGGTTTGTCCATGCTTGAACATGTAGTGGGAGTGGGGTGACAGCCGCATGGATGTAGGCCAGCAACACCAACAGCTGGAGGTCGATATGGACATGCTAGGACACCAAGGCACTCCCATAGTAGCAGTACCAGCCCCAGCACTGCAGGGGTGTTGTCCACACCACACCACAGCAGGCCATGTGCACATGGCCCTGGCCAGTCCCAGGAGGGACCTGGTTCCAGCAGACATCTGTCATCATCAGGGAAGAGTACCACATCAAGGCCTGTACCAGGATGTCCTCATGGAACCCATGGCAGGCACAGTACACGTGTCCATGGCCAGAGACAGTGAACTGCACACCCTGTCAGGTATGGTCTGCAGCTGTCCAAGAAACACCTGTATAGGGCAGCCACATGGCAGAACTGTGTGCATACATACCTACACACCATACAAACACACCTATGGCAACCCCATACCTATGCACGCCACATCACCGCACCCATTTTAGCTAATTACACCTCTCACACACACACATGGTGTCAAATGTATGGCCCACCCTTGGTCTCTGGCAAACCAACAACACACCCTGTGCATATGATGATACCTGTGCTACATCCCTGTCATTGATAACATCCATGGAAGGACAGGCTAATATGGTTTTGATGCACACGGTGACTGTACTACAGTGTACCAATATACTGCTGTGTAACATGTTGTCAGCAGTACTGTTTAATGCATACATGTCAGGTAGTGTAGCTGTTCAGCCATGATGCATTATAGCTGTTAGTAACACTGAGTGATTGTGGTCTCCATAATGTTATCCATTTGTGTTGTAGGTGTATATGTGTCAGCAGGAGAATGGTCTGCAGTCATATTCCACAAGGGGTATGGCACTGTTGTGAAACCATGACTCTGACATATCCTGGGTACAGTTGACCACATTTCACAGGTCTGTTTAACAGTTACTGCCTGTGCCACATGGACAGGTGACCCACTGGGACATGTATAATCAGCAAACTGATGTAGATCCATCCACATACATGCACACTCTTACTTGGCAACACTGGGACTAGACCCCTACCTAGGTATGTAATGCTACTGATGTGTGTGGCTTTCACTGCACACACCACACATCATTTAGGGTGAGGTGTGTTCCAGGTTACATGTTACATGCAGAACATTCCCAGACATGTACAGTATGGTAATGGGGGATGTAATGGTTGTATATGGACAATACATAGCGTGACATACCATCATATACACATTAACAAACACATAACAGGCAGACACACATCCAAGAGACCTGGGCCTATTGGTCCTATCTTGTCAATGTGTCCAATGTGTTACAGGTAGGCTGCACACAGGACATGCATAACTAGGCTGGATTGTGGTATCAGTTACCTGTATGGTTGATGGTGACAGTGGTCACCATACAGTGGTACATGGGACATGTACCGGGTGTACTATGGTGTAATGACAGTGTACACAGCACCCACACCCCACAGTGGATAGTGTACACACTGGAACCCATGATGACACTCTGACATACCCACCATCACACATTGCCCATGACTGAGATATAACCCATTGTCCATCCCAACAGTGGTACTACAGGGATATGCATCTAATGCACATGCCACGGGCATAGTAGGGTGATGCATTGTCATGCCTCACCTATAGGCAGCAACATCATAATCCATAATATATATAGTATATGGCCTTGGAATGCTGTACCCTACAGATATACAGACATGCACACGTATACACACTTTCCAGAACTCAATGGGTATCCTATGCCTATTGACCCATTTGTATAACACTGTTGTGTTGGTACTGTAAGGCTCATGTAGCCATTAGGGAGAGGAGCATAACAGAGTACATGTAATGTCCGTACAGCATCCACATCTTACTATGGCAATGGGTATTGCGGTGGGTGTGAAGGCCCTCATGGTATTCCAAACTACAGGTGTACTAACACACAGACACTGATATACTCAGTAATGTACATGCACACATTTGTCAGTACTGGGGTGCATCACTGCAGGTGGTCATAGGTGTGTACCTGGCTATTGTCCATGGAGAAGTTGGAAGTGTAGGGGATGTGTGTACAGTGGTATCATGCCACCTGCCATGTGCCAGCAGGCAATCTATCGACAGACACTACTGTGGTGACCCTCAGGTCGAGAGTGACATGCATCAGCCAATCCTCTGGGTGCCTCGTGCAAATGGCCATTGAGGTCATCCAGTTGACATGTATGCAACATGTATTACAACACATGGTTAGTGTCTGTGATGGAGACCTGTACCCAAGCATGTTTTGTTGACTGTGGTAGTGTAGTGGAGGTACTCATGGCATGTGGTGCGTACAGGGTGTTGTGTCCGATCTGTGCCAGTTATAACACAGCTGGGCAAACATGTCAGTGCCAGTCAAGCATAGGTTGCCTATATGTATCCAAGCTGGATACCTGCCATCTGCACATCTGTAAAGGGACTGACAGACATCATCTTGGCAACTAGCTATGCAGTAGGATGAATGTGTTAACAGATAGATGTCTGACACCAATATGTATGCCATTACTACATGCTGGAAGCCCTCACTGACATGTGCTGTACAGGCAGTGGTCTACAGTTACTTTCCATATGTCAGATCATTATCCAGTAGGGAATATATACTGTGACACACAGCTCACACACCAGGAACATGACATTGAGGCCTCAGAGTCCAGCTATGCCTGCAGGGGTGCTTGTTGCCATTACATTTAGCAATCTACTCTTGCCTGGGTTAGCACTGTTAACAGTAGTAATGGCATGATACACTACATGCCAGTGTGACTGCACATAACCTGGGTTACTACCCTTGTATGTAACACATTCACACAGATAAGAGTGATGTACAGGTCTTATATACTTGAATGTCCCAGACATGACACTTACATCCCTTGCTACTGTAATGACGGCACATAGACACATGTTTTGTACATGGCATTACATACACTTATTACAGATGTCACTACCCAGCTATGTTATCAGACTGGGATGTCAGCACTGGTTACCAGGGCTGAGCCATGCTTCTCAGGTGTCATCATTGCTGCAATATAACAGCTGAGCACATTTGTGCACTGGTAAGCGAAGCCTACACGGTGTAAGCGCCCTTACGTTTAACGTATGTAAGCACCGCTTAGCTTAATGCAAACCCACACAAATGCACTTAAAGCTGCTCAAAACTGCCTTAACCACTCTGTATCCAACAGCCCTTGTTTTGCCTAGCAACAAAATAAACAGTCCTTGCAGGTCTTGAACCCAGGACCCTGTACACTATAGTCACAACACTTAACCACTACACTGTGACAGCTGTGAAGACAGTTATTGTTTTTCCAATATATCTGTCAGTACACATATTGAATATTATTGAAAAATTGCTGTGACTTCCACAATTGTGTAGTACTTGTTAGTGATATTACTGTTGCATCACATATGTTGTTATATATAAATATACACATATCAGATACATATGGTGTGGTACATCTGGGAAGGTATACACAACTGTAATGTTTACACATGACAAGGGTATGGATATAGACATATGCATATGTCTATTCATATATATTTATTTCTACTCAACTGTATAGTGCATCATATATATGGCCATTTATAGACCTGTGTGTGTGTGTGTGTGTGTGTGTGTGTGTGTGTGTGTGTGTGTGTGTGTGTGTGTGTGTGTGTGTGTGTGTATATATATATATATATATATATATATATATATATACATGTATGTATATATATATATATATATATATATATATATATATATATATAAAGAGAGAGAGAGAGATATATATGTAAATATAGATATATATGTATGCACATCCTATGATATATATGTAGATATCTATAACTATATGTGCATACGGGTCTAGGACACATGCTCGACTAGCATATGTCCGAATCACAAAACATTGAACACACATACACGAAAGCGCTTAACATCGAAAAGCACTTCCGTGTATGTGAAGTTCAAAAAAAAAAGAAAAATCTACATCTAACCCTACATAAACTGGGTCACGACACAGTGTGGTCCGATGTCTGTCTGTGGTATAGGACATGTGTGTTTGGCCCTACAGACATGTAAGCTGATAGGGTACCATACACTGGAGCAGCATGTAACATCAGATAGAACAGGACCAAGAACAATGGCATCTACCACAGTCTATGCACAGGCCAAGGTATGTATGCGCAATACACATACTGTCGACAATCACCATAAGTACACAGCTCCCAGTACAGTACATACAACCGCAGAATGCCCAGGTTATGTCCTCAGAAATAACCCTTACTATACATAACATGTCTAGCAGTCTGATATCTGAATGGCTTGCTATCAGGTATGATGTCAATAAATAATGGTGTACAGAACATATGCACCTCTTACTGCATGACATATGTACAAAGGTTGAAAGACATGTGGCTGGAGCCACAAACACTGGTCTACTATTGGCATGTTGCTGTGATACCCTCATACATTTACTGTCGTAACATGGTTTGTTGTGACATGTGTCCTATGAGGGATATGAAGTCAGTAACTCTCATGGCTGTCACCATGTACTGACTGCAATCCTCAGACTATGCTTCTGCAGTTCTAAGATAGGTGATCTGTGAGTAACACAAGAAACATAAGACTCCAAACACTGCCCAGTCTGCAGATAACCCCACAGGTGGGAGTTTCCTCAAACACATAACACTGTCATGACAGGTATTAAATCATGTAGACCAGCCATATCCACATACACCCTGTTAAACCACCATCACAACCATCACTCCAAATGTAGAAGAGCAACACTTACATTCTGTAGTCATGTCTGGCACATCCCCCTCCTGTTTGTCGGCCTGTCTCCACAGTGTATGTTGTTAGAGGTAAATCCAAATACCATCTATGATGCTGTTTGCCAAACACCAACATAAGGTCCTGCTCACAGTAAATGAAAAGGCTCAACATCCACATGACGTTCCTAGATATTGGAGTGTGTTTCCACGCAATTGGCTATGGGAATATTACCACAGCTGTTCCACATGCAATCAGCTAGAGGGGAACTGCAATTTGTGCAGAGACCATCAGCTGATCATGAGCATCACTTATAAAACAGATGCTGCTGCCAAAGCAAAGCAGGTGTACTTCTCCACATCCACCAGTGAGGGAGTAAGATAGACAGACAGAGACAAAGTAAGTCAGGGAGGGGGTGGGAGAGTAAAACCAAAGCATGTTTGTGTCACACAATTACCAGTACGGGGTTTCAAACCCCTGACTGACTGTGTATTGCTATCACTTGTCTATTCAGTTATTGCATGCACCACATATCTTACTTTTTGGGGAGTTGTCCAAAGGAATATCTGATGGTGAGTGACATCTGCAGCAGTGATATAGAAGCGATAAGGTAGGTGTAGTACACGTGCCTGTCCTCATGAACAGGTGTCAATGTCGACACAGCCACATTCTCTCAGGGACTCACACACATTAACACAGTTGGCAGGGTTAGGAATACACTTCCTAACTAGCTAGTTTGCCACAATACAGTAATACGCAGGTATCACATGCACCACAGGCGTTATCCGGATGATATATGGGCAAAGGGTATGTGAAGGTATCTGGCATCAGATGACATGCATCAGTAGGCCACTGGGAGTTGTAGGGAGTGTGAATGGGGTCAAAATCATTATACTCCACACACACAGACACAGGGTGACAGTACTGACATACATGTGTACATTGCTTCACAGTTGTGTAGTGGCTGACTGTGCCAGAAGGCTGTACAAGGCTAGGTGAAGGGTATACCTTGGCATCAGGCCACATGACAATGGTCTGCAGTATGGCTCAGGGGTGTAATATCTGGATTGGCCCACACAGGTGGATATTGTATTCACCATCCAGTCATCTAGGTTACTATTGTGTGTGGCCAGTGCTGTGCAATGCTTGCCATGTATGTGTTCTATAGTCCATGACATGGATGGTGTCTGGGATGTGCACACGTCCCACATGCATGTTCTGTGACATGTGGAACTGTACCTGGCATGTCTCGGCCATGTTGTGTACACCGATTGTTATCATCAGATGTGCCAGACCTGGCTTCATGTGGTGGGAGCTGGCAATGGACACCAGGTTGACCCTGCACCTACATTGACAGCATGATACAGGTATTCCCTGGTGTCAGTGGCATCTGTCCATACAGGGTATGTGTTTAAGGCATGGTATGTCCTTTGTGGGTCACATTTCATGGCACTACAGTTGTTGTAGGTGTCCAGTGGGGAACATAGTGAAGGCGCACTGTCTGCAATTATGTGCCTATTTTAGTGATGGGACAGGGTGCCATGCCTTCTGTAGTTTGCTGTAATCACACCATGGTTACTATCTGTGGGCAATATGCAGGGTACTACCAACAAAGTGGTTGTTGCCTAGGCAAGTGTGTTTGTGTATGAGACATGGGTTGAGAGTGTTCTCTTAGTAATACAAGGGTTGCCTAATTTGTTCGCCAGGCCTTGATGTCACATGTAGGAATACGGATTTGCAACCCCAGCCTCTCTGCTGTTTGACCTCTGGTATCCTTGTAAGGTGGACATTGTGATATATAATAGGCCCACCATATAAGGAATTTGCAAAACCCACTCCACAATGAGTACAGTTGTTACACACTCACAGCCACGCAGAATATGAATGACATGCACGCACACACACACACACACACACACACACACACACACACACACACACACACACACACACACTTGTCACATCTGGGATTAGAACTCCTATCTAACTAGTTTATTTCACTACAGCATTACGCAGTTATGAACGCGCCACAGAGATTACTGGGCTACTTCTTCCCCAAAGGTGTATTTCAAAGTGAATGACATCAGCAGGCTTTCCAGAATAGGGCAATGGAGGTTGTAGTGAATGTGCATGGCCTCAAAAGCATTGCTCCCTACACAGACAAACAAACACACACACAAACATCCACAATTGCCATGTCTGGGAATGGAACTTCTACCTAACTAGTTTATCACACTATGGCATTACGCAGTTATAGGATGTGCCACAGAGATTACTGGGCTACTCCTTCCCCAAAGGGGTATTTCAAAGTGAATGACATCATCAGGCATGCCAAAGTAGGGCATTTGAAATTGTAGTGAGTGTGACTAGCCTAAAAAGCATTGATCCATACACAGACAAACACACACACAGTTACCACATATTGGATTAGAACTCCTACCTAACTAGTTTATCACACTACAGCATCACACAGTTATAGGACATGCCACAGAGATTAGTGGGCTACTTCTTTCCCAAAGGTGCATTTCAAAGTGAATGACATCAGCAGGCTTGCCATAGTAGGGCAATGGGGAGGCCAGTGTGTGTGCATGGGCCATAACCCATTCATCTAGTGGCAGACACACCGCAGTCAGGCACACACAGGTTTATATTCCACAGGTATGTGTATACAACTGCTAGATGACTACTGCCTTGTACAGTCATGTTGCACATTTAGCACTAGCACCACAGAGTCTATAATGCTGAGGGATTCCAGAGGCAAATGTCTATGGTGAGTGACATTTGCGCATCATGTGGTTGTAGCCAATTGGCTGTGTGCTGGGTGGGCAGGCCTCATGATGGAAGGCTCTTTGTCACTGTCAATCTCTTCCACACATCTATGTATGTGTACTTTTGGCATATTATAGTGTGTTGTCCTTGGATATATGTGTGTATTCCTATACAATGTGTGTGCAAAGCATGACTGGTGCATACTGAGGAGTGTATGCACTAACATCTGCAACTCTCAGATATGTATGGTCCACTGTTGTTGCCAGACATGGGCTTCATTTCTTGAGTGAGCATGCCCAGTATGACCTTTCAGTATTTTGTTGTCTGACATTGCCTTCATTTCTCCAAGTGTGGGAGCATGCCCAGTATGACCTTCTGTATTGAATGTGTGAATCCATTTCAGGTAGATTGTACTCTAGTGCAGACTTTTGTGTTCTACACCTACAGCTAGCAAACTGTTTCTACAGGATATTTGTAGATCAGTTGACAATATGGGATCAAAATGGGCAAAGGATAGTGGGTTACTGTAGGTAATTGTGTCTGTGCTGGTTCTGCTACATGGTCCTGGTGTTAGCAGAGATATTCAGACATGTGTACTGTTTTACACTGTGATGTTTTATGTCATCAAGTACTGTCAGGTAGACATATTTGCTTGCAGTGATGTCCTGGGGAACACAGGGTGAATGCAGCTGTGTCCAGTATTGTGGTCAAATGCCTACATATTCTTGCAAACTCATGCCATTCTGGAGGGGGAGCTGCAGACACTTGCTGCTGGGTCTGTGTTACTGGTTCAGCACCTTGGTACAGTGGTGGCAGAGGATCCCATACTTGTACATCCATCAATGTGACGGTATGGCCTTATCTTGCTGTGGCAATACCTCACAGCTGTACAGATTCACACAGGTTATCCAGGAGGCAGGGGCATAATTCAGGACAGTACCCCTACACATTGTGGTTTACGAGCAGGTTTGTAGCCACCTATTCTTGTGTTTGCAGCCAGGGATAGTATGTGCACACAGCTGTGTTTTGGATTTCACCCACTCCATGCTGCCCATGCTCTCCCCCCTATTATTCTATCCTCTTCCATGCATTATGTGAACATTCTCTGATACTTTCCCTATAGTTATCACCTCATCACAGCAGTATATTGGTGTTGGTCCACAGTTCATGCAGTAGGACATGGTGGACATGTTACTGTGTTTGTCCACATGGCCTTGCCTATGGGTTCTGTGGACTGTGTTATATTGTTATTTGGGAGTCTACGACATAACATACAGTGGCAATACAGGTAAGACACAGGCCTTTGGCAGAGGACTGTAGGCCATTTGGTAGTGATGCAGGCCAGTTGTAGCAGGCTGTTGCATTCTGTCAGTCCTACAGTCCCAGACTGCAATACAGTATATTCCCCTGGGGTGAATGGCTAGGTGTGCTAGCTGTTCATGCCAATACTTTCTGTCAGTATTGATCCAGTGGTGTGGATGCTGGCAGGGTGCTGCTTACAGCTAGGGACACCCCTGCACAGGACACCTGTTCTGCATGCTGCATTCTTTCGCTATTGCCATACACAGGTTGGGGTCATATTGTACTGATTCCCAACAGCAGGGATAAGACCAGAGAGGTACCTGTGGGAGGTGGTTGGGTGAGCTGGGTGCATGTGTGCTATGGACACTACTTGCATCTGACTCACAGATATACACGGGGCATTCCACTTATGCTGGCTTGTGCAGGGATATCATCTGTTTCTCACTACATCATTCCTATGACCTTTGTGGTCTGCCAGTGTTTGGCCAGACGACATTGGTATTCCCTACTACAAGCCCAGATAATGTGCTGCAAACCTGTATGTACAATTCCAAGGGTGTGTCCATTTGACAGTTACATATTATACACTGTCTGTCTGGGATACTTGCCCCTGTGTACTGCTTGTATATCTGGCCCAACAGTCATGCCATGTCCATCTTTCAGATGATGACACATATTACTTCCAAACATTTACAATGGCTTACTGTTAGAATGTGTTATACTGGGAAGCATCGTGTTTGGCACTACAGTTGTTAGGACTTGGCCCTGTCATCGGCAGTACTGGGCAATGGCCACCAAGACAAACCTCACCATGCATACATGCTGACCACTCACACAATATACAACACACACCAACATAACACATGCAGACCTGCATATTGTACACATGCTACAATCTATCCTGCTACCTTGGCCAGCTCAGGTAATCTGTGCTCCACTGTTATTATACCTACACATACATGTTACTACATTTCTACATAGGATTGGGGGGACAAACCTGTGTGTTACTATGTGTCTACATAGGATTGGGGGCACACCTGACACTTGTACACATTTACTATGACTGTACTGGTATGTCAGGTATTCCATTTCATTCTGTATTCTAACCTATCATGCTGACTAGAGGCATATCAGTGTACTACAGGTCTTAGATTTGATTGACCTACATTTCAGTTTATGACTTCCTACCCTTCAGAACTAACATCCCACTGCCTGAAACATTGTAGTCTGTCTGTGTAGGCAGAGGGAGGTTACCCATAGCCATCATTCAGAGGTGTTAGCACAGCCTTTGTTTGTGTTTGTCTACACCTGTCCTGCTGGCTGAGACTGTTGTTGGGTATGTGAACCTCCCTGACTGGCATGTGTGTGTCATATGGACATAAATGTGGCCCAGCACATTTCCTGCAGTGGGTTTTGTCACCATGTGTAGTACTGGCTACTATGGTGACACCAGTATTTGTTACAGATATCATGCTGCCACTATAGGTGTCTACTATCTGCTGGCATCCCATTCAGCCACCTGATTCCCTTGCATGCTCACATCCATACCATAGATATAAGTATCAACACATACTACTCCATTCGGCAGTTGGTAGGAAGAGTGACTTACCTTGTGGCTGTGCCAGTGCTGGGGATGGTGCTGGAGGGCTGCCTATGTCAGATGCACATAGTACACTCCCTATACATGGCTGAGCATAGGTAGTGTCATGTTTGGCATCCCTTTTACTGTATGTGTGAGTCAGAGAGAGGTGTCATTCCCTGGGTCCCTACTGTGTCAGTGTATGTGTTATCCGTTGCCTCTTTGCCAAGGCCAGGGCATACTGGGCACACCTCCTTCTGCCTACTGGGGCAGGCTCAGGTTGTTCCTCCTCCAAGTTACTCTGTGCCTGTGCAGGCCTTGGCAATGGTGGGGGGCTGTGTGGCCCTGCCCCATGCTGTTCCTGCTGCAGCTGTTTCCGCATGATCATATTGTGTAGCATGGCACATACGATGACAATTTGAGTACATGTAGCTGGTGAGTACTGCAAGGCTCCACCAGATTTGTCCAGGCACAAGAACCATGACTTGAGCATCCCAAACACATACTCTATTATAATTCTGGTCTGTGCGTGTGCCTCATTATGGAGTTCTTGTTCGGGTGTGTGTGCATTTCTGATGGGTGTCATCAGCCATGGCTCCAGTGTGTAACCAGCATCCCCCACTAGGTGGCCATATGGGATGTTCCCATTGGCAAATCTCTGGTACAGCTGCGTCATATGCCAGATATGGGAGTTCTGATAGCTTTCAGGGCAGCCCAGCAGTTATAATGCCCTGGGCATCGCACCTGGCATAAACCATGACCTGGCAGTTGATGGAGGGGAATCCCCTGTGGTTGATATAGACCATACCCTGCTCACCAGGTGGTGCTTTGATGCATATGTGGTGCAGTCTATTGCACCCACTACCTCAGGTATTCTGCTATTTGGTGGAAGAGACGCATATTGCTGGCTAACGCCTCACGGGTGTTGGGGAGATATACATGCTCGCCAGCATGTGCTGACATGGCATCCAGGAACTGGTGGAGTACCCTGGATGCTGATGCCTGTGAGATCCCCATAATATCCTCAGCTGGCCTTTGGAAGGTACCTGTGGCTAGTATTCTTAGGCCTACACATACCTTGGTATCCACTGGGATGGGTTCCCAGCTGTTAGTTCCGTGTGTCAGGTGTGGCCGGCACAGCTCAACTATTTGCTGTAGGATATCCCTGTCCACCCTATAGTGCTCCACTATCTTCAGCTCATGTAGCCCCTGGTAGGTTACCCTGGGTCTGTACACTCTTCTCCATCTCCTCACTGTGGGTTTGTCAACAGCATTCTCATCCTCACCACCCTCAGCCTCTTCCACATGTTGATGTATGATAGCTGCTGCAGCCCCTATCATTTTGTTGGTTTTGTTTGTTAAAATTTCCCTGCTTGTATACACCGGTGGTGTAGAGTATGTGGGAAAAAACAGAGGGAAAGGTGTTTGCATAGTTTATGGTAGTGTTCTGGGCTGGGCTGGATTGCTGCCTGTGTAATTGGCTGATCCTGATACATTTCACCTGCCAGCTATGCTAGTTCTCCTTGATTACCTTCCTACTGCTGTTTTCCCTTCCCATTGCCTTCCTGTTTAAGCCCAGGGGTGCACCACGCAAACATAGTACTCAAATGTGAACAGAGCTGCTATTTCCTGGTTTACTTTTTTTTCCTTTAAAACCTGGTGCACAGCGCGCACACTCGCTTAGGCAATGTAAACAGTGCTAGGCAGCCTAAGACACACCCCCTTACTTAGCTCTGCTAAGCTAAGGGCAAACCTGAACCACAGGGCTCCAATCAGCTTACAGTATGCCTGACACACACCTATGATGTCCGTTAACTCTTAGGCTTCAACCATGCTATTCATGCACTTACACTGTTGAGTGCTGACTAGCATTGAGGGGAAATCTGGGATTCAGTATAATTCCCCTCATTTGCATAGGAATGCCTGCTAATGCATAATTACAGGTCCCACACTGAGCCTCCCCCCTTAGCAGCCACTATTCACAGGCCATGTTGTCTTCTGCCTGCCATTGAGTATAATGGAAAAATAGTGATTTTGGTTAGAATGCTCATTTTCAGGTCCTTTTTTTATATTTTTGGCCCGATCCCATTTGTGAGCCACTGCCCCACCCTTAAAGCTTATGGCTAAAAAAAAAATAAAAGTTATTTTTTTTATTTTTGCAACTGTTTTCCATGCCAATGGCCATATATTTGGCCATTGGCATGGTTTCCACATAATATACACACTTTATTTGGAGCTGTCATGGTTCTGTTTTGTAGTTTGCAAAAATGTACTTGGTTACTAACCAAGTACATTTATGCACACTACACTAGTCCTGTACGGCCTTCTGATAGCTTCCTGGATCACAAATTCACCTCATTTGCATGTTTTTTACCTGTAAATGGGGTAATTTGCATACAGAAGCTGTGTTCATGCAGGAATAGTGCAGGAGCGCTTGTGCACGTCCCTGCAGCTTATTCCTGGATTGCACAGCAGCCATATTGCCTCCAGGAGCTCCTGCACTGTTCCTGCACACCGTGCAGGGCTTGCTGAATCTGAGGAATACTCTGCATACATCCAGTCTTCGATATTCCAGCATATGCCAAACTCAGCACTCAATAATAACAGCACTTTATTTTGTCAGCAAAGTCTGCAGACAACAAAGTGAACTGTTTCCATATGCATTTATATATGTGTGTATACATACATATATATATATATATATATATATATATATATATATATATAAAATATAAAGAGAGATGTGTGTGTGTGTGTCTATATATATATATATATATATATATATATATATATATATATATATATATATATACAAAGATGAGAGCCACCTCCAATTACCCTTAACAGCAAAATCATGGAAGTGTGTGACACACCAACCAGCAGCAACTTCATATATATAGGGGCAAGACAATCAAAAAAGTAAAATAAAAATTTGATACTAATATTTGGAAAAATGAATGACACCTAAAAGAAAAAAATGCTACTGAGTATTAATGACAAATGAAAACAGGATCCAAGTCAGCATGGATTCATGGTGAAATGCTCACTTACATTAATGTACAGATTTCTTATCAAAGTAGTAGACAAGTTAGGAGCCTTGGGTGACCGGTCAGGAGTTTTGCATGGTGCACAACATGGGCATCACACAAAAGATAAATAAATACACAGGATCACGGGATCATAGGAAGTTACTAGGCTAATGGCCCTAGGGCTCTTACAAGCCTAGCCAAGTTCTACCTTTATTTCCACAATCAGCACCTATTGCCTTTGTCCAAGAGGGACAAAGGTGGAACCCCCTGGATGAATTTACTGTTACCCATGCAATCATCCATATTGCGTTTCAAAAGGGCCAATGATGTGCTCTGTTTAACATGAAATGGGAATCTGTTCCAAAGGTGTGGTAACCTCTGGGAGACAGATCTGCCCCTCCAGCAGGTTCTATTAATGTCAGATACCAGGTTAAGGTCTTTAGAGTGAGTAACCCTTGTACCATTTGACTTACAGATATGCAGCATTTCCAGTACAGCAGGGTCAGAGATTGCCGTGTATGCAAGGCAGAGATTGCATCTGAGTAGTCTGTATGAAACAGAATAAATTGACAGTAATTTTAGATGATCCACTTAGAGCAGACGCTGAAGACCTTGAATTTCCCTTGTGAGAAACTTTGTGGTCACTCCAGTTGCTGCAGGTGCTTGGAAAGGTACATACCAAAAGGGGCATTGTATTCAATTATTGGCCTGATGAGGAAAGAGTGCATGGAGGTTATAACTTCTTTTTTTCTAGAGGCAATGCCCTTACTTATGAGATGAGAATTTGCATTGAGTTTAAGGTCATGACTTTGGCACCAATCATTTATTTGTGTAAGACCCCTTGTAGGATGTTGACATCATTTGGAGATTCTATAACCGCTCCCAGTTTGCAGTCATCAGCAAACTTTGTCAGCCATAGACCTTTAGTTTTTGCTTGTACTTTAGAGAAATAGATTCCAAACAGTAGAGGTCCCAGAAGTGATCCCTGTAGAACACCACTGGTTACAGGTCTGCTGTTGGAGGTGAATTCCCCTGTTTTGATTATATGGGTTTTATCAGTGAGCCAGTTAGCAACCCATCTAATGATACAAGGGTTGATAATTAGCAGGGTGAGTTTTTCAATGATGCCTAAGTGAGGGATAGTTTCAAATGCTTTGGCTAAGTCTAGGTAGGCTGTATGCACAGATTTTCCCTCATCTAGGACCTTGGAGACTGTCTCGAAGTAGTCCACCAGGTTTAACAGGCAGGGTCTCTCTTTGACAAATCCAAACTGAGTAGGGTCTAGTGTTTGGAGATTACCTATATCTTTGTTAATAACGTCCATGATGATTCACTCCATGGCCTTGCAGATACATTAGATAGACTAAAGGTGAGCTGCAATGTAACACATTAACTATTGAAAAAAGTGAGAGATTTGAGACCAGCTCTGTGGCATGTAGGATAAAGCCCTGACTTTGACCCAGATGATCTAAGTTTAAGTAGCACTTCAGGTACTAGAAGAGCCAGGCAGGGGGGTGGGAATGAGAGGCTAACAGATGCTAGCCTATCCTGGGGGAGTGAGAGGTGATCTCAAATGGATGATCACCACCATGCACACTGAGATTTGCACAGCAAAGAAAGTTGTTATAGCCATGGACATAAACTTGGCACTGCCAAGCCAGTAATGCCAGCCTTCAGCTGCACATATAAAAGTACATACGAGGAAGATATAGCACACTCCTATAATGATGCAAGTGTTCAGGGTGCCAGCTAGGGTGGAGGTGAAGATTATTTAATGCACTCTGCCCATTTATGTAAATAAGATTCTTCTGTTACAACTCTTGGGCAGTCCAGAGAGGTTATGTTCACAGGGACTAAGACAGACAGATAATTGCTGATAATATCAGCCCTCCTTTGCTAGTCTCTTGGGCTGCTAGTAGAGATGGTCTGTGTTGAGGTTGGCTATAGAAAGGCCATGGATGGCTGCAGCACAAGCAGCCTTCATGGCAACCTGAATGATGCCTCCTGCCTATCTGGATGACATCTCCTTCTGCTTGGCTCTTATCCGACCCAGTGACCACATTGCCAGTGATAGGGAACAAATGGGTTGTGACTCATTGGAGAGGGGCTGATTGTCTTCTGGTAAAGAGGCAAAACAATATGCAGAATATAAAATAAAAAAGACACAATAGCATTTAGTAAATGGATTATATGTTAAAGAAGGGGGAAGACAGACATAGTGTCATTCATTCATTCAGTCATTCATGCATCTCTGTTATTAATGAATTTAAATGACAGGCAATAATATGTTTGTCAGTACAGATTCAAAGAGCTAGTATGGCAATTATGGAAATAAAATAGTTGTAATAAATTGCAAAGTATAAAAACAGAGTCTTTGTGTAGGTTAAAATAGAACTTCCTATAAAAAATGTAATTGAAAGATTTCTAAAACGAGATCTCAAAACTACTTTGGCGTGATTTAGCGCGGAGTTGCCCATAGAGCACCATCGGGCAGCGCCAGTTAAACAAGGTTAAACTATTTCTGGCTCCGTAAAGTCTGCTCTTCAATTTTTCCCTTAGAACTTCTCTACTTGCAATCTAAACAGTCTATTCTCTATCTCAATAGCTCAGCACTTGCTCCTAAAGCATTTTTATATAGGTAAAGTACTTGTATACTAAACAAAGTACTACATTAGCCTAGAATCCCCTTGAGTACCCATTTCCTATAGGTCCTTCTGACTCAGTTACACAGCAAACTTTTTCACTTTTCTAGCATGTCGAAGGGTCAGTTGCTAGCGTCCTCTCCTGTTCAGCTGGTGAATCTGGGCATCTTGAGGCAATGTTACAATTGCCTCATGTACACAGACAACCCACTCCTTCTCCCACAAAACACAAATACATGTGAGAGATGCAACTATATAGCCAAACTGGAGGCTGAGCTCTCTCAACTCAGGACTGGCAAGACCAGACAGGAGGAGAAGGAAACCACGCACACCACAAACCCAGTTTCACATAGAACTATCACAACTGCAAAACAAACACATAAACACACAAAGACATACTCGGAGGCACTGATCAAAAATCTACCAAAACTACAGAGGCCTCCAAAGCAGACACCCAAGCAACTGCCACCTCAAGACATAAGACATGCAACACATAGTTCTCAAAGTCAGTGTGCTAAACAGTCACAGCCCTTAAGGCCAAACACAATGCCAGACACACTTGTTATAGGTGACTCCATAGTCAGACACACTGACGTCCCACTCACCAGACTGAACAAGGAAAAGATCACAGTTAGCTGCCTGTCAGGCACTAGAATCCGCCACATAACACAAGCACTCAGGTCACTCCACAGCAAGTACAAGTATGACTCTGTCATTGTCCATGCCGGTGTGAACGACCTGAGATGTACCTCCCTGGACTACATGAAAAGAGACATAGAGGAGCTCTCAGATTATGTAGCCCAGGCCGGTATGACCCTGACCCTGAGCAGTATCCTACCTTCACCAAGAATGATGCCACAATACAGAGACAAAATGATCAGCTTAATAATTGGCTTAATTACTGGTGTCATTCTAAGGGGATCCAATGTCTGTCTGCCTGGGATGACATGCTTGACAAGCCACGCTGCTTCTAAGCCCGGCGGCTTGCACCTGTCACCCTGGGCTTCGGATATTGGCAAAGGCTCTTGCCACCCCATAGTGCCTTTTTAGGCAAGGCTCAAATGATAAACCTACCGCCCTAGAAAACAAAAATGGAGAAAAACTAAGAGTAATACTGCTCAATGCCAGAAGTCTAAACCTCAAGATGCACGCCTCAAGCCCTCCTCAGTATGGAGAACATCGATGTTTGTGCTGCGACTGAAACCTGGTTAAAGGCTCCTGAGAGCACCCCAGCACTATCAGGTTATACCTCATATCATGCGTTCCAGCCCCAAAATCCGGACCAAACTACAAAAGGAGGAGTATCCATATTCATAAAGGATACCCACACCTCCAGGTTAGTGGCAACGCAAGCATCGGAGACCATCCAGGTGCAATTAACCATAGGTAAAACTGCCCTACAGTTTGTAACATGCTACAGACCACCTTCTCAAACTCAGGAAACCCACACAGCCTTCCTGAAGACACTGGAGAGTATAAATGTCTCTCCAAACACCATCATATTGGGTGACTTCAACTACCCAAACATAGACTGGGAACATTACTCAAGCCCCAACACCCTAGCCCAAAGGTTCCTTGAGTTCATAAACTCAAATGCTATGGAACAACTAGTCACCATTCCCACAAGAGGAGAAAATATACTAGACCTGATCATCACAAACATGGGGACAAAATGCTCCACACGGAAGTATATCCCTCATTGGTGAGATCAGACCATAAATTAATCTCACTGGAGATCCACATCCCGCCCCACCCCAGCAAAGACCACAGTGAAGAACTTCTCAAAAGCAAACTTCACACTTCTTAAGACTGGAGTGGTATCCTTCAAGGCCCCCGAGCCAGTGGAAACCACAACCCACGCTGCTGAATCCCTTACAAATGCCTTCTACGAGCACCTCCAGGAATGTATGGATCAAGCAATCCCTAATAAAATCAAGACCTTTTCCACCAAAGGCAGGCCGGTCTAGTGGACTCCAGCCATAAACAAACTCTACAACAAGAGGAGAAAGCAACTACATGACAGAGCAAAATCCCTAAATGGGAAGGCATCTCTGATTAATACTAGCAAAAACTACGATCACTCATAAAATCATCCAAGGCCAACTTTGAGAGAAAAATCGCTAATGACACAAAAGACAATCATAAAGCCTTCTTTAGCTATGTTAGAAACCTGGGTGGAAACTCCCAGATATGCTCAGAATTAGTCCAAAATGATAAAAATCACTGAACCCACAGACATTGCCAACATACTGGCAGACAGGTTCAGTGCAAATTTCTCCAAAAGGAGAAATATCTATCCCACCAGAGTCTAGCCTTCCAAACATCTCAGATGCCCAGGTGAGAGCTGCTCTCTCTAAAGCAAAAACACAGCATCAATGGGACCGGACGGTGTCCCCGGCTGTGTGCTACGAACTCAATGAGGAACTAAACCCACACATAAGGCTGCTGTTTAATCTTAGCCTTACTACAGGATCGTGCCTCCAAAGAATGGCGACGGCAACTGTGGTCCCACTCCACAAAGGCGGTGCTTCTACGGACCCTGGAAATTACCGTCCCATAAGCTTGACGAGCCTTGTCTGCAAAGCTATGGAGAGGATCATAATGGAACTCATAAATAAAGACATTGGGGACCTACAGACACTGGATCCTACCCAATTTGGCTTTGTCAAGGGCAGATCCTGCCTCTTGAACTTGGTCGACTTTTTCGAAACAGTCACTAAGGCCATTGATGAGGGTAAGGCAGTTCACATAGCCTACCTTGACCTAGCAAAAGCATTCGACACAATACCCCACTCGGGCATCATAGAAAAGCTCACCAGCTTAGATGTAAACCCATATGTCACAAGATGGGTTGCAAACTGGCTCAAGGACAGAACACACAGGGTTAGAGTCGCTGGTGCCATGTCAGACTCTAAGCCGGTCACGAGCAGTGTCCCACAGGGCTCAGTCCTGGGCCCCCTCTTGTTCGGCATTTATTTTTCTGAAGTGCAGGCAAACATAGGGGGATTGTGGCTGACAAAATTTGCAGATGACTGCAAACTGGGCACCATAATTGACACTCTATCAGACACAGACATCCTCCAGAAAGGTCTCATAGAAATGGATAACTGGTGCCAGAGCCATGGCCTTAAGCTAAATGCCAAAAAATGTATAGTCATACCCTTTGGGAAAAACAAGGTAACCCCTAATTACCACATAGGTGGTAATCCATTAAACACGGAAGAAGTTATCAGGGACCTGGGGACCCAAGTTGACAGTAACCTCTCTTTTGACACTCACATTGCCAAAGTGGTTAGGAAGACCTTCTACATTGCCCACCTGATCATGAAGGGATTCACATCCAGATCAGGAGAGGTCATTGTACCCTGTACTCTTCACTTATCAGACCAATGATTGAGTACAACGCCCCATTCGGAATGTACCTTACCCGACACCTGCAGCAGTTGGAAAGACCCCAAAAGTTCCTCACCAAAAAGATAAAGGGGCTCAAACATATGTCATACGATGCCCGACTGAAGAAACTCCAGCTCTATTCAGTCGCATACCGTCTGCTCAGAGGTGATCTGTGCCTGACATACAAGGCCATGTCCAACCCGGAATTAATGGACATGCTCCACCTCAAAAAATCCAAATCCACCAGAGCCACGAGAGCAAGAGACTTAAACCTCAACACGGATATAAATAGGATGTGCTGGAGGGACAGATTCATCACCCAGAGACTCCTACACTATGGAACAGAATCCCAGTCCATGTGAGGCAGAGCCCCTCACTGACTCTGTTCAAGAGAAATCTTGACGAGTGGATGGGAGATCGTAGGTTTACCCCGGGAATCATCTCTGTATCACTGCTGGACAGAGGCACAGCAAACTAATGGGTATAGTATTCTCATCCTAAGGGGTGGTGAAAGCCACACACACTCTGGCTAGGCTTATAAATGCCCTAGGGCAGATAGCCTAGTATGAACCTATGAACCTATGAACCTATAAACAACTGAAAATGAAAACATCTGAAGAAAAAAATATATACTGAATGTTAATGACAAGTGAGACAAGCATCCAGGGCAGCATGGATTCATACTTTCTTTTGTGACCCATTAACCAAGACCCAACCACTAAATTCAGACCCCCCCCCACCCCGCACCACTGACTATTGCATGCTAATCCTAACCCAGCCCCTAATCTCAACAGTATGACAGGAACTAAATAAACAAATAAAAGCCTCACAGATGTCTTCAGGCATATTCTCAGAAGGGCTAGAAGTCTATCATGTGGCAAAATAAAAGCCCTCACCAGTGAATAAAGTAACAACAGATTTCTTAGATAGGCAGGACACAGACCATGCAGGGTTTGGAAGACAAAATGCCAAAAGTTAAAAACTGACATGGCAATACACGGCAGTTAATTTGGATCCTGTTATACAGGTATTATGTGGCTAGCATGAAATGCACTAGCCAAAAGGCTGGCTGTTGAGTTTTCACCCCATGCACTCATGCAGAGTTATCAGCCATAAGCCAAAAGTAAAGAGCATTGCAGTAGTCCATGTGAGGTAACATATGCAGGGATCACCATCACTAAGTCTGAAGATGGAAGTAAATTTTAGATACAGGCAGTATTCTTAATTAAGATAACAATATGAAGACTTGATTATGGCTGATCTCTGAGCCCTAAGTTTGAACCTGTCTTCAAGAATCTTCCTTAGACTGCAGATATGTGACTTAAATTCCGGTCTAGTCCCTCCATACACTATAAGGAGAATGGAAAGGAGATGCAAACAACAGACAGTAGCATGCATAGGTGTATACTGTGCTAATGACCAGTAGGGCCTGTATAAACCTAGGTATGCAACCCAAATGTGATGCACAAATGTGGTTTATATAAGGGGTGATTTACTGCTTGCCTCTGTACATCAGACACAGATGCCAGACCCGAGGTGAATTTCTGATTACCCCGCCATTGGTCCAAGTTGAACTTAAATATGGATAGGGAAGAACTCTGCTTCAGACGGATAGGGAGCCTGTTGCAAAGAATGGAAATTCTCTGAGAAACATATCTTTCTCTCCAACATGTCCTATTTATGTCACAAAAAAATTTAGGTTTTCTGATGCTGTTTGTTTTTGTGGATGTGCAAAGGGTTCATCAAAACAGGGTCTGGGGATGCCTTATATGCCAGGCAAAGATCACCTCTCAGAAGTCTGTATGATACTGAGTAAAGAGACAGGGCTTTGAGGCAATCAGCATAGGACATTGCATTTTCTCTTTATTCTTTTTGTAAGGAACCTTTGTAGACATTCCAGTTGCTTCATGTGCCTGGTCAGGTACATACCAAAGGGGGCATTATACTCTATGATGGTCCTGATGAAGGTGGAGTACAGTGGTACAGTGCCTCTCTGGACTTAGATACCATGCCCTTACTATTAAGATGAGCAACATGGAAGGATTTTATTCCTACCTTGGACACATGTTGGTTGAAGGCTAGGTTACTATCTACATGAGTTCCCAGATCCCTTTCTAAAGAATTGACATTTAGAGGTGTTTTATTGATGAGATAGTTCCCCGGGGTGGCCTCACTTCTGAAAATCTACTATAATGTATTTCATGGCATTGGTGTTTTGGGTTTTAAGCTATGGCACTGGCTGTAAGCATTTGTCTGTGTTAGACCTTCCTGAAGGGCATTCTTCTCTTGGGGGGATCAATGACCTCTCCCAGTTTGTATTGTCTGCAGAATTGGTCAGCCAGAGCCCTTTGACACCGACTTTGACCTCCATGATGTGATGCCAAAGAACAGCAAACCCAGCACAGAGCCCTGAGGGACTCTGTTGTTGACAGGCTCCTTTATGGAGGTAGGTTCACTGATCCTAACTTCTTAGGCCCTATCTGTGAGCCAGCTAGCTATCCAGTGTGATATAAAGGAGTTTATGCCTAGTTCCTTAAGTCTGTTGATATTGCCTGAGTGGGATACTGTATCAAATGCTTAGCCAGATCTAGGTTGGCAGTTTGCACCACTTTCCCCTCATCCATTGCCTAAGTGACCTTTTCAAAGAAGTCCACCAGGTCCAGTAAGCATGACGGTCTTTGACAAAGCCAGACTTGGATGGATCCAGTGCCTAGAGGCCTTCTTCTTCCTTGTTGATAATTTTTATGATACTTCTTTCCATGTCTTTGCAAATAAGACTAGTCAGACTAATGAGTCTGTAGTTTCCAGGATCTGTTGAAGATCCTCCATTATGTAGGGGCATGACAGTTATGGTCCTCCGTTCTCATGGCATGAAGCCTGTTTTAAGACTGTAGTTAAATAGTGACTCCAGGGCTCCTGATAAGTCATATTTTATACAGAAAATAAACACAGCAAAATCACGTACGTAGTTTCCAAAGTTTAATGGTGCTTCCTAGTACCTTGGCTAGGTGCCTTCAAAGGCAACTAGCCAAGAACTTTGGAAACTACATGCGTAATTTTGTTGTGTTTATTTTCAGCTTCAGTGGCTTCAGCTATTCATTTTTTGTTCTTGTGGTTCTATTCATTAGTTTTTGTTCATATTTTATACTGTTCAGGATTCATCCCAGGATGTTATTGAGTCCCACTAAAGCTTTGTTCTTGGCTTTACCAAGCACAACCAGTACATGCTCCCTAGTTATAGCTTGAGGGGTTATTTTTGAGGGTATTTCTTGGGTGGATAGTTGAGGGTGAGACAGGAGATCATTTGGAAATGTATTTGTCCCCTAACAGGTTTGCTTTATCACCAGGCTCAGCGAATGTGGCACAATTGACCACCAGTCCAGCACATTGTTATGTTCTGCCCTTGTGGTGTCTGACATAGCTGAAGAAGGCCTTATGCTTATCTTTCATCTGGTAGGTTATTTTAACCGCAAAGTTGGGCTTGTTCAAACTAATCAGCCCTCTTAATTGCCTATTTAGTTTGATGAGAGATTTTATCTTTATGTAAATTATCCTTCCTGATTTTTGCCTAATTCTTTTCCTTTTGTTGTATAGCCTGTTTAATTTGGGATGCCACCAAGGCAGTTTGTTTCTGGGGCTAGTTCTGGGCTTAATTCTGGTAGGTACAGCAGCCTCTATACAGCCATTGACATGGTTGTACAGAAGTTCTGAATAGGCTGCTGTGCTCTCAGGGTATGGAGGGGCATTGACTTTTGACAAACCATTACTTAATAAAAGGTAGTTTGCCTTGGAATAATTCCTATCTGTTACTAGTTTTACTGGGATTTTGGAGTTGATTTTGATTTTGAAGGAGACGTCTTTATAGCTGGATCTTATCAGGGAAGATAAGACATGGGGGGTGTACAGAGGTTTTCCATATTTGTGAGTATGGTGTTCAGTATGTTGGAACCTGTAGTGAATGTATTCACTATATGGTCAAGGGTGTTTGTATTTACAAAATACAGGAATCTGTGTGCCTGTAGATTTGAATCCATGTAGGATTCCCAGTCTATAGAGGGGTAGTTAAAGTCTCCCATGAGTAAGGTATTAGGTTGGATGGTAATTGTCTCCAGTAGGTTCTAATGCACATTGTGAGCTTCTTGGGACATGAAAGGTGACCTATAAATGGCTAGGATATGGTACGAGATTTTGTCTAGTGATTTGCATGTGCAGGAACTCCAGCACATCATCCTGTTTGACCAGCCTTGATGTTTATCAAGACACCTCCACCTTTAAAACTTGTCCATGCAGCTACTGGTCTAAAAGAGTGGAAGGCATTGAAACATTGCATTGCCAGGGAACTCTCTGCCGCTTTAAACCATGTTAAAGCAACTGCATAGATGTCTATTTTCATGAGTGTGGTGAGGGCTTGGAGGTAGTGCAGCTTGTTTTTTTTTTAGGCTTTTGGTATTGAGTAGTAACACCTAGAGGTTCAGTTGAGCTGATTTTGCTCTGTCGGTAGGCTTGTCAATTTGGCATTGCCCAAAAAAGACACTATGGGGATGGCTAAAGTTTCAGCCAATATTCAGAAGCCTAGAGGGGACAGTTGCAGACCATCTTTGGCAAAGCAATGTGGTCTGTTAACCATGTCCTCCTAAGCTAACAAATATTGGATCCCCTTAGAATGACACCAGAAAGACAGCCAATTGTTAAAATCAATCATCTTTTGCTCATATTGGGGCATCATCCTCAGTGATGGTAATATGCTGTTCAATGCTAGGATCATGACAGCATGAGCCACATAGTTGGAGAGCTCTAGAATGTCTGTCTTCATATAGTCCAGGGAGGTATGACTCAGGTCAGTTACACATACACGTCTATAATGGAGTCATACTGGTACCTGTGGTGTGATGATTTGAGTGTGTGCAAGATTTGGCAGATCTTACCTCCAGATAAATCCTCTCCTTGTTCAGCCTGGCTTGAGGGGCATAGGTATGTCTTACAATGGATTCTGCTATGACGGGAGTCCTGGTAAATGTATTTGCTTGTCTTAAGGACTTAGTGTTTGGGACTCTGTGTGGTGCTAGGTGTTGCTTTTTCTGAGTGCTTTTGGGCTTGATATGGCATAGCTTTGCCAATGTGAGAGCTAGGCAATCTTTGTTGCTTAAGAAGACTGCTGTTAAGTGCCTCATTATGCTAGTCTATGCGTGTGTCGTATGCTAAGTGAGGTGGGTGTTGTGTGCATTGTTTTGACAACCTGGTGAGCACTTATATGCAAGAGTTTAGCCTTCAATGTCAATGTGTAAGTACTGCTCTTGCATACTGTGTCTGTTTCTTTAAGTTTTAAGTGGTTGTCTGGAAACAAGAGACAATTGCTACATTGTCTCAAGATGCCCATGGCCATCAAGCTGGCTTCATTGAAGTTAGGAAGTTGCATATCTATGCTGTCCAGTCCTTTAATTGATGAGATACAAGGGGATGGTGTATTGGAGTTAGAAGACTATTAAAGCTGCTTTTTTGGTGTAGATTAATAAGGGTGCTTTATTGAGGCAGATTATGTTAAACAGTACTAAATTCTACTAACTTTAATATTTACACAATACTAGATTCTACTAAATTTATAGGTGTTGCCACTTCACTCCCAACTAGCTGCTCTACGCTGTTTGGTGTGCAAGGTATTTGCTCTATATTTACTGCTTTATGGAGTACACTTTTATGTGCAATTCTGTAGGGAAAATTTGCTTTCTAGGTGTTTGCTACTATACATGGCAGTACTAAATGCAGCTGCACAATGTGCACCTCCGCACAAAAGGACTGAATTTATAGCAGCACAGAAAAAAACAGAAAACTAACTAATGATCCCTCTGGCAAATAAAACGACTACACTATGAGCCCTTCTGCGTGTTTCACAAGTCATGTAGACCAGACAAACACCTCTTGCTACAAGAAGAGTAAACACAGTCCTCCTAAATTAAAAACACTGTAGAAGAGCTTTACTAGAAAGGCTCACCCAGACTTTGCTACACTTTGCTGTGAAGGAAAGGTTAGTTTGCTTTTTATTTGTTGTATTTTTGTATTACTTTATTGCCTTTTTATATTTTGAATACTGTGATTTGTTTTCTTTACCTTGTGTTTTACTTATATTCTGCTTTTAACTGCATAGTAAAACTTCAAAAGAGACCACAGCTCTGTCTCTTGTGAGTCAGGCAGATTTTTTCCCAACCCACTAACTGTCATGTTCTTAAATACCACTGTCTGTCTAGTTGCCTGCCTCTTATGTTAATTTGACCATATATCTCATTTCCTCTCTGCTTTCACTGGCTTGTGTGAATAAGCACAACATTATCATTTTGTGAAATCACTCCCCTTCAACTATTTAAATTTATTAGCCATCCTACTGTATTCCATATTACCAGAATACAAAAGTGACCACCCCTTTCAATCTATCTTGCTGTTTTAAAAATAGTGACTCTCCACTAAAACTTAACTTTTTAGACAGGTAAAACTTAAGTTACCTACTTTCACATATAACTTATCTATTGCACACTGTAGTGTTTAGGATAAACCATTTTTTTTTCATTTTACCTTTAAGCATCCCTGTGACTAGTACTTGCTCTAATACCTGCTGGAAAGCATTAGGAAGCTTTAAACCAGTAGAAGCACTCAACTCTCCTTGTTAATAAGGAGAAATTAATCGTAGGCACTAAACAGCCTATAATTGCCAAGTACCTTGATAAGGCAAGGGAAAACAGCTCCTGTACTTTACAAAAAAGCACCAAACCAGGCATGTCTAAGGGTCAGCTTCTGCTAATTTCTCCTGTCCACCTGGTGAATCTGGGCATACTGAGGCAATGCAGCAATTGCCTCATGTACACAGGCAACCCTCTCCTCCTACCACCCAACACTACAACCTGTGAGAGATGCACTTACTTAGCCAAACTGGAAGCAAAGCTCTCTCCACCCAAGATTATGCTAGACAGTCAAGAGGAAAAGTTAACACCTGCACTACACCTCAAGCAGCACATAGCCCTTCTAAACCCACACCACCAACACCCACACATAGCAACATTAAATCCACATATGTGGAGGCCCTTAACTGTAACCTGCCCAAGCAACAAGGATCTCTGAAGCTGAAATGCAAACAAACACCAATCACAACCAAAGTGTCACATAGCTCACAACACCAGTGTGCCACCCAGCAACAGCCCCTAATGCAAGACAATGTACCTAACACTTTAGTCATAGGTGACTCTATAGTCAGACACACTGATGTCCCATTCACAAGACTGAACAAGGAGAAAATTACAGTCAGTTGCCTGTCAGGTGCCAGGATCTGCCACATAACGCATGCACTCAAGTCACTCCACAACAAGTACAAATATGACTCTGTCATTGTCCATGTTGGAGTGAATGACTTGAGATGTACATCCCTGGACTACATGAAAAGAGACATGGAAGAGCTCTTGGATCATGTGGCCCAGGCAGGTATGACCCTAGCCCTGAGTAGCATCCTGCCTTCACCCTGTATGATACCACAATATAAGGACAAAATGATTGACTTCAACAATTGGCTAAGCTTCTGGTGTCATTCAAAGGGGATCCAGTATCTGTCTGCCTGGGACGACATGATCAACAGACCACGATGCTTTGTCAGAGATGGTCTGCACCTGTCACCCCTGGGATTCAGGTTACTGGCTAAGGCACTTGCCACCCCATATAGTGCCATTTTTAGGCAAAGTTCAAAGGACAAAACCAACACTGTAACAGGTACAAGCATGCAAATTCTGAAGGCAATGCTACTCAATGCTAGAAGTCTAAACCTCAAAATGCACTCTCTTGAGGCACTCCTAAAAAATGGAGAACATCAATATGTGTGCAGTAACTGAGACCTGGTTCAAGGCTCCAGAGAGCACCCCTGCAATACCAGGCTACAACTCTTACCACACTTTTCGGCCACCAAACCAGGACCGAAACACTAAAGGTGGAGGAGTGTCCATACTCACCAAGGATATTCACACCACCAGGATAGTTGCCCAACACAATATATCTGAAATTCTCCAGGTGCAACTAACTCTAGGTAAGACTGCAATCCAAATTGTAGCTTGCAACAGATCCCCCACCATGCTCCAAGATTCTCACAACACCTTTCTAAACATACTGGAAAATATTAAGATACAAACAAACACCATAATACAGGGTGATTTCAACTACCCTGCCATTAACTGGGAAAACTACTTGTGTACCAACACCATTGCCCAACGGTTCTTGGAATTCATAAATTCCAATGCCCTGGACCAACTAATCCATAGTCCCACCAGGGGCTCCAGTATCCTAGACCTGGTCATTACCAACATGGGAAATCGATGCTCCACACCTATGGTCACCCTCTCATTGGTCAGGTCTGACCATAAGCTAATCACCCTTAACATCCACATCCCACCTCACCCCCAGTAAGGAAACCTCCATAAAAAACTTCTCCAAAGCCAACTTCATGCTACTAAAGTCAGAAGTGACAAACTTCATGACACCCATGCAGACGAGAACTGAAAGTTCGACTGCTGAATCCTACACTAAGGCACTGTATGAGTACATCCACTCATGCATGAATCGTGCCATCCCAAATAGAACCAAGATGCTCTCCTCCAAAAAAAGGAAGCCAATCTGGTGGTCCCCTGCCATAAACAAACTTTACAACAAAAGGAAGAAACTGATGCAGAAAAGAGGAAAATCCCAGGATGCAAAAACTCCCTTACCAGCCTCAGTAAGAAGCTGAGATCCCTCATAAAATCCTCCAAAGCTAGTTATGAAAATAAAATTGCCAAAGATTCCAAAGACAACCACAAGGCATTCTGTAACTATGTCAAGAATCTAAATGGCAATGCTCAGAACTGCTCTGAGCTACAACAGAATGGCATTGAATATACTGATCCCAAGGATATTGCCAATATCCTGGCAGATAAATTCAGTGCCAACTTCACCCCCCTCTCACCTCCTAAATGGCCCATGTCAATACAGGAAGATTGCCAAATTCTGGTAATAACGGCCACACAGGTAAAAAATGCACTCTCCAAAGCTAAGAATACAGCATCCATGGGACCAGATGACATCCCAGGCTGTGTACTACATGAACTACAAAATGAACTGGCACCTCACCTAAGTGTCATGTTTAATCATAGCCTCACCTCAGGATTCATGCCCACTGAGTGGTGCACAGCTACAGTTATCCCACTCCACAAGGAGGGATCCACCTTGGATCCCAGGAACTACCGCCCCATCAGTCTGATGAGCCTGATCTGCAAGGCCATGGAATGTATTATCATGGAACTTATAAACAAAGACATTGGCAACCTTCAAACACTGGACCCCACCCAGGTTGTGGTCGTGAAGGGCCAGTTTTGTCTCCTGAACTGATTGACTTCTTTGAATCAGTCTCCAGAGCCGTAGATGAGGGTAAGGCGGTCCACACAGCCTATCTGGACCTCACCAAGGCCTTTGACACCATCCCCCACTCTGGAATCATAGATAGACTTACTAAGCTGGGCATTAATCTCTACGTCACTCGATGGGTTGCCAACTGGCTTACTGACAGAACCCACACTGTAAAAGTAGCCAACTCCAAATCCAGCTCCAGACAAGTGACAAGTGGAGTACCTTAGGGTTCAGTCCTGGGACGGCTCTTGTTTGGCATCTACTTCTCTGAAGTACAGGCCAACACTAAGGGACTCTGGCTAACAAAGTTTGCAGATGACTGCAAACTGGGAGCCATTATTGAATCCCCAAATGATGTGGATACTCTACAAAAGGGTCTTACAGAAACAGATGCTTGGTGCCAGAGCCATGGGCTCAAGCTCAAAGCCAAGAAATGTATAGTTATCCCATTTGGGAAAAAATATGCACCCGTGAATTACCACATAGGTGGCAGTACACTAAACACCAAAAGTGTGATAAGAGACTTAGGGACACAGGTGGACAGTGATCTCACCGTCGATAACCAGATCACCACAACAGTCAGGAAATCCTTCTATCTGGCATACCTCATCACTAAGGGCTTTTCATCCAGAAAAAAGGAGGTCATTGTCCCACTGTACTCATCCCATATTAGACCCATTATAGAATACAATGCCCCGTTTGGTATGTAACTCTCAAGACATCTGCAATAACTGGAAAGGCCACAGAAATACCTCACTAAAAGAATCACAGGCCTAAAGCAGATGCCCTATGCTGACAGCCTTAAAAAACTGCAACTATACTCTGTCATATATCGTCTACTCAGAGGTGATATCTGCTTAACATACAAGGCCATGTCAAACCCAGAGCTGTTGGACATGCTACACTTAAAGAAATCCCAATCCCTTAGAGCTACACGCTCCAGGGATATAAACCTTGTCATCACAATAAACAAAACATGCTGGAGGGATAGGTTTCTGACCCAGAGACTCCCCAAAGTAGGGAATAAACTGCTCATATACTGAGGTTCTATGCATTCAAAGAGAAAAGCTGCTCCCTAGTTGTTTTTTAACACGTATTGCTTTATCTATACATGATAGCTTGAAAGCCTGAATGTGAGCACATACCTGTTTATATGCCAACATACTAAAATCTCAGTACTACACGGCAGAATTAAATAGAAGACAAGAAAACTAGACAAATAACTGCCAAGATGACCTGCATTTTTTTAGTGTCCCATGAGCTAATGAAGTCAACTAAGGAAGGAGGGAAGTGAGCTGCCAGTGCCAGCTCTCCCATCTCAGTTGGATGGATGAGGTGCGTGCAGGGTCTAATAATGAGAACCATATCAGGGGGAAGGCCTTGGATTACAGCTAAGGAAGCTTGAGCTCATGAAGGTGTACCCAAGCACACTAGCTGGAAACTACATGTGTATGAAAACATGCACTCACCTTGGGCACAGCACAGAAGGCATTGTGTCACACTGTCTGATTAGCAGGTGGTAGTTAGAAGCATACAAAAATATCCTAACCCCTTCTGGATAACTACAGCCATCCATGGCTCTTTCTATGCCTCAGAGTGATACAGACCCAGAGGAGACTACTGACCTTAATAGATGAAGACGTGATAGTTACAAGGGACATTAGGGCCAAAAAAGGAAAGAAAATTAGATCAATTCTAAAAGATGAATGTTTTGTATTTTAAGACTTTTTTCTCACGTTTCTCCATGATGAAACTGTCTTCATCATAAAGTTGCCAGATTTTCCTAACTAATGTAACTAGTATACTTAGAAATCTTATTCCACAAGACTGGTTCAAAAAGCCCACCTGCTTTGTTTTACCCATTCAATAATATGTTTGATATATTTCTGTCTCCTAATGTCCTTCATTCTCCGTACCATCATGTAAACCTATATATTCAAATCCTTACCTGAAAAAAATACTAAAAGCTTGCCACTGGGGCACAGCTAACTTGTGACAATTATTCACCCCCCCTCCCTTCCAGTTCAAGTCAATGTTTCCAACACTGACATATTTCAATTCAACATGGGGTATAGGTTAAAGCTGCACTATCTGTTCCATGGCCAGTGGTCAGTGAATCTTTGTATATTTGATGGGGCAATGCTAACTGTTTTCTAGAAATGACTGGAAGGTTCAGCTCTAATATCCTTCACTTATAACTAAATAATCAGCTACTGATTTAGACTGTAAGCTTGACTTACTGCTAGTCTTTTGCATTAATGTAATGCAGCTCTCATAAGGACTTGTGCATTTTATTCTACCTGCTTACTTGCACTTTGTGCACAGTGTGTTAAAACTATGAAATATATGTTTTTCTTTGCTAAAGCTATACTTCAGCTGATCTGTGTCCTTGTATGCTGTATTATGTATTTATTTTTATTTATTTACACTTTATTGATGGGATTTAATTCCACTAAGCTATCAGTCCCTTATTAGGGGCAATTAAAGGTGGTATTCACACTGACTAGGAGATGTAGTTTCATGGGTTCATAGGTTTGTACTAGGCTAATGGCCAGTGTGGTCTCTTTAAGCCCTACCATGCAATCCAAACGTCTGGCAAGTTCTGGTACCCTTAGTAGTGTAAGCAGAGGCTTGGGAGATGAAACATTTACAAGCACAGGCCTGTGGAGATGAACCCTTTACAGGCTGTCTGTGCCCATTAGAGACATAGCTGCCAAACCAGAGGAATTTTCAGTTCCCCATACAGATGCCCAAGTTACACTTGAATTGTCTTAAGGAGGAACTCTACTTGATATGGATGGAGAGCCTGTACCATAGCAAGTTCTATTTATATGACAGGCAATGTTTAAGTCTATAGAATGGATACATCTGGTATTGTTTGTTTTGCTGATAAGGAGGAGGTCCCTGGAACACTAGGAAAATTCCCGTACTCTTTTGATACATGATGTGGGATCATTTACCATGCACTGAGCTGCCACCATCTCAGGCAGATGGGGACCTTGGTTTTATATCTCATCCAAAAGATGGCACACTTAGAAGTGCAGCACTCCCATATGCTGCACTGCAGTGTCAGTGCTGGAAAATAAATACAAGTGCCTGTGGTGGGAATAGAGACCACAGCATTCTAGTCTTCCAGCAACAACTTCTCCATGTCCTCCTGTGTTCGTGTGGGTTTCCTCTGGGTGCTCTGGTTTCCTCCCATGTTTACAAAGACATGCATCTGGAGTGTTTCTCCCCAGGCCTCCACTGAAAATTGCCTTCCTTCCAAGTCTGACTTTCCCAGTTAATAAATGTTAAAGAAACAAAATAAAAACAAATGTGAGCATGCAACCTATTCAGCTACTGATAATGTATTACAGTTCTGAACTGTATTCATTTTTTGATAAGATTTTTCATTAGTCTGGGTCCCATATGTGAACTGGCATAAGTGTATCCAAGAGCACCCTTAAAAAGTAGGCAATAAAAGCAACAGAAGGAATGCTATCATAGTTAATCAAAATGTTATGTTACTTACAGATAGCATATGCAATAGAAGCTAACATTTCCAGAGATTTTACACACATCATGTAATAAGCTACAGGGTTTACATCTTCTTGAGGCAACCAGCTACAGTCCAAATTGCACACCTTTTCCTTCAGATACTTTTCAAAGAACCCCTGGAAAAGGGAGAGAAGGAAAGTTCTTAAAAAAAGGAAAGCCAGGTGGGTATTGAGGTCAATGGTGAGCTGAATGACAACAAAAGCAAGGCGATGTAAAGAATTACGTAAAGAAAACAGAATTAATCTGTTTAGACACCTAGGTGAATAATAGTTTTCATAGGAAATCATTGACAAAAAGGGGAACAGGATTCATGTATACATAAGAGACGTTAAAGATTTAATGTATTTTAAGGGATAAGAAATATTTTCCATTGAAAATATTATTCAATTTCTGCCTGCAAGTCTTCTTCTGAAATGGGTTCATCAACCAATGTCACATAAGTTGCTATCAGCACCTAACAATTAAAAATGAATGATGTGAGGTCTTGTAAAATGAATAAACATTACAAATTGTTTTCTTTCTAGTTTATTGAAAGGATCCATGTACAGTAGCATAGTGTAGGCATCTACACACATTATTATGCATGCAATTGTTCTAGCAAATAGGTGCACACAAGCTGGGAAAAATAACTGACACTGCATGAAAGTGTCCATATCAAATTTGTTTGTGAAGTAAGGCAGGACTCCAAGGAGTAGTTACCGAATAAGGATGTTAGTTAGATGTCAGTGGTGTCATAGATTTTAAGACTACTGCTGTACAAGGCATGACTGTGTTAAAATTGCAGTGAGTGTATGTAAAGTTAGCAGTATGCAGGGATACACAGGGAAGTAAATCACTGGGCGTATGGTGAGGTAATAATTCTGCTGCACAGCCTAGGATGCATAGTACTGAACCCATTTCTAGAGACTACAGCTAATGTAACAGTATAGACAGGGAACAGTTTGTGCAAAGCAATTTGATGGGAAAGGATATACAGTTTGAAGCATAAGACCAGACTAAAAAGTCTCTAACTAATGGAAAAAAGAAAGACAAAGAAATGCAAATTAATACTTAAATATTTAAGTATATTAATAAGGGGAAATTGAAAGCATTACCCACATAACAGAACTACATGATAAAAATAGTCTGAGACTGGGTAGATGCTTTATAAAAGGTGTTTTTTCTTTTTCTTTTCTTGGTTATTTTGACCCGAGTAAAAGGAGAAAACAGTAGTCATTTCTGAAGAATGATCGAGTGCCTAGAAGCCAATAGGTAACAGCCAAGGAAAATGACTTAGTAGGAATGTTATGTCATAGAAATCTAATATATCTGACTGTTACGTCCAAAGGAAAAAAATCAGATCTAAACATTCCCTAGTTTGATTTTTTAAGACAACTAACAGTGTCAGATAAAAAAATGTGTAAGTTAATAATACATAGTGTCTCAGTATGGAGGCTATGTTAAAAATTGGCAAAGGAGTTGATCCAGAGACATCAACAGAAAAAAAGGGATTAAAGGTAGGGTGCCAAGTAATTCAGGTCTGACAGCACTCTTCTTTACGTCTATAGAAGAGGCCTAGAAGAATAAATGGGATGGAAAGTATACCATTTCTGAGATGGCATGAATATCTGCATCAGATTGATACACAAACGGTAGTGGAAATAGAGATGGCATTTAGCAACATGGAAGAATGGATGTAGAGGTTTCAGGACACTGTGAGTTCAGTGTGTTTACATTTATACTTCTGGATAAAGAATCAAAAGCTGTGCATGGCATATGTCATTGTAGTAAGCAGTTATAATTATTTTATGTGTCTTAAGTTAGAATCAACAGAAAGAAAGGCAAAGTGGGTCTACATCACTTAATTGAAACCACTACCGATTGAATCCCTATTCATCTAACCCTTTTTGTCGAAACCAAAAACCATTGAACGGACTTTTAAACAAAAAATTTCCTAAGGCAAAGCAACGGTTGGCCACTATCTGGAATTTGCCCTTTTCTTCACTGTAGTGACCCCCCCCATCGATAGGATTTAAATTTTGTGATTTTTTTTTTACCGTCACTAGGTTGGCCTACCACTGTTTTACCATAGGAAAACTTTAATTTAAAAGTCAGTTCGATGGTTTGTGGTTTCGACAAAAGGGTTTGATGAATAGGGATTTGATCGTTAGTGGTTTAAGTTAAGTGATATAGACCTGGGCAAAGTAATGGCAGTCATATCTTGTGGGCAACTACATAAATGAGAAATGACATCATAACAACAACTAGAAACTGAAAAAGAACCAAGCTAGTTCATGAAATGCTCTAACATTGGGTAGCCAACATGAGGAGATAGAAAGGATGGCAGGGGAATACAGTAGGATGGGGGGAAGGTATCATAGTAGAAGACGGGGATCTCTTTTTCAGTGTACAGACAGTTAGTAAGTTCAAAAGTAGATCCACACATAATATCTCACTACTAGAAAGATATGACTGATAGCTGTCAGAAGAAGGATATGAGTGAGGGAGGGTCTACACCACAAACATATGAAAAGAGGTGAGATGACTTTTACAAGATGCTTTGTACTGTAACATATGTGCAGTTGTGCTATCCTGTGAAATATATTTGCATGGCTAAAGTTTTTAGCCTTTGGTTTAACTTTTCCCCAAATCATTTACTGTAACATTTCTTTATTTTTGTCTTTACAGATTTCTTAAAGGATTATAATAGACATACCTTGGCTGAATAAATGGCAAGAAATGGACACGATATAATTATTGAGATGTCTAAAGGAAATTAATTTAGTCCATTAGACCAAAACTTTTCAGAAGAAGAAGTACAAAAATAAACAAGACACAACCTGAAGTTAGAGAGAGAGAGAGAGAGAGAAAGTGAGTGAGAGAGAGAGAGAGAGAGAGAGAGATGGAGAAAGTGAGATTGCTTAGAGGTAATATGAGGAAATATCTTTTCACCCATATGGTTGCTACTACAAAGAATAACCTGCCTAAAGATGTTGAGGAACCTGAACATTTGTTTTTCAGGGATTCATGATTAGTTTGACAAAGCAGTTCTTGTGTGGAAAACAATATATTGGTTCAGGACAAAGAAAAACTTATCTTTAATTTCCACCTTAAAATGACCAAATTTTAAAGCAACCAAAATTTTCTAAAATTTTGTCATTTTAAGGTGGAAGGTATTATGTAAAAAATTAAGTACAGCTTATCTATTTGCAAGGGACATGACAAAGAGGTGTAAATGCTACTTTCTGAAAACAGAATCTGTGTTTATATGATTCTTACTAAAGTGATGGTAGACAAGTGGAATGCTTAGCCCCAGGATGTCGGTGACTAATGAACTGATTTAAGTAACCATGTGACAGATGTAAGGATATTCGGCAAATAGTAAAATGTATCTAGCAGAGGATCAAATGAGACAGATGGCATATTGACAGATGGCACATTACAGCAAGTTATGTGGGCATACTGGAAGGTCTTTATCTGCTGACAAGCTCGATGCATCTTTGTTATAGGTTTCTAGGATACAGGATCATTAGGCAGTAGGGAGGAATATAATTAAAAGTTTGTGGTCACTCAGTCATCTGCCTCAGGTATTGTCTCTGATGTGGGTGTTGAATCCTCTTGGACATCACATTGTGAGATGTTCAAGTTCAGATGATGCAGAGCTGATTTTCCTTTGTACATGTAGCTTAAGTACCCTAGTGCAAAATATAAAGGGGCCAGAAGGGTGGACAGCTGGACCTAAAATGTACAGTTCTTTTTAGTGGATTAAAAGTACCTAGTTCATATATTCTTTCAGAGCGTTTAACTGCTTAAAATAAAACTTTGCACAAGTTTATGAATTCTCACTGCTGAGGGCATGAAATTACTTTGCATATGGTCACTACTCCAGCTTCTTCAGTACAATGCAGCTTTACTACTAAATATTTCTGTTTTCATCCTTTCACGTACCACATTTGTGTATTTTAATTCATTTAACCATGTATTATAATGATAATGTTAACATTTTTTAGCAAGAATTATTGTGTTCTGTACTTAAATTAAAAAAAAAAGTCTGTATTGAACTGAATTTAGTGAGATCCAAAGAAAGAGAAAGAAATGTACTCCTGTTTACATTATGACTATACTTTTTAAAAGGAATATTATATGTTAATTTATGTATCTATCGGTTTATCTCAATCTCTCTCCTCTCTGTGTGTATATATATATATATATATATATATATATATATATATATATATATATATATATATATATATATAAATATATATATATATATATATATATATCTGTGTGTGTGTGTGTGTGTGTGTGTGTGTATATATATATATATATATATATATATATATATATATATAAATATACATATATTTTTTTATATATATGTTTATTAATTTATGTATGTATTTGTTAATCAGGCAAATTAATTTGTCTAAAGATGCACTGCAGCTATGACCCAGACAAGTGGCGCAAGATAGTGTAGCAATTCTTTGCAAGAAAAATTATGCAAGTAGCAAGCAGATATATAGATGGATAGACTGACATATAGCTATATATAGATATATAATTACAACAGTTTTCAATGTTACATTTAAAGTTAATAAATACAACATAAGTTTTTAAAGCATTTGCATCATAATTAATACATATGCACAAAATATGCTATTTCAGATATAGCTTCATAGGTTTATACGTAGGTACTAGGCTATCGGCCCAAGGGCCTACATAAGCCTAGCCAACAAAGTTCCCTTGCTTACGCCACCCAAGAAAGTTATTTTCCTGTGCCACTGTCGAGCAGAGACACAGAAGTGATCCCCGGGGTGTATTTCCTATTTCCCATCCACTTATCAAGGTTTTTCTTGAAGAGTGCTAATGAAGAACTTTGCTTGACATAGATGGGTAGCCTGTTCCAGAGTATGGAAGTCTCTGGGACAGGAACCTATCCCTCCAGCATGTCCTGTTTATTGTGGTGACAAGGTTTAAGTCCCTAGAGTGTGTAGCTCAGAGGGATTGGGATTTCTTTAGGTGTAGCATGTCCAACAGCTGTGGGTTTGACATAGCTTTATATGTTAGGCAGAGATCACCTCGGAGTAGGTGATATGTTACGGAGTAAAGCTGAAGTTTTTTGAGGCGATCAGTGTAGGGCATTTGTTTGAGGCCAATAATCCTCTTTGTGAGGTACTTCTGTGGCCTTTCCAGCTGCTGCAGATGTCTTGTGAGGTACATTCCAAAAGAGGCATTGTACTCTATAATGGGTCTAATGAGTGTCGAGTAGAGGGGAACAATGACCTCTTTTTTCCTAGATGAGAACTCTTTTATGATGAGGTGTGCCACGTAGAAGGACTTCCTGACTACTGTGGCGATGTGACTATCAAAGGAGAGACTACTGTCCACCTGGGTCCCAAGGTCTCTTATCATGCATTTGGTGTTAAGTAGATTGCTGCCTATGTGGTAGTTCACAGGTGCAGAATTTTTACCAAAGGAGATGACACTGCACTTTTTGGCATTGAGCTTGAGGCCATGGCTCTGACACCAGGCATCTGTCTCAGTGAGGCCCTTCTGTAGGATGTCTACATCATTTGGGGACTTGACTATGGCTCCTAGTTTTCAGTCATCTGCGAACTTTGTTAGCCAGAGGCCTTCTGTGTTAGCCTGTACTTCAGAGAAGTAGATACCAAACAGGAGATGTCCCAGGAGGGAACCCTGTGGTACTCCACTTGTCACTGCTTTGAGGTCAGATTTGGAGTCTGCAACTTTTACAGTGTGGGTTCTGTCAGTGAGCCAGTTGGCAACCCATCTTGTGACGTAGGGATTTATACCTAGTTTAATGTGTTTAGCTATAATTCCAGAATGGGGGATGGTGTCAAAAGCCTTGGCGAGGTCAAGATAGGCTGTGTGAACCACTTTACCCTCATCTATGGCTTTGGTGACTGCCTCAAAGAAGTCAATCAGGTTCAGGAGGCATGATCTGCCTTTCACATACCCGAACTGAGTAGGATCCAGAGTTTGGACATTACCAATGTCTTTGTTTATGAGTTCCATGATGATACGTTCCATGGCCTTGCAGACCAGGCTCATCAGGCTAATAGGTCGATAGTTCCCGGGATCAGTGGTGGCTCCCCCTTTGTGGAGTGGGATAACTGTTGCTGTGCGCCATTCAGTGGGCACAAAGCCTGACGCAAGGCTATTATTGAACATGGTGCTTAAGTGGGGAGCCAGTTCATTCTGAAGTTCATGTAAAATGCAGCCTGGGATGTTGTCCAGTCCCATGGATGCTGTGTCTTTGGCTTTAGAGAGTGCAGCTTCTACCTGCATAGTTGTGATTACAGGGACTCTGCATTCTTCCTGTATAGATATGGGCCCTTTAGGGGGTGAGAGGGGGGGTAAAGTTAGCACTGAACCTATATGCCAGGATGTTGGCAATATCAGTTGTTTCTGTAATTGTCTTGCCTTTGTGCTGTAACTCAGAGCAGATCTGGGTGTTGCCATCGAGATTCTTGACATAGCTATAGAATGCTTTGTGGTTGTCCTTGGAATCAGTGGTGATTTTGTTTTCGTAGCTAGCTTTGGAGGATCTTATAAGGGATCTCAGCTTCTTACTGAGGCTGACCAGGGAGCTCCTCCACTCATGGGATTTTACTCTCTTTTGCAACAGTTTCTTTCTTCTGTTGTACAGTTTGTTTATGGCAGGGGACCACCAGATTGGCTTCCTTTTTTGGAGGATAGCGTCTTGGTTCTGTTTGGGATAGCACGATCCATGCACTCATGTAAGTGCTTATAGAGTGCATTTGTGTAGGATTCAGCAGTTGTAACTGTATTGTCCATCTGCATGGATGTCATGAAGTTCACCACTTCTGTATGTTTGCTGAGCATATGAGAAGTGAAGTAAAGAAGGTCACTATCAAACGTTTTATATTTCAAAGACATAAATGTAATGAAAAGCAGATACCGTTATAGGAACAGTCTTACAGATGAGATGTGTAGAGTGAATGCATGGTGTAGATATTCGGGAACTTCACAGAAGGGGGTGAGATGTTAGATATAATTAACTAACTATATGATCCATAAGATGATGATTTTAAATTCTAAGACTAATAAGCACAAGTCCTGGTGTAGCAAGACCAAATGTGCAAAAAGTGGGAACTTACATATTCTAAGGCCAAGATCAATATGCCTCAAAGTATTCATTTTTTAGAGGTATGTGATTTTGGAGTTAGTATAGATAAATAGTACTGGTGTGGGATGTACAGCCTCCCCCTCATTGAGGAGGGTGTAGGAGACAATTGCTGATATTCACTGTTCTCATATAGTTTTGTAGTCTTTCTCATAATTTTGGGACTCAGAATTACAAGTCTCAGAATTACAATTGGGAAACCATCCTGAAAGTGTATAGCTTCTACAGTGTGGTGTATACAGAACACACATCATTGGGGATGCCTTTTTCTGGACATTAGATCCATTACTAACCAGTCTTGAGTTTTGTAGACATGTAAAACCTACCTGGCTAAAATCTGTTGCCACTGTTTTAGTGGGAAAATGTAATTTCTTCCTTCTTAAATGTTGTCTTTGTACCTAGCTTACACTGCTAATTAATACTATTACTTGCTAACGAGTTGGCAGTATTCCCTTTTCACATGTAATTCAGTTTAAGATACACTTTATCTTTACTTATTAAATCAGCTTCTTTTTTCTATGCCCCTTCCTCTGCCTGTGTTCTCTATCACTCTGACCCTCCTTTCTGCCCTGATTCATTCTTCCTTAGCCTGTCCTTTCTGCCTCCTGTATGTCCTACTTTTTACTTATAAATTTTAATATTGTTATTAGCAGAATTTCAAGCTTCTGTTACCTGTTTATACACCATAGAACTGTGTCAGGTACTGCAAGATGTTTCATTGCCTGTTGTCTTTATACTCATGTTAGAACGTAATAAGTCAGAAGAAATTGTCCCCAGGACAGGCAACTGTTTATGAATACATTTTGAAAAAAAAATTCTACTCTTGCAAGATGTTCAAGTGCCAGACAGACAAACTCCATAACAGGTAAATAGGATGCTTCAATATGCACATATATTTTAAATAAACTTAATATATGTTACTATATTTGTCATTAATCAGGGCAGAAAAGAGGGTCAGAGTTGCTTAAATTTACAACAAATACCATCCAAAAAGTTAAAAAAATACATGCAAGACAAAAAAGCAAGACTGATGTCACCTATTATGCTGGTCTCTCACTGAGTGTGAGGCAAAATCTGATTACTTGTCACTGTATCATAATATTAGCATGCATTGTTGCATCTATCTTACTATGCAATGTTTTAATTCTGGTTGAAAAAAGTATGAAAGAGTAAATCCACTTCTTTAGTTACCAAAGGCAAGAAGGAGTGAATAAACAATCAGTCAGTAAATAAATTAAACAGAAGAATGAAAAGTGAGAACTGTTAATGCAGAAATAAACATCTGTGCAGAGCCTGCATTCCCTCCCTGTGTTTTGTGTGTGTGTGTGTTTTTTTTTTCAATTGCTCTGATTTCCTCACACATTCTTAAGACATGTCTTAGGTGTGTTGGGGATTCTAAACTGTCTGTAGGTGTGTGTATGCACGTATACTATGGAAATAAGACCTGGCAACATATTTCTGTTTCTTCCCTTTACCTTGAAAATTCCACTGAAAATGGTGGCTGTCCACGGAGTCATTCTAGGAGATGGCTGCAACTTGTAAGAGAGCAAGCGAGTGATGCAAGAAAGATTATGAGTATAGCAAATGCCCCAAAAGACAAAAGTTAGCTATATTCATTCAACAAAAAAGATTCAATAACATTCAACGTCTTATTGGAAGAAGAATAGTGAGGTTTAATGGAATGTGTTAGATACGGAGAGAAAAAAGCTAAAAACGCAGGGCTACTAAACAGATGTTTTTATTCTGTAAGGAATTAATTTTACAATAAAGACATTCCCTATTCAGTAGTGAAATGTGTGTATGGAATAAATCACCAAAAGCACTCCTTTCTGCCATGGTTATCAAATAACAAGCATCACTAAGTTTCATGACATCAGATCTCATTGGGATCATCCTTTTCACAACATGGCCATAGTGGCATTCAGTTCAGGAGGTTTGTCCCCAGTGAGCCATGTACTTCCTGTTCCCATGACTTGGTTTCATAATTCATAGGTTCATAGATTAGTACTAGGCTAACTGCCCTTGCGGGGCATTTTAAGCCTAGCCAATTACCCCATGTGAGAATCAAACCCTGCAACTTGTGTTTGCAAGGCTAGGCTTAAAATGGCCCACAAGGGTAGTTAGCCTAGTACTAATCTATGAACCTATGAATTATGAAACCAAGTCATGGGAACAGGAAGTACATGGCTCACTGGGGACAAACCTCCTGAAATGAATGGCACTATGGCCATGTTGTCAAAAGGATATCCTGATGAGATTTGATGTCATGAAACTTAGTTATGTTTGTTATTTGATGACCATGGTGGAAAGGAGTGCTTTTGGTGATTTATTACATACACACATTTCACTACTGAGTAGCTGCGGAGGTGGTGCTGCGGTAGCGTTGTCGCCTCATAGCAAGACGTTGTCCCGTTCGATTCTCAGCTAGAGTGTCTTCTGTGTGGAGGCATACGTGAATGGGGCGTGCCTTCATTGAAGGTTGTGCGTCAGGGCTGGTAACCCGGTACGTAAAAATCCACTACCAATCATTAGCGGACTGGAGTTCCGCTGTGGCGACCTCTAACCGGGAAAAGCCGAAAGACACAAACAAACACATTTCACTACTGAATAGGTAATGTCTTTATTGTAAAATTGAGGTTTACTGGGTTCGGGGTGGAGTGCCCAATATAACTTTGGTGGTATTTATAGTTTAGTTAATTAATTTATGTTGTTTTTATATAATTAGTGTTTTGCTTGTTAAATGTATTAGATGATGTGCATGTCTTGTAGTTGGGTTTATTGAACAATAGTTGCTAAAGGCAAACAGCTTAACAAGGTTGACCTTAGTCCTTGCATTAAAGAAAGAGTTGTAAAAACTCCAAAACTAAATAGGACAAGGCAATGGAGCCTAATGAGGTTCATTCTAGAATCTTTAAGAGATCTAAGAAAATTAACAAATATCACCACCTACCCTTTTTTTAGTAAAGGAGGATCTGAAGAAGGCATAGCCGAAAGTCTTTATCCACGTTCTGTTTTTATCTTAGTTTGAATAAAGAGTTTTATATGGGTTTTACCCTGTTTATGACCATTTGAATATCTCTCAGTGGTGATACTGCAAGCTTTTATTCTGTTTACATTTCGTTTTAGCACAACAGTTTTCAGTGAACGCTAAGTTTTTATTTTGCTCTTTTTAGTAGAGGTGAGGAGGTGGGTAAGGTATCAGAAGGTTAAATGAGCAAATGTATACCATTTCTATTCATAAGAGTGAGGAAAGACAACCAGAAGAACTACTCGCCTATAAATCTGACTTTGATAATAAGAGAACATAATGAAGTTGCTTCTAAAGCAAATAGTTATGGAATCTCTAGAATAAACTATGTGACATACCATGAACAGTCACTGTGAAGTCCGTTTGTTATTTTTTATGTCACAGAGATATAAGTTTCTCATTCCCCTAAATGTGTGTGTGTGTGTGTGTGTGTGTGTGTGTGTGTGTGTGTGTGTGTGTGTGTGTGTGTGTGTATATATATATATATATATATATATATATATATATATATATATATCAAGAGAGAGAGATAGCTACAAATAGATATAATACAGGAGCACACAAAAGCTAAGTAGTATGTCCATTTACAAATAAATCACATATACAATAATGACAGAGGGCAGAGGGGAGCATGTCTGTTCACTGAAAGTGATTTCAACGAATACAAAGAAACTGAAGCCAGTTCACCGAAACCACCTTTGAAGAAAGTGAAGCTTACCTTTTTCTCCACTGCTGTGTGACCTTGAAGTTGGTATATATAATTCTGGGGGTGTGAGGGTAAAGGGTGGCTTGCCCCCTGCAAAAAATTGCTTCAATGTTTGTGGAATGTGGTTTCAGTAAACTGTTTTCAGTTTATTTGTGCTCCTCTAAACCACCTTTGATGGACTGACATGAATCCATGTTAGAACACAGCTTTTTCAACAAATTTGAAGCTCCTTATGTACAAGACTATATATATAATTAATAGAAAAAACTAGGCAGTTGTAAATGTATTAACTTTTTTTCTCATATATAGCCTAAGACCAGTCTGATATTTGTATTAGCATTTTCCCACCTGGCGACAGCTAAAACTCCATGTAGAAAATGGGAAAAAGCGGGTTGATGATGATGATTTCCCCAACTCCCCTTTTGAAGACAGTTTTATAGTCGCATCCCAGGTAAAGTGTAGTATGTTATGTTTTGTCTGAGTTACAGCCTTTTTTGAGTGAGCAATGACTAAACAACATCCCTAAAACAAAAGCAGTGTACTAGTTTCTCATGATATTATTTCACAGCAGTCTTAAAAGTGGCCATTGTGTGATTTGTCCTTATTTTGATGTACCTTTTTTTTTCGTTTTTGCATTCTTTTTGTCACCCTGAAGCTGACAATCAGAATAATACAGTGCATCTCCTTGTTCGCCAGGTCTAATTACTCCTCCTGGCCACCCCAGGACTAACTCTGATTAAGTTCAGGACCAGCAAGGAGATCAAGGGTCCCAGGTCCATGTCATACTGCTTTGGGGGTATCTTTCCCTATTTTCTTTTATCCAGGCAAATCCCCAGTAGTGTCCTGTGGCTGGGACATGCAGTGAGTGGACCATGCTGATCTACTTGTCACTTCTGCAAGCAACTGATGTCAGCAAGCTGTCCAGCCCACACTAGGTGGCTCTATGTGTTTTTTCTTTGACCTCTGGCAGGGAAAACAAACTTCATTGTATGCCCTGTGCATGTGTCTCCTTCCTACCCCCCAGAACAGGCATGCCTGTGCATACCTGCCAGTGCCTCAGATGAATGACCTGCTAATTGAACGTAGGTTTCTTGTGTCATAGTTAGGGGCTTATTCCTATATATCACAGTACTGGTTTTGCTGAATATATAGCATCCCATCCTTTCATGAAAACTTTGCCACCTACTTCACTCCTGTAGTTTCACTCATTGAAGCCTCTATACCACTTGACTCTTTCTCTCTGGTGAAGTTCCCATCTCCTGCCATGGCCAGATGTTCCTGATTTCATTTTTTTCTTCTTGTTTTTTTAGTACAACAGAGGAGAGCATGATAGAGTTACAATGAAAAGCATTGTCTAACCAGCAGATACTTATGTGTACATACACCAATATGAATACTCTGACATGTCTCATTGTCCATGTATTCTACAAGGCACTACATGATACACTCCTCCCTCTAGTTGCCAATTGCAAGTTGTGTGCTAAGGTCTACCCATGGTAGAATTGGCATATACAAATCCATTCCCATTTAAAATGGCGTAGGTTACAGAACCATAATCTGGTAGTATAATGGGATGTTTACACATGTGTAACACTAAAGTATGAAATACATAAATATGCCAGTAATCATATGTCTAAGTGACTGCTGGTAATGTGTACACAGTGCTGCTGATACTGCGACATAGTGACAGCTGTTTCTTTGTGGTGGCCACGATACAGGAGGTATAACCTGGGGTACAAATGCCCACACAACCCCAGCTTTTGTGCAGTACATAAGTGCATCAGAGTACACCACAATGTATCACATCTGTGCAAGTATACTAGTGACTGTGCACAGAAACGGGTATAATACAGTCCTCTGTTGAACTGTGCATAATCATTAACACTATCACTACCACAGACTTACATTCCGCCATACATTGGCTGTATGTAAAGTAGTCCACAGTGATGCACCATTCTGGGTTCTACTTAACCAACTGTGAATGCAGTGTTGGCGTTGGCAGTATGTCAAGTAGTCCATAGTGTTGCACTGTTCTAGAACCTATGCACTTGCAGTGAATACAATGTTGGTGCTGGCACTATGTCGAGTAGCCCATTGTGGTGCACTGTTCTAGGACTTACAGTATGTACCTGCAGTGAATACAATGTTGGTGCTGGCAGTTTGTCCAGTAGCCCATTGTGATGCACTGTTCTGGGACCTACGTACCTGTAGTGAATGCAGTGTTGGTGCTGGTAGTATGTCAAATAGTCCACAATGATGCACTGTTCTAGACCTACTTACCCACTATAAATGGCTTCTTGATACTGGCAGTATGTTAAGTAGCCCCTTGTGAGGCACTGTTCTAGGACCTACATACCTGCTGAGAATGCAGTGCTGGAGTTGGCAGTATGTCAAGTAATCCTCAGTGATGCACTGTTCTAGAACCTATGCAGCCAATGTGAATGCTGTGCTGCACAGCAAAGTTTTTTTTTCTCAGTGTAGCATTTTCCCTAGGCCCCCACCAAGATCAATCATAAGCTCCATTTCACCCTCTATAAAGTGCTAATTAATTTCTGTTTCATCTCACTCCCACATCTCCATGTAAGACGGCAAGTGCTAAATGCTTTTAATCAATGAACATACAAAACTCTCTAGTGAATTTTTATTTGTTATGTAAAAATTAATGCATATATTGCCTGATGCATGCATTCTACTATGTTCTTATTCTTGCTGTGTAACTTATCTGTTTTTGATTTTTTTGTCTATTGTCTCTCATATGTGTATGTAAAAAAATCATTTGAATTGTGATTTTTTTTCTGTAACTGTCTATTAATAGAGCTTTTCTCCTCAGGTCTCCACTGAAAATCGGCCCCAAGCCCAGCTGGACCAACCCGGTTAACAAATGTCAGTAAATAAATAAATAAATAAATAATGTGTTCAGTAGTAATAAGCAGTTGTTTACTACACAGCTTGAGCTGCCTTCTCAACTGACTCTCGACTTTGCTGTAATGGTGTGACCACAATACATCAGTGTACTGCTGCAGCTGTAGCATACTGTTATTCTGTTACTGCACTATAAAAGTATATTACTTTGCGTTTGCTTTATGCTGCTATTCTTTTAGTGTTGCACTGTATGTGTTATTCAATGGCAGGTGTAACACTGCAACACTGTACAGTGCACTGCAGTCTGACATAGATCATACCGCCTAAGTTATGCTGTCTTTACGTATTCTCATAATTGTTGGGTATATCCATCCAGGTACCAGGCATTTGCATAACTGTAGTGTTCTCTACCTACTGAAACTCACTGCTGTACTTTGCAATTCCTCAGGATCCCCAGCCTATGATATTTCAATTAATGTGTTTGAATGACCTTAACCAAAACTGAAAGTGATTTATCACTTTTTTCAGTATGCTCCTTACATTTTTCGTCATTCAGCTTCTCAAGTCCCATGCGACAATCCCTTCCAGCAGGCCACATCCCTGTGGTACCTGTGCATCATTCTAGTTTATTTAAATGCTTTCGATACCAGTGTTCTTTTTATTCTAATTTCTGCCCTTTCCTTCACTATTATTGTTATATATGTGCTGATTACCACTAGCTTGCAGTACGTCTACATGTTTTCCTTATGTATTTGCTTATGTTTGTGATATGTTCCCTTATGCTTCACACTATATATTTGTCTTGAAATATTTGTGTTATACTTTGTATGGGATAGCAGCAAGGAGCTAAAACCTTTCCTTAATTCTGTTTAAGTTAGTATTACTTGTATTATTTCCTTTCCCTTTAAAATAATGAAAGTGAATCCTTTGAAGTCTTTGCTGCACATCTGTCCTCAAACATTTCTGAAAAAGTCATGTATGGCCCTACACTGTATTTGGTGAATATTGGCTTTTACTGCAAACAAATGTTCATATCTTTCCCATTTTCACCAGCAGCATTCCTCGTTCTGCCCAATAAATTAACCCACTTAATTTGACCCATTTTAGAAACTAATATATTGTACATTACACTGTTTGATTGTACATTGCATTATGTTTATTTACTAGAATGTATATGCACAATTTTTTCTATGTAATTAGTCTGAACTACTGTTATTGCTTATATTTCTGTAATTTTTGTTTGTGAAATGTTTTGAATTTCACCTGTGTTGAGCCTAAAATTGGTCAATATTGATCAGTGCGCTACCCCGTTAAACAAATATAAATAAAATAAGTTTTTACTAACCTTTTCCTTATGTACTTGTAGATCTCATCAACTAGTGCATTTTGCCAGACCTGTTTTACAGAGCTGGACTCTGGGCCACTTTATCAGTAGAGACCTGAGGGTACAGTTACAGAGTTAATAGGATTATATGCACACACTGAATAATAAAGTCAGCACAGCTCAGAAGCAAATAACCGTATCAGTATCTTGTGAATGGAACAGTGCAACTACACTAGTCAGTGTACCATAATGTTATAGGTTATCTAGTGAATGGAACACTGCAACTACACTAGTCAGTGTACCATAATGTTATAGGTTATCTACTGAATGGAACAGTGCAACTACACTAGTCAGTGTACCATAATGTTACAGGTTATCTAGTGAATGGAACAGTGCAACTACACTAGTCAGTGTACCATAATGTTACAGGTTATCTAGTGAATGGAACACTGCAACTACACTAGTCAGTGTACCATAATGTTATAGGTTATCTACTGAATGGAACAGTGCAACTACACTAGTCAGTGTACCATAATGTTACAGGTTATCTAGTGAATGGAACAGTGCAACTACACTAGTCAGTGTACCATAATGTTATAGGTTATCTAGTGAATGGAACACTGCAACTACACTAGTCAGTGTACCATAATGTTACAGGTTATCTTGTGAATGGAACACTGCAACTACACTATTCAGTGTACCATAATGTTATAGGTTATCTAGTGAATGGAACAGTGCAACTACACTAGTCAGTGTACCATAATGTTACAGGTTATCTAGTGAATGGAACAGTGCAACTACACTAGTCAGTGTACCATAATGTTATAGGTTATCTAGTGAATGGAACAGTGCAACTACACTAGTCAGTGTACCATAATGTTACAGGTTATCTAGTGAATGGAACAGTGCAACTACACTAGTCAGTGTACCATAATGTTACAGGTTATCTAGTGAATGGAACAGTGCAACTACACTAGTCAGTGTAGCATAATGTTACAGGTTATCTAGTGAATGAAACAGTGCAACTACACTAGTCAGTGTACCATAATGTTACAGGTTATCTAGTGAATGGAACAGTGCAACTACACTAGTCAGTGTACCATAATGTTATAGGTTATCTAGTGAATGGAACAGTGCAACTACACTAGTCAGTGTGTAACTGGATTTAAACAAACTGAGAACCCAAAACTGACAAGCCGCAAGTGAAAATAAGATGAAATGCAGGATACACAATAAAAGAATCCACAGTAGCGTAAATGGCATAAAATCCAAGCTCGTTTATTTCCACACAGTTACGTTAAACACTCCAAGTGTTTTTCGTCCCAGCAAATGCCGGAACTTCTTCAGACAACAACTTCCTATCATGCTAGTACTTTTATACTGGTTACCAAGTGTGTGTAATTAATTAGTTAATGAATAAAAGATGTATTACCACATTAATTTCTTATACAAGCAAAATTTAAAAGCAGTAATGTTCAACATTTAACAATAAAAAGGCGGGCAGTAATAAACATCGCTAGATCTAATATCAAATACTAAACAAAAGAAAACCTATCTGTCTTCCGTTCACCAAGACGGAACCCAAAAAAAACCACATACAGCAGATATAACAGGTTGCTGAAGTTTGCAGCATGCTCCGCACTTGCAGGTAACTGCAAAGATCGTTACATGCCACAACTACTTCCCTGCAGCACCTCGCCAAATATCAATCAACCACAAATTTTAACCTTGATGTGCAATGTATTCGATAAAATTAATAATAGTATTAAATACAAATATTATCTTGTTGTTATATGTGGATGGTACTTGATAAGTAGTACTATACAAAGAAATAAAACACGTTTAACTTCTATGAACAAGGATAGAGTCTAAGAACACACACAGTAGATGTAAAGTTTGCTGTGGTTTTTGATGTGTTCCACGCCCACAGCTAGCTGTAAGACTTGCTACGAACTGAACCCACAATTTATGTTGCTTACAAGATTTAACCTAAATGTTCAGTGTGTTAAATCAGGTTAAAGATGATCTTAAATAAACATATTGTCCAGTTGATTTGTGTAAATAACATTAGTTTAATAGTATATGTATTGATGTTTGATTCATAGCCTAGAACTTACTTATTTAAAAGTTAATGTTTAATTGATTTTAATATATTAAAAATCATGTTGTAACTATCTTATTAAATTTTATTACTTTTTATTACATTTTTAGTTACACAAGTATTAACTGTTACTAATATAATTACTCTTTAAACCAAAACTTTTTTTAAAAAGGTTTTTTTAAAAACTGTTCCATATAAACCAAGATATCTTTCACTTAAAAAACTATGAGTATTAAATAATACATACTATAGAAAAAGATATAAAAAGAAATATATATTCAGAAATATATATTCAAGCCTGAATGTTTAAACCTTATCTTAATAAACTTTTAATTTTTAAGATACATGATATGGAACAACATTCGTTCAGGCCTGGATAAGTACAAGCCATTAGTCTTATTTGCCATTTTAGTTCACTTTTCTCCAGGTCCAATTTTAGTAAATTGTCATTGACCAACCCTTGTTCATTGTAATTTTGCACGATTTGATTTATTACCATGAATTTAAATTTATGTTCTGGGTATTTTGTGCAGTGCCTGGCTAGAGCATTGTCGTCCTTGTTTTTGGCAATTGCGTAACAATGCTCGTAAATCCTGTCACGAAGTCGTCTATCGGTTTTGCCCACATAAAATGAGGGGCATTTTGTGCATTGGGCCAGATAGACTACTGCCTTCGAGTTACAATTACAAGATGTACTAACATGAAAAGTTTCTTCTCTAATGTTAAACACTAGTCAGTGTACCATAATGTTATAGGTTATCTACTGAATGGAACAGTGCAACTACACTAGTCAGTGTACCATAATGTTACAGGTTATCTAGTGAATGGAACAGTGCAACTACACTAGTCAGTGTACCATAATGTTACAGGTTATCTAGTGAATGGAACAGTGCAACTACACTAGTCAGTGTACCATAATGTTACAGGTTATCTAGTGAATGGAACAGTGCAACTACACTAGTCAGTGTACCATAATGTTACAGGTTATCTAGTGAATGGAACAGTGCAACTACACTAGTCAGTGTACCATAATGTTACAGGTTATCTAGTGAATGGAACAGTGCAACTACACTAGACAGTGTACCATAATGTTACAGGTTATCTAGTGAATGAAACAGTGCAACTACACTAGTCAGTGTACCATAATGTTACAGGTTATCTAGTGAATGGAACACTACAATTATACTGTACACCATGAAATTACAAATGAAGTAACAGCTTCCAACTACAAACACTTTAACTACAGAGAAGTACCATTAATGGCAAACTGTACACACATTTCAGTCAGCAAGTAAAGTAAATGACAATATCTAAAGATAGAACGGAGGCAGCATACAAGAAAGAGGGCGGTTAAATAAGACTGCCAAGGAATTATTTGCTGGGGTGGACAGCAAGGAGAAATAAGAAGGATGACATTGAATGGTAGGAAATAAGTAGACTGACTTAGGAGCAAGTTTATAGGGAAGAAAGGCTTTAATTCCTGACTTATTGAGGAGAATTATTCCACACATTACACTTAAGATGCAACTCAGACTGTAGTCATTGCTAAACAATTTAAACAAGAAAGTTAATAAAAAGAAACAATCAAAGCCATAAAAGAGAAAAAAAAAAGCCATTCCTAAGCTGTGTGATTTTCAGTTTGTCACTTAAGGGGTAAGGATGTGGTTACCAAAGTCATCAAACTGTAACAGTGATGCTCAGTGGGCACACATTTCACAGTTAGTGCCAACAGCTATTGAATGGGGTGAGTAACATAATTTTATTTTTTCTGAGCAGTCTACAAAAAACATACACTCTGCATCATCCTACTAAAGCAATTTCTAAACTCCTGAGCAGGATGCAAATTATTTATTACTTTCAGACATTAGAAATTTGTGAAAATACAAAGATCAGAAATGTTTGTTTGCTGAGTGAGTTCTCTTCTTACCAAGAAACATCACCTTGTGGTAAGAAATGTAGAAATGCTTACCAGCTTTCACTTCAAATAGCACAAGATATGTAGTCTCTGCCTTAATTTCTCACAACATATTTTCTGTAAAGGCACATGTTTTGGAGACCACTTTCTATTGCAAAATTATCTTGTGGAAATGTAATTGAATAAAACTTTGTTTTATCAGAGTAATTTCACTTTTATACTGAATTGAGCTACAGATCAGTTCATAAAACTATTAACTTTCAGTATTCAACCAAATTGATCTGAAATGCAGTTACCACTTATATATTATGTTTTTGACCATGGCTCATACTTCATAAAACCATAGCTGTGCATTAATATCTGTTCAATCTATTGCTAGCATGTGATATTGTTTAAATATTCAGACACACACACACACGTGCACACACATACGTGCACACACACACACACACACACACACACACACACACACACACACACAGTCTCAGTAACTCAGCAGTGAGTCTTTGGTACTGTAAGATCAAAACGCTGTGGGTTCTATTCCTACATCATGTATTTGGATTGATATTCTAATACTGAAAATGCAGTGCAACATAAGGGGGCTGTTGCCCTCCTGAGTGTTTTGTCTTTTGGCTGCATGGCTAGGCCTGGTAAACACCTATAACACTATGAGATGTTAAACCAAAGCCCCATCCCTTCTGAGTTGGTGGTAGCTCAGTTAAATGTAAAAGATCCCCATGGCACTTATCAAAAAGAGTAGTGGTTGCTTTATCAACATTTCCATTAATTTTATACCATAAAAATTGAAGTCAATTACTTACACTCGCAATTTTTTACATTCATATTTAAAATTATTTACATGTTATCAACACAAAAGAAATTAACTAAACTATATTTCTTTCATTAGTTTATATTTTATTATTATACTCTATTCCCAATCCTCTTTAACAACCACATTTGTACTTCAGCTAATACATCATCCTCTTTCCTTTTTTGCTGTATAACAAACCTTCACACATTTTTTCCACATCCCCCAAATTGCCACAAGCAGTACTTTATCCCATTTGCCCAAATTGCCACAATCAGTACTTTATCCCATTTATCAATATCACATTTCTTCATTTTATCATACTTCCCATATAATATCATAGTCACATTAATACATTTAAATCTCTCCCATTTATTTTTATTCATAAACTTTTCTCAAACATTTTTATTCATTTTACAATCCAAAAAACAATGGGCCAGATTTCAAAAGAGTTGCTCTCAGTATAAGTCAGCCCTGATTCTAAAAGACTTCCTATCAGTATAAGAGACTTACTTCAGCACAAGTCCTATCTATAAACATGCTTACAATGGGGACCAGATTCCAAACTCCTGCTCTCATCCTGTTTTCAGTGTTAGTTGTGTAAGTGGCCACTTACACTGAGTGCATGTCTTTTGGAATTGGGCCCAGTGTTTTGTTATTTCTTCTTTATTATAATATACACATTATCTTTACTTCATTACCATATACTTCATGCTCCCTTTCACTGGTAATTTATCTTATAAAATTCTTCATGAAAAATCCTTTGCTCCATAAGAAATGTCAAAGTTTTTTTTCATCTTTTTTTTAATTCCCTCCATGAGTATACCAAAAAAATCCAAAATCATATTATACCATTATTTTCTGTTTCCATCAACATAATTTGCTTTTAATTTCCATAGTTTCATTTTATTCTCATATTATATTTCTTCTATTCTGTCCTTTTTCATTTTTCCCTTTTTCTTTCCATACATTGTTATACTTTTCATACAACATCCTACTTATCATTTCTTTTTCTCCTTCTTTTACCCTTCTCATTACCCAAAATAAATGCATAGATGCTAAATGCACCACTGATTTTTTTACAATTTAAACCACCTTCTTTTTTATTATAAACTAGCCCACTTCTTACTGGATTCAGCCTTGAGCCTCAAATGAAACAAAAAATCTTTAATAGCTCTTTTCCCATTTGAGTGGGAAACCTATATATTCCCCCTAGATATGTTATTTTTACTAATTTGTAAGTATTGATCATGATTCGTGCTTACATTTTTTTCTTTTCTGCAAGCAGTAGTACATTACAGCAGTTTAATCTCCATGCCATACAAAGAACTACAATTGGGATTCCAATCCTAACTACTTGATATGTGGTCTTGACATCAATGTCTCAATCATATCACAAGCTGGTTATGATTGGAAACCCAAACATAATCTCCTATGTTGTGTTTCAGACATGGGTGTCAAGAAATTCTCTTTGATAGCAGAGTACAGTGAAGCTCAGGAGGTGAATCTTAGTATCCATGCATAGAACATTTAACAAGGGAAAAACCCAATCATAATTTGTTAGTGTACGTAAAGCTTTAACTACGCCAAAATATTACTAATTGTAGGGAAAAAAGTGCTGGAATTCAAAATGTTCTACAGTCTTGAAAGCTGTTACATACTCTGCACTGCTACATAGAAGACCAACAACTTTCAGAGCTGTTAGACACTTCACCATGTCCCACTTTTTTATATGCGTGTGACAGTGTGAAGTTTATTACAACTTTAAAAGCTGTAAAAGCACCTCTGATGCAGTTCTGTGGTGGCTGCAGTGTGAGAAAACTATTATGATCAAGTTGCATGTAAACTGTCAGGAGATAAACCACAAACATACTAAACATTAGCAGCTGCATTCTCTTATATGCATCAGTGCTTATGCTTGGAGCATAGCTACTGTTCCTAGCTTCCTATTGGCTGTTTCCTGGCATATGGAGGATCAGTTATTTGATAAAGAATATTATGCTGAAAGATTTTGTGTAAAGCTGTGTGATGTCTGTGCCCTGGCCCAGCAATCAAGAAGCCTTAATCCTCACCACTAATGCCAGAGAAGGCGTCTCATATAAGAGGAAAAGATAACAGATGCACACAGTAAAGTTCAATTTCCCTTAAGAGCATGCAGTGATTACAGTCAGTCTGGGGCTGGTCACTCCCTTGCTCCTCAGGTCCCCAATAAGACTCCCCACTGGCCACAGCTATAGGGTCCAGATCTCAGACTAGCTGGCAAGCTAACCTCGAGTACCCTCTCTGTCCAACCATTGCTTCGTGTCCCTGCCCAAGTAGCTGACACACACACACACACACACACACACACACACACACACACACACACACACACACACACACACACACACACACACTTTGAAATAAGTATTTATACAACTTCACAGATGCTCCTGGGAAAGGCTGATACAGATTTTCCAGCTGTGCCCCTATGCCCAGACTATATGGTAGTAATTGCTGCCACCACCAGCTAATATTTATCAGCTACTAAAAGGCCCTTAAAAGGGTGTCCAATTATTACTGTGCAATATTATTATCCAATAGTAGTGTAACTAAGCAATCAAGGCTTATTGGAAGGGCTTATTACAGGATCACTTATAAGCATGCAATGTACTCTAGAGCTTAATCTATCTCTACATAAACCAGCCACAGTTGAAAAGGGTTTAAAATATTTAATAATAAATACTAAAAACACAAGACCATACTACTGCACCACAGTGCTATTCAAGAGTTCAGAGGTCACAGAGAAACTTAAAATAATTCAGTAGTACAGTTCTGACATAACAGAGAAACACTTAGTCTAATCTTTATAGTCCTAGCTATTTCTACAAGAAAACACACTTCTAAGATAACTTACTTACATAGAGCAAGGCAGTGCTGAGCTGAATAGTCAGACAAAAATGCTTAATAATCTCTGGTTCTCACTGTTTAAATTGAAACTGCAGTTTTGCTAAACATTACATCATCTTTTACTCCTTCCTGGTTCCTAGGCCACACAGAAACTGCATTTATATTATTTTACACTTAGAGCAATAAAGGACATTTCACGTTTAAATTCTAGAAATTATTCCTTAAGTTAAAACAATAGAAAGAATGTGCTAGCTCAGAAAGGCTGACTCCGAGCCCTACAGATCAAAGGATATATTTGAAATAATTTTAACTTCAAAAGAAAGATTTGAAATGCTTGACTTAGTTTTCCTTACAGCAGATGGCAATGTTGCCACATTATTTTAAGTTCAACATTTCACATTTACAAATGATAGAATTATCTGCACAATTCTATCTGGCTAGGTTGACGGCCTTCACCCTTCTCTACCCAATCTTCACATCTCTTCACCCATCTCTAACCAATCTTCACAAGCTGTAAATTGACCATTGCAAATATTTATCTTTCCCCAGACAGTACAATAGGCATAGTCAGGATAATTCATAGGCATGAATGTTAGGGGTGGTGATTGGAAAACAGTTTTTGGGGTGGTTGTGGTTTTCTGAAGCACCACAAGGTTCCGTGTGCAGGCATTGTATTCAGTGATGTTTAAGAAAGCTTTCTATATCTTTAAGCAATGTTTGCAACTTTTTATAATTAAAGTGTGAAGTTTATTACCTCAGTTTAAGGAGTTAAAACTGGCTGGATTATTTAAGCTTCATGATTAGAATGAGGTATAATTGGAAGAATTTATTGGAAGGCTTCCACTGGGATGAGGAATGCCAGAAAGGGATGTTCTATATGGGAGGTGATAGATGGTTTCTGTTTCATCTGCAGCTAATCTCACTTCAAGTACACATCCCTCCTACCACTCATAATAGAGGTTTTGCACCTCCTCATGTGAAGCTTTTATGACATACATTTTAAATAGTTTTGTGCTGAGTGAGACTGATATTGTTGCTCGTTTTACTGTCCATTTGTTTTATTTATAATTTCTCAGATGTAGCACTGCACCCAAAGACAAATTTTGTTACGTAAATTTGGCCTTGGTCTGAATTTTTGGAAACCATTGTTTGCAAAATTTATAAAGCATCTTGCTTGATGTTACACACTCCAGTAGGAAGGAAGGAAGGATGAAGATATGGTGTGGATAGCCTGTTTGGATTGTTTTGGTAAGCCCAGCCCCAGGGCCCATATCTGCACTATCTTAGTTAGAAAGTAAATTTTAAGAACTATAATGCATTCGGTCTTGTCATGGAATGTCAGCAGACTGATTAATCTGGTTAAGATGGCATGGATCTTTATGGTGCTTAAAGACTTTGTGCCAGCACACATTTAACAAGACCTGAACACCAAAAACTGTAGAGAGCAGGGTATTATCTGATTGCCAGTTTCTCCCTACCCGGGGGGACATAGAAGAGGAATAGGTATTGTGCTTAGAAGGGGGGTTTCCTGGCATATGGAGGATCAGTTAGTTGATAAAGAAGGAAGATATATTATTCTGAAAGATTTTGTGTAAAGCTGTACAGTGACCATCCTAAATATTTATGTTTCCCCAGGCAGTACAATTGACATAGTCAGTATAATATTTAGGGAACTGATAGTATTTCAGGAGGGCATGAATGTTTGGGGTGGTGACTAAAAAACAGTTTTTTCAAGTCCCAGAAGGTTCCATGAGCTGACACTAGCAAGCTTTCTCAAGAGCAGTCTGTCACTGATAGGGACAGAAGCATTCATAAAGCCTTGGTCCTTCCCTTTGAGGTGTTCTCCTGTTTTTCTTCCAGGATCAGGAATTGATAAGTTCCTGGTGTCCCAGGAGCATATCTATGTAATAAATAGCCTTCATTACCACTCCACAGGGATATCTAACCATTATTTTATATGATCTTTACTTTTACAATCGAGCATGAGCATTATGGCAGACTGAGGTGTGTGAGTCTATATTTTAGGACTAAATGCCAAGGTTGCCAGATATTAGATGGAATTACTAACAGCACAATTCAATATGATGAGAGGTTTACAAGGGGCAGAAGGCAGAGCTGATGTACCCATATGATTTATAGGTTTGACACAGGATTGCAAACTGGAACATATGAAAAAAGCCTTAAAGCTAGGGTCTTCTAAAAATTCACATTAGAATCTGAGGTGCCTGGTAATTTGCTTGAGGGTGCAGAAGGTGTGTAGCACAGGTGGTTTAGTCCAGTCCAGTGGCGGCTTGTGCCATCGGACTGCAGGATGGCAGCCCCCCATCAGCTGTAAAAAGAAGGAAAAAGAAAGAACAACAACATTTAAAAAATAAAATATTATTATTATACTATTGTATACTGGGCTAGCTACTTAGCTGCGAGTCCGAATGACTCGCTGTTAAAGTCCCGGAACTCGAACTGCACATGCTCGGCGAGTTAGTTCCGGGTATAAAAAAAAGTAGTTTCTGTAACTCCGGACTGCTGTAAAATCAGTCCAAATTAAGAAGAGAAGGCATCAGTGTTGATGCCCAGAAGTCTATGCAGTTTGCAACAGCAGTAAAGTGGAAGGGGATTGGACTGCCATGGCCGCAGTCATGTACGTGACGTGGATGGCTGGATGGCTCTTTGCGTGCTGGGAAAAAGAGAGCAAGAAACAGTCAGTACTTGGTATGTTTTTTTTGTTTGTTTTTTTTTATTTTAACCATTTTTTTTGCATGCTTGCTTACTGTGTAGCAGAGGATGCAACAAAATGCCAGCTCTTCATATGCCCACCCCATTCTTTAAAGTTTATTTTGACTTTGTTTTTTTTTTAATTTGCTGGCTTTATACAAGCTGGTTTGATTAACCAGGGCACTTTGCACTGTCTTCCTGTTTCTGCTATCGTCCTAGTCAGAAGGTGGACTTTAACAAAACTGCTACAACTATACATCTCTTGGGTTTTTCTAGATTAGCCATCCTACGTAGTTTGGACGTTTGGCCCTCGTCCTTTTAAGAGTTAAAGTAAATGTATGTCCAAGCGCCCCACACACACACACACACACACACACACACACACACACACACACACACACACACGAAACACGCACATTCTGCTAACCTCTCAAGCCAGTGGGACTTTCACAAAACTTTTACATTGATATGAAGATATTATGAGACAAGAAAACTTGTCTCAATCAGTATTTTAAAAAGAAAAAAATGTATATTGTTCACCAATAACTAGAATGGCTTGTTTCAGATGTTTGGGGAGAAGGACAGGAGGTAAATATTTTCATTACCATGTAAAAGCATACCTTTTAATCTATTAACATTAGAATTCTGGATAAAGCCAAAAATAATGGGTGAGGAAGCTCCGAAAATATAAGGACAATTTTTAAGTATTGCTCTTATTAGCTTAGAAAGTTGATAGGTATATATTTTTCAAAGGGTATGAAGTCTCCAACTCAAATGTCTGTCATTATTTGGTGACTTCAGTTCTCAATGCTTTGTCAGAAAACCACACATTTTATGAGCAACATTTAAAAAATATGGAGAATTTAGAAGGAGAATACCCTCTAGGGACCTAAACCTTGTCACCACAATAAACAGAACATGCCGGAGGGATAGATTCCTGTCCCAGAGACTTCCCATACTCTGGAATAAACTACCTATCTATATCAAACAAAGCTCCTCATTAGTACTCTTCAAGAAAAATCTTGATGACTGGATGGGAAATAGAAAATTCACCCCAGGGATCACCTCTGTGGCTCTGCTCAACAGTGGCACAGGAAAATAATTTACTTGGGTGACAAAAGCCAGGGTACCTTTTTGGCTGGGCTTGTATAGGCCCCAGGGCCGATAGCCTAGTACCTACCTATGAACCTATGAGAAAAAATCTTGACAATTGGGAGGTATGATGTAAAGATGGACCACCCCTCCTATTAATCTGCAATATTGTCACCTCATTGAGAGAAACTGATGCAAATATGTCAGTATCCATGTTGTCAGAGTGCTGTAAAGACATAGGATAAAGTACTAGATAGATTAATTAACACATTTACAAATTTTGTTTTCAAAACTTGTACCTTTTTTCTTGCTGGCCTTTTCAATAGCAATTTTAGAATATGTTATTGCATTTACATTGCACAGACCCTGAGCAGTAAGTAGTTTGCTGCTACAGGTAACAGCAAAGTAGTTTGAAAACATTCAGTTATAAGAAATAACAGTGCAGGTAATGTGGATGAGCACTCACATGAATTTTAAGTTTCTGGAAATATAAACATCTAAGAACAGATTGTGATATGAACATGAATGGAAACGACACCAAACTACCAAACACACTTTTTACTACGTTTCTGCAGGGGGGCAAGCCCCCCCTGCATACCAACTCCAAGATTGCACTACAGTCGGAAAAAGTTAATTTCCTAACCCCACTGTATCAAGCCCCCCTGCAGAAACACAGTAAAAAGTGTGTTTGGTGTCATTATATGTGAAGGGGATGTTATTTTCATGTGATTTGTAATGTTAGATGTTATGAAATTCTATGTTATGGGTTTTAGATGTTTTGGGTTTTAGATGTTCTGGTCTCAGTGTTATAAAATTAGATGTTATGGGTTTTAGATGTTTTGAAGGGGACATATATATATATATATATATATATATATATATATATATATATATGTGTGTGTGTGTGTGTGTGTGTGTGTGTGTGTGTGTGTGTGTGTGCGCATATGTATATAATAGACAGAGAGAGAGAGAGAGAGAAAGAGATTTGAGGTTAAAGACTGCAATAAAGTATAAAAATGAGTTAACACAAGGGCTGCAGACAGAAGTATAACATTTGCCCAGCAAGCTCCCGTCATGCAAATGTCCTTATGCAGGGCATGCACAATATAAAGGTTGTGTTTCAGAAGTATTAATTAGTTAGTTGTGGAAATGTGGTCAGCATAAATATCATCCATTTGGATGGTCAGTGTCTTTGCTGGCTCATTATCCTTTTTATTTCATTTGTATGATACGCCTTGTTTCCCAAACGGATGTTGCTACCTTACACGTTTGAAATAAAGTCCACCTATACTACTGCTTACAGTCTGTGGTGCTATTATTATAATTTTATCAAAGATGCGGTTGCACTCAGTGTATGAGCTGGTTCACCGGTGTATTACATGATGACCTCATGTTTTAGAACACCTTACTCTGAACACTCTTCAGGTAAAACAAGGGATATCATTTAATTAATATATTTTATAATTGAATAAATCAGGAAGGTGAATCAAAGAACTTTTGCATGGTCATAAATGTCTGCAAGGGGGTCTATGATTTGAAAACAGCACAAAGGTAAACTTAACCCACCACTGGCTAAATGCATTTTCTTTGAATGTGGGTTTCAATGCTGTTTCAATGAATGAGGTCTAAAGGCAGAGAAGTTTTAATGCTAAGTCTGTTTTCACTGTTAGACTGTATTACTTTGTTTAGCAAACGTCCATCAATGTTTATGCTGTAAAATTTAAAATAAAAGTTGTAAATTAAATCCAAATATCTGTAATCACTGTAGAAGTAAAGTATAAAACAGTATGTACACAGAGTTTTTAACACTGGAAGCAATGTGTTTTGGGGACTGTTGATGATTTTCTTTAATATAATACTCTGGGAGGGTCAACCAGATGCTAGTGACCAATGTCTTCTGGGGGCTATTGATGACTTTATTTTTAATATAATATCCTGGCAGGAGTCAAGAGATACCAGGTATGCAGTGTGTTCTGGAGAGCCGTTTGTGGATGATATCTGTTTTTTTAACCTAGTATTTTTTGCAGGGTTTGTCAAGATAAATTAGGATGGCTTATAAATGTTTTCTTGTTGAAACAAACTTTACTTTTGCACAAGTAAAGTGTGTATGGGTGAACTGAACTGAAGTAAGATCACATGCAAGTTCTTGGCTATGTGATGAGAAAGAAGTACAGTAATGTAACCGTGGTATTTTATTTTCATAATTTTAAACCTTGTAGGCTCAAAGCAGATTCTCTTGGTAGGCAGGTGAGATGGGGCAATGCTTATGTGCAAATGGAATGACTGCAGTTCTAGCTTGCTTTGCAAGACTAATGTGCATTTGAGTGAAGTAAGATCAACCATAAGCTCTGAACTGAGTGTTGTTTATGTGAAAAAAAGAATACTTACCTTAATGACAGCATTGTCTTTTTTTGTTGTTGTTGTTTTTGTTTTTAACCTCCTAAGATCAAATCAGATACTATGGGTGGGGTAGGCACTGGGAATTGGGGCTGGGTGTGAATTAAACAAATTGCCCTACTGTTTACTATTGTAATTCTATCTTTGCAAAACTGTAATACTTTTGTCTGTATTTTAATATGAATGTAAAATAATTAGCGAGTTAATGAGTATTGCTGTAACATAGCTTCATCCCTTTCTAGTTGGCCACACCCCTTTCTAGCTGATCATGTCCATTCAGCTGGATTCTGCAGCCCCCCCCCACCCCCGGATTTGAAGTCACCAGCCACCACTGGTCCGGTCCACTAAGGAGAAGGAGATACTGGATGACTTTGTCCAATACTACAGAAACTTTTAGAATAAAGCTGTCCATCTTTTATCCTTGGGTGAGTTCTACAACTACATTTCCACATTAAATATTTCCAGAATGATGAGACCCAAGACCCATAATCCTACAAGAAATTGAAAATGCTTTGGGTGAAATTGCTGTGGGGAAGTCATCTGGCCCTTATGGAGTCCCTTTAGAGCTCTATATTCATGTCAAAAACATTGTTATTCCTCTGTGGCTTAAATTATTAAACAGCATTTTATGCGGGAGACCTAGTTCCTGGAATCATTCTATCATTTTGAAGGCAAATAATAAACCCACAAGCCCTTCTTCCTACTACCCAATTACAATTAAAAGCTTTTCACTTTAATTATTGCCATGGTGGTGACCTTTCTGCCTAGATTAATAAATCTAGATCAGACAAGCTTCATCAGAGGGATGTCAACATTTGACAGTCTCATTAGAGTAGAATTAATGATAGAAGATGCTGCCACTCAACACAAGCCACTAGCATTGGTCAGCTGTGATGCAAAGAAGGCATTTGATAGAGTGAGGTGGGAATATCTTTACAAAGTATTAGCCTTCTTTGGATTTCACCTGGAGTTTGTGGGTCTTATAAAAAATCTGTATAGCTTTTCTCAGACATTCCACATTAGCAGGGATAAAAGATGAGTGTTTTTTACTCCCTTGCTCTTTGCTGTTTACTTGGAGCTTCTAGCTATTATGTCTCATCAGATACCAATACCATTCTAAGGGACAGAACAAAATTGCTTCTCTATGCGGATGACCTGCTGCTTTTCCTCTCAGACTCTGTATGGGATCTGGAGGCAGTCTTCTGCAAGTTAGAACTCTTTGGTACATTGTCTGGTTACAAAATTAATAGAGAAAAAACAAAGCAAGTGCAAATTAACTGCCCCTGGACACATATTTGTTTGGCATATTCCCATTTCTAAATGGCAATCAGACAGACACAGCTGTGGATTACACTAGCCCCTATTTTGGGCTTTCAAAAGCATACTAAAGAAAATGACAAAATTTATTAGGAACTTGGATAATCTTTGTTTCAACAACCCTCGGAGGGTTCAGGCTGTGAATACGTTTATTGTACTTCAGATTGTTTATTGCTCACAGGGTCTTCCAATTCCTCCCCCTGCAGACAGGATTAAGCAGTTGACATATATAGCACAGACGTTTGCATGGGTCAGAGGTATATTTAGAATAGCATGGAGAATGTTGTCTCTTCCAACCATTTCAGGAGGTTTGCACCTTCCTGATCTTGAAACTTATTTGGCTGTTGGTTGCCTTAGGCTGCTTCATTCCAGTGGTTGGAAGGAGCTGCTTCTCACTCAGTTCAGTGGTTTTAAGGGACTATATCATGTAGTTAAGAAAGCAACTGGTCACCCTAACAGTCAGGCCTGATGTTAGTCTCAAGGCTTTTTGAACAAATGAGTTGGGCTTTACAAAAGATCGATAGAGGGGGATGGGTTCTGAACAGACCCAGTATAGGACAAGTTGTCTGTTGTGCTGAATCTTCCATTTTTGTGGGGTAGTTACTGGAAAACAATGTGACATCTGGATATTACAGAGATTTCTGTGCTGTGAGAAGTTTAATATAGATTTGGATTACCATGCAGAGTTTGACCTGATAGTTGACAAGCTATGGGAAACCTTTCTTGTCTCAGTTTACTCCCCCTCCCCCCGTGACCTCCCTAAGGTGATCCAGTGGATATTGTATTGCTTGGGACAGGGTTATCTGCAAAGCTTGGAGGTTGATTAAGACAACAAATTTCCCCTCATCAGTGATTGAGTCTGATACAGATAACTTGCTATGCAACAGGGTCATGCAGGTACAGATTCTTTAGTTTACACTTAACTTATCAAATAATTTTCTTCTCCAGTTATTCCATGACTATCTATAACTGAGATCAAACTGTCAGACTAATACTTTCAGCCTCTTTTTTTGTCTTCACACCTAAGAAAGAAAATGACATCTGCTCTCTCCTAGTATGCAGGAACTCTACGCAGGAACTCTACTCTCTTTGTATGACTTGCTGGACATGCTTGTTAGAAGTATTACCACTCTCTCCTAAGCTGCAAAATAATTTTAGGGTGAATTTCATTAGGCCCCATTGTCTTGTCTACTATAAGCTTTTGAAGTTCCTTTTATGAGTATTGGGATATGTTATGTCTGGGATCTTAAACAAAATAGTAAAAAGATCGACACAAGATGGTGTGCCACCAGCTCATAGATATTACTAGGGCAATCTTGATACAGTACATGAAATTGTACATCCTGGCAGTTCATACAGAAAAGGCACTAATAATTTAAAGCAATGCCCTCATGTATCACATTCCTGTTGTTTCAGTAAAGGTATTTCACCTTGTACTCTGAGGCAAATGCATTCAATGTCATATATCATAACACTTAGACTATTTATTGTATTTATTGTAGAGTGCATTCTCCTTTGTCAAAAAAAGGACAGTACTGTTTTATTTAATTGTTAGCTCATTTATTAGTGAATAGTTTAATAATTTGGATGGGTGACTAATTGTTTAATGGTAGAGAATGTGAGGTGATATAAAAGACAAAAAGGGCGACATCAATATTGAATTTGGCAAGATTGCATTTCTTGAACCACTTCAAGGACAGAAGACTTCCATTTTCTTTTTCGTTTTCCAGAAACAGACGTACAAGAAGGATCAAGTCCCTCTGCACAAGACCCTGAGCCAAACCTAATAAATTACTCCTGTCCAGAGTAACTGATGCAGGAGCAGATAAAGGTATAGTTATTTGCTTCCATTTAACAGAGGAACTGGGAACAACAAGGTTATTAATGGCAACTGCATCTTCCCCAGGGCTGGGCATAACATTCTGGCTAAGTATGGACACATTCCCTGCCCCTTCCTCCAGAACCAACATGATTGTCTCTCCTTTGCCCACTGAGGGGATTCAAACAGTTACAGAGGATGTGGATAACCCCCACTCCATGGTAGCTGTAAGGACTATACCAGTGGAATCTGAAAAAAAAGACAACAGGCCTGCGGAACCAACTTTGGCCACAGCAGAGCCACCTCCTTGCATCTGAGGCAAATTACCTGCTTGCTGTGGTGGCAAAGGCTGGTTAACAATCATTTTTGTTTTGTGCATGGAAAAAGGTCTAGCCAAGGAGCCAGTACTTTTTTCCATGATCAAGTCAAAAATGGTGCTTGATTCCCAGAGAAGCCTAACAGCAATGTTCTATTAAAATAGAAAAACAGAAAAAAAACTGATTTTCCCAGGAAAAACACACACTGAAAATCACTTTAAACATGTTTCCAGCCTCAAAAAGCAAAATAACCACAGTTTTTATCCATGAAAAAAGTAGCATCAAACAACTTTTAACAGCTTTTACCATAAAAGAAAAAAATTGCAATTCCCATTTAAAAGTACATAAAAGTCAAGAGGCAGTCAACAAAACACTTTTGTCTAGCTTAAAAATACTTCTTCAAAAAAAAAAAACAGTAAATTTTCTGAAGTAAAACAGAAGTGTGGAAGGTTTTATCTCCAAAATGAACTTATATGTCCAACAATGGATCGGTGTAAGCTGATGACCATCAGTCCTCGAAAATCAGTAGAGGATCAATCTACTTTGGGCTTAGCTCCAAAACCCATCTTTTCAGTAAGTTCATCTCAAACTGACTAATGGTTTGGTACGCAGAAGTTGCGCTGAAGCTTTGGAACCTGAATGGCTGTTATATCCTATGCAGGACATAACCCATATAGCTAAGGCTACTGCAGCAGTGATCATAATGATAAACATCATCTCTTCCAGAAAGAAATATATCTGCCTCGTTGTTGCTTCTCATATTTTTCTAACATCAATCCAAGAACATACTTTGTTTCCCAGGCATGTCCTCCTTTGAATTATATATACTTATTTACCTACCATGTATTCAGACATACTGGCAATTGTGGGAGAATATCTGTATTTATCAAATATAACATAACCTAATGACAGATTCTGTGGGACACCAAATTTGAACACCCAGATGTCCAAATCACCCAAAACAGAATGTATTTCTTCTTCATATATTGTCATAGAACACCCTCTATATCCCCTTCTGAATATGATACCTACCTTAATATTTCAGCTGAAATCCCCATTAAATTTAATACCTTTCTACTGGAAATTCAAGTATCTGTCAATAAAATGTCTGACCTCCATTGACAGTAATCAGTATGCCCAGCATTTCCTTGATATAAATGTTAATCCCCTTGTACAGTTAATTAACCACCCTACCAGGTAGGGGGCCATTATCCTTGATCTTATCCTCATAAATATGGTAACATCTCATTATCTGTCATCCTCCCTTGTTAAATCAGACCATACATCAGCCATCTTATTCATTAAAACTGCTGGTACTCCCCCCTGCAAGTACCTCTCTGTTTAGAGACTTCTCAAAAGTAAACCTTCTACATTTACTTGATGACCTAATTACAGAAAAATAGACAGTGTAACCTAGTACTGAGGAAATGTAGTTTTCCAGCCTTAAGGCTAGTGCACACTTTTCTTAAAGAAGAACAAAGTGAAAAAATGAAGACTGGTTGTACTGGAATGATATTGGCGTACAACCTTAACCGCAACAAACACTAGAATTGCAAGTGGGAGTTACAAGAATGGAACAAATTCAATATACTCAGCCTGCTGCTTACTGCTATCAACTATTAACAGTAACAAAATCCAGAAATCACACGTTGAGAACCGCACATGGGTGTACACAATTGGGAACAGGGGATGCATAGGATTAGAACATGAGGTAGATGCACTACAAGCTTGAAGCATCTCATAGTTTTAATCTGTAACATTGTCACACGAACATCTTAAAACTAACCAACAGGACTTAATTACTTACTGAGATACATAAAGGATTAACTATACAGCATAAAGGATCCTTGTTACCCATCACTTCCATGTGCCTTAAGTTGTAAGACTTAAATGTTTCACTATAGTTGCTTGACATGCATCTCCGAAGAATATTTACATTTGCTAATGCTTGATAACCACAGATTGAAGGAAATATTTGCAAACATCCCACCATTCCACATATACCAGCTGAACAAGCCATTCTCTGAAAGGTTGTAAGATTCTTTCTAGTTAGAGGATATATAAGCTCTTACTATAGCGGAAGCCTGAAGTATCCCAACTCTCCAATTGCTGGCAGTGATTTTAACTCCTGAGACAACCCAACCCATAAGGTTAATTTTGAGCATGAAATGGCTGTATGTAAAATGCTATTAACCCAAGAAACTGTGGATAGCCAGGGTTTAAAGATTAAGAAACAGTCCCAGAATTTATGATTTATTCATAATTTGCAGCTTTGACAAAAATGATGCTAGTAAACATTTTAGAAACTCTAGTGTCAGTAGCCTTGATGAACAAAGAGAATTATTTTTCAAAGCTATAAGGTACTGCTTGGAGGGAGCTGATATTCCTTATATACTGACCAACATGTTCATTAGAATTGCAGACACAGATATATGTGAACCAAGATTGGACTGAGGACACACTGTAAAATAGCAAAGATGTTTGAGGCTTTGCAGCTATTAACAAAGAGTGCTTAATAGGATAGTCTACAGCAGAGTTTTGAGAGTGGGTAGGGCTTCTATAGAATATGAGAAGAGAAGGATGACCTGTGGATCATAAAAATCTCAGTCTTGAATGAATCCAAACGGGTGATGGCAAATTCCAAGTTCTGTGAAGACCTTTGAAGGTATTCAGAACACACTGCCCTCTCACTGTCATAATCAGATTTGAGAGCCATTATATGCCCCTCCTGTCCCAGGCCAGTTCTACATCAGGAAATCATCCAATAGAGAATAGGGATTGCCCCAGAGTGGAAGAGTTGATCACCATATGTCCTGCCATGGAAGTATCTTACTTAAGGTCTTAAGAGCAGAGAAAGACTGCACATGGGAATACCACTTTTTAAGGTAGTGGTGGTGCTGCGGTAGCGTTGTCGCCTCACAGTAAGACGTTGTCCTGTTCAATTCTCAGCTAGAGCGTCTTCTGTGTGGAGACATGCGTGAATGGGCATACCTCCATTGAAGGTTGTGCGTCAGGGCCGGCAACTTGGCACGTAAAAATCTACTGCCAATCATTAGCGGACCGGAGTTCTGCTGTGGCGACCCCTAACCGGGAAAAGCTGAAAGACACAACAACAACAGGGAAGAGATTTCAGGTACCAGAGGAGTCTCCACAGTGAAACCAAATTCAGGATCAGGATTTCACTTATGCCCCAGCTTGGAAGTACTTTAAGGTTAAGTGAAAAAAAAAAAAAACGAGAAAGTGTAAAGACCTTGGAGTAGAATCATCAATCTGGGATCCCTAGACTGGACCCCCAGGTAAAAGTAGTTCTAAGAGCTCAAATAACTATTTTCTTCTCACTGCCTCAGATGAAGGTGACAACCAAATTACTATCTTTTTTTAGCCAGGGTGAGATGGATGTGGTGGAAACATGGCTGAAATGTAAAAAAGTAAGGGAGCAAGGAACATCTTGACAGCTGAAATGCGACCCATCAAGGAGAAGTGCAAGTGTCTCCAGGTGTGGACCAATAGAAATGATTTATCTCAAACATCTCTGAGGTTAGCCTGTAATATGACCTGAATGTCTGTATGAAGCTTATTGCCAAGAGTCTGGAGGTATGACTTAGCCTATCTAAAGGGAAAAATACTGGAAAGACTTAAGGAATCCGCAGCTCTGTTTTAGATGGGTTGAACCACAGTCCTGAGAAGTTACCAAAATGTTCCATCAGCTGATTACTCAATGAAGAATCTGTGGATTGGTCACTAGAAAGGATCACACAATCATTGGTAAACCACAGAGTTTTGCTATGGATGCTATAAAGTGACTAACTTGATATACTCTGGGAAGGGTTTAACAACCTATTCAAGGGCTCAATAGCCAACAGACATAGGGCCAGTGTTGAGGACATCCCATTTTTCAATGTGAATGGCTCACAGATTAGACTGTTGGTGAGAACACACACCTTGTGAGAGTGATAGAGATCCTTAACAGTGTTTACAAACTCAATTTGAAATTGCATGGCCTGCATGACCGTACATAAATATAACCACTGAATAGAATCAAATGCTTTTTCAAAGTCTACAAACAGGACTAATATTTGGTCTGGGATATGTTTTAGTCCTTGAAAATATAATAGCATGGTGTGATCCATGCTTCTACCTTTAACAAATCCAGACTGAGCATCTAGGATAAGCTCAGGTAAAATATTGTGCTTTTCCCAGTCTGATCATTATATAACAGGTATGTCAATTATGATTCTTAAAGGGCATTTCTGCACACCGTTAGAAAGAACAATGGGGATTAAGTTAATTCATTTATTCCATCTGACATTCAGTAGTATGAACATGGCAACTGGTTTTATGAGACACTATAATACCTAACTTTTCCTTTTGAGCAAGTAATACTGAACATAAATAAAGTATACTGAGCAGCAGCAAGTGTGTTTTTTTCAGGTAATGCATGATTTATGATAAATTTACTCTGAATTCAAACTGCTGACTATTTCAGAATATTAACAGTGACTGTTAAAATTATTGGGGACTGTATTTTGTCACCTGTATTTTATTCATGCCAAGAGAATAGCAGATATGGGGTACATAGGTTTATTATCCAATTTAAGACTCAAAGTGGCAGGATAGCTCAAGAAAGTGTGAATCTCATTCTTTTAACAAAGTTGTAGGAGAATGCATGTCAGGCTTTAGTAGTCTTAGGGGAAGGATCCTGATATAAGCTAACCTTCTGACTGCCCATTAGGAATGGGTGATATTCTTTGGCAAAGTCCAAGATTAGTTTTTGTCCCTTTTATTCAAGAGATGGAATAATAGTTGCCTGGGAGGGTCACCAGGTTTGCCACATGGGTGAAGGGAATGATGTGCCCTTTTGTTAATGTTAGCGCTAGTAGAGGGCAAGTTAATAACTTTAGTCGTGTATTTTTCCAGAAAGCTCTCCAAATTACGAAGCTCAGTCCTGTCTTTTAAATGGACTAGGCATAGTTTTTTCCTTCTGCTTCAGTCCTCATGGGAGATCAGCTGATTGTGGTATGATCCTGCTTTTCAATAGTTGCATTGTACATTCTTGAATTATGGAAGGCCGCATACTGACAGCTGACTCTAGGAACATTTTGCTATGCATGCTTCCATATTTGCTTTAATGTAAGTATTTTCTAATTTGCCTGCTGCCATGTCCACCAAAACATGAGCGACCAACTGAGTTAAATTATCTAGCTTTGCATTCATGTTGGGGTCTGCTGAATGAGTCCTGTTAGCTAGGACTATGTTGAAAGTTTCATCCAAGCTTTGTAAAGTTTTAATTTCTATTAAACTGCATAGTGCTCAACAGAGAGGATACTGGCAACAGATAAGTAAAGGATAGCAAACACAGCTAACTTTCCTAAACCCAAAGAAAGTACTAAGAAGAGATCAGAGCTGTGGAGCAAAGATGTGCTACTCACACCATGTTTGCTAGCTCTACACCCATCAATGACTTAAGTAAATTCTGCTGTAATCCTCCTCCAATATATCCCATTACTAAAGCCACTGCCTATGCCTCTGACATCTACTATGTATTTACATAATTTGTTTACCGGGGTAGTACACTCCCACTTAAATGACTGTACTGATAAGGCAGTCCCTGTGCTAACCCAAATATACTCAGAAATTCACCTCCCCCTCATTGGTGGAATACCTGTATAAATAAATAAATTATATAGCAAAAGAAAGAAATTACTTATTACTCATGAGGAGTCTCGTTCTACTTATCTTAAGTGCACAATTAAGCAAAATAGTGAAGAGCTTAAGGGAATCATTAAAAAGCTCAAAGCTGAATATGAGCTAAAAATAGTCACTAAACCAAAGATAACAACAAATCTTTCTTTAATTATGTCAGGAAGTTAAGAGCTAACACACAATAACACACAACAATGTTCAGACGTAGTCCAGAATAATACTACCCACTGTGACACAAAGGAAATAGTTAATGTCCTAGTTAACAAATTTAGTGCAAAATTTTCTCCATTCACAATTATCGTTGTTTCACAGATTCCCCAGTCACAGCCACCCCTTTAAATTACTATACAAGTCCTGTCAGCCTTCTGAAAAGCTAAGAACACTTAATTCATGGGACAAATAACATACCAGGCTGCCTGATTATCACACCTCTCAACCTTTTAGAGCAAGAAATCTGGACAACGACATAAATAATGAAGGGACAAAGGACCAAAAATAGGGACAATTTTGAAATATTGCTCTTACAAACTTAGAAAGTTGATAGAATAATAGGTTTTACATTAGTATTAATTTTTCTGAAGAGCATGAAGTTTGAAACTCAAATGTCTGTCATTATTTTCTGACTTCAGTCCCCAATGACATGACAATGATTTGCCAGGAAACCAAAATTCTATGAGGAAAAGATCAAAAATATGAGAAAAAAATCTGGACATTCTGCAAAAATCTGGACAGTTGAGAGGTATACTGATTATCAGTGGTGTATATGTCCTGTCTTGACTTCAACTTAATTTTTTAATATAAGACTCTCCATTATGCTGTTACACAAGGATGCCCAACATCAGACCCTGCTAACTACAGACACATTAGTCCCACTAGGGAACATAGCTTTAGTCTCATTAGCCTCATGTGTAAAACTATGGAATATAATCTGGAAAAATCTATTAACCTTGGACCGTCATCAGTCTAGCTTTGTCAAAGGAAGATCTTGCCTGTTTAATCTCACTAATTTCTTTGAAAAAGTCACCAGAGCAGTGGAGAGTGGATCATTAGTGCATACACCATATTTGAACCTGGCCAAGGCCTTTGACATTGTTGCCTATGCAGCCATTACTGACAAACTTTGAAATCTGTATATAAATCATTATGTTGTGCATTGGATAGCTAACTGGATGTCTGAAAGAACACATGTGATTTGAGATGCAGGCATTATTTCCGATAGAGAAATTTTATCAGTGGTGAACCTCAGGGCTCAGTGTTGGGTCCCCTCCTATATGGTTATCTAAGTTTGCAGACCATATTAGTAATTGGTACAAGGATAATTGTCTCACATTAAATGATAAAAATGTAGCATAGTGAATTTTGGTAAACAAAAAAATTTCCCCTACCATATAGGTGACACATCCCTCCAATAAGACACTATCTTAAGGGATCTAGACACTCTTGTTGATAATTTCTCATCTTTTGATCATCATGCCATTGCAGTAGTTTAGAAAGCTTTCTATCTAGCTCATCTAATTTACAAAGGCTTCTCCTCTAGATCCAAAGAAGTCCTAATCCCTCTTTACACATATCTCATCAGACTTAGTATTGAAAATAATGTGCTTTTTTGACATGTATTTGTCTAAAAAAGAAGTTATGTACTCACCATAATGTTCCATCTGTGTTGTCCATTTTCTTTCTTCCTCAACCTATGAGTTCGGATCTGATCCCACAAATCCAACTCAGCTGTTACAATAGCTCATGTTAACCAAAAACCTCTCAAGCTTCTCCCTTGCCCATAATGCATCTTTCCTAGGTACTTCAGATCTTGTTTGCTAATAGTAGTAAAAGAAAATATCAAAAGTATCCAGAGAGACTATATCCGGAGCTTAAAGAAAGTAAGTGCCCACATAAGACTACTTGTTCATCTAGGAGTTTAAAAGAAGGGGGCTGGTGGGTGGGGAGTTGAGAAAGAATGAAAATGGACAACACAGATGGAATGTTATAGTGAGTACAAAACTCTTTATCTCATGTTGTCAATTTTCATTCTATCCTCAACCTATGGGACAGGGTCCCCAGCTACTTAGATCCTGGGTAGACTCAAGGAAGTATGTTCCTCAGCACCATTGAATCAAATGATGCTCTAGCCCTGTAGACCAGATCCAATTTGTAATGAGTAACAAAAGTATGAGGCATAGATAGCCCAAGTTGCTGTTTACAAATTTCATCCATAGAGGCTATAGTTTGGAAAACAGATGAAGTAGCTATTGCTCTATTAGAATGGGCTCATAATGATTTTGGCAAGGCCATGCCCATACAATCATAAGTGAAAGTAATACAACTGGTAAGCCATCTGGACAAGGTTACTTTGGTGACTAGTTTACCCAATTTAACACCTGGGAAGGAAATAAATAATTTGTCAGATTTCTTATAATCTTTGTTCCTATAAAAATAAAAAAGTAATTATCTGTGAACATCTAAATAAATGTAACAAGTATTCACCTTTGTTCTCAAATTTTGGAAAAAATACTGGTAAATTGACGGACTGATTGATATTGTCTTGGATACCATCTTTGGTAAAGTAAAAAGGATGGATTAGTACAGATAAATGCTATGTCCTTGCGAAAAATCAAATATCGTGGTTTGGAAGATAAGGCTTGAATTTCTGAAATTTGTCTTGCAGATAGTCTTCCGAGAAAGGAATTTAAGATCACACTTAGCTGCTGGTTTGAAAGGTGGGTGTATAATAGCCTGCAGCACCAAATTTAGGTCCCAAGGGGGAGTAGGGCCTTTATACAGGGACTTTAAAAGGAGAATTCTTGTCAAAAATGCTTTACAGAGTTTATGTGAAGCAACTGAGGAACCTTGGAAACCAGTGTGAAAACTGAATATTGCTGGCAACTGGACTTTGATAGTTGAAGAAGACAACTCTTCACTGAAAAGTTTTGCTAAAAATCAAGAATATTATGAATTGAAGCAGAGAAAGGATCAATGTTATTTTGTAATGCCCAGTGAATAAATAATTTCCATTTAATGGAATATAGCTTACGTGTAGAAGGTTTACGAGCAGACAGGAGTCTAGACTGGAGAGGAGAGCATAGGTTGTCTGGCTATTAATGGAATTGGAGAAGCCAGGCTGTCACCCTGAGATTGGGTATATCTGGATGAATCATGCCAGTCAGGTGAGACAGGAGGTCTGGAGTTGGATCCACAATCCACGGTTGATGAAGTGAGGCCAAAGGAAAGGGAACCAAATCTCTTGAGGCCAATATGATGCAAAGAGGTTTACTTTGCTCTTCAACCTGGCCGCTTTCTGTAAAAAATTTGGGATTAATGCGCCAGGGGAAAGGCATAAAGGAGACCAGGGAGCCAACTGTGAAGAAAAACATCCCTCAGTGACTCCCCTCTTGGGGGGAATCAGGGCAAAGTAGTTGCTGCACCTATTGTTTAGGGAGAGGTGAAAAGATCACAGCAAGGCTGACCCCATCAATGAAATATCCTTTCTGTCACATTCTGATTGAGGGACCATTCATGGAGTAAAAGAAGACACCTGCTCTGCTCATCTGCTACCACATTGGAGTTCCCTGAAATATTCATTGATATGAGAAAGCGGTTGGATGAGATTGCCCATTGCCACACTCTGAGAACTTCTTGACCCAAGGGGTATAATCTGGTTTCTCCTTGTTTGTTTATATACCAGACTACTGACATATTGTCTGATTGAATTGCAATCATTCCTAAGGGAAGAGTATCTTGGAAAGCCTGCAATGCTAAAAGCACTGCTCTCATCTCTAGAACGCTGATATGCAAGTTGGCCTCTGTGGTGGACCAAGTGCCTTAAACTGTTTTGCCTTGAAAATGACCCCCCCCCCCAGCTGGGATGTGTCTGCGGTCACTGTCATCTTGGGCTGGGGAGAACAAATGGATGACCTTGTAGTATCTGATCTGCCTGAATCCACCATTTGAGATTTTTTTTTTGCAAATATTGGTGATTGTTATTTGAGTCAACACTGGTTGTTGAAGCATAGACAATTGTGCTGATAACAGCCATTGCAGAATTCTCATATGAAATCTGGCCAGTGAACTAGCATTATTGCTACAGACATGGATCCTAAAATCTGAAGAAACAGCCAAGTTGAGATTTTGTTGCTGAATATTATTCTTATGAATTACAACCTGATTGTCTCTACTCTTGAAGAGGGGAGTGAGGCTGTTGTCTCTTCTGTGTTGAGAATTGCTCTCCTATAAATTTTAAACTTTGAGTGGGTTCTAGATAGGATTTCTCTTAGTTTATAGTTATCCCTAGACTTAAACACGTCTGGAGAACATTGTCTCTTGCCTTTAATAGTTGATGCCTGCTTGGGGCAGAAATGAGCCAGTCATCTAAATATGGGAACACCTGGAATCCATGCAGCCTCAAGTGAGCTGCCACTACTGCCGTGCACTTGGGAAACATTCTGGGGGTTGTGGTGAGACCAAAGGACGGTACTCTGAACTGATAGTGACTGGCTCCCATCCAGAAGTGTAAGTACTTCCTGGATCATTTGTTCATTTTTATGTGATAATATATGTCCTGAAGGTCTATTGAGCATATTCTGTCATCATTTTCCAGAAATGGAAGAATGGACTGAACCATGACCATCTGAAACTTACTTCTTCAAACTGATTTGTTCAAGTTGCTGAGATCCAAGATTGGTCTCCAGTCCCCTGTTTTCTTTGACACTAAATAGAATACTGAGTAAGTTCCAGATACTTTCTGCCCTGGTGGGACCTCTTGGATGACTCATTTTTCTAGCAGGTTTTGCACCTGAATAGCTGCTTGTTGCCTCTGACAGGGTGGAACATCAGGGATTTTTTGCATTGGGGAGGAGGAAGGGAAAGGGTATAATATGTCCTCTGAAATGATCCTCTGCATCCAGGTGTCCAATGTTATTTCCAGCCAGGCTCTCTGGTACAGGGACAGTTGACCCCCCAATTGCCTCCACAGTAGGGCAACCAAGGCATCTATTCAGGAGTGCTGGAAGGACCTACCAAAGAAAGAATATCTGGACCCTTGGTTTTGTGGGCCTCATCTGCCCCGAGGGTGGCATCTACTATTGAAGTTCCCCCTTCTGCCCCAGGGGGAACTACTGCCACATGTGTCTTGAAAAGTCCCTTTGGATTTTCTGAACCACATTTTTCCACTGCTTTGCTGATTCCTGGAGAAGGATCTCTGTAGAGTGGAGAAACATACGCCCATTGCAGATAGAGGCTTCCCATCTTTTTCACACCTGGACAATGTGTCTTTTACTTTAGAGCTGAATAAGGATATGCTGTCAAATGAAGCATTGTCAAATGTAGACCTGAAAGTCTCCACAAAGTCACACAACTGCATCCAGCCATGCTTCCTGACGGCAATGCCTGAACCTGCTGCACTACTCGTTCCTTTGGCTACATGCAAAATGATCCTCATGGAAGAGTTAGAAATAGACTGGATGGTAGCCAACTGAGAAGCAGCCAAGGCCCATACTTCCTCAGATGCAGATCCTGATAGGGTATCTGAAAGCTCTTTTATCAAATCCCTCTGTAACTTAGTAAAGTGTACCAGGTAGTTCAGAGGCCATAAGGAGAAGGTCACTGAAGCATAGACATGCTTCTCAAATCTATCCATCACCCAGGACTCCTTGTTTGGGGGATGGATAGAAGAACTTTCCTCAGCTAGTTCCTTCTTTGTGGCCACCACCACAACCATGGCATCCACAGGTACATCTTTTGTCCAAAATTGTTTGTCCTCAAGAGCGGTAATAATTTTGTCTGGTCTTCAGGGAATTGTCTCAATTCCATGCCCACTGACAGATCAACTCAATGAGCTCTTTGGTAGGTGGAGATACCCAGGAGGTAGACTGGTGGGTACCAAATGCCTCCAGGTACACTGACTGCTCAGACAAAGGATTGTTGGGCTTCCAATCATCTCTCTGTTTTAGGATTTCCAGGATGTCTCCAAAGGAGACATCTTCAGGAGGTGACCTTGGGGACCCTTCACCCTCATCAATGTCTGTGTCTTCGGTGACAGATTCTTCCACGGAATCCAAGTGCTTCCTCTTACACAACTTCTTCTTAGGGACTTCTTCAGTGGGATGCTCTGGGGAGGTATCAGAAAAAATGAGAATGCCCGGGTGGGAAGCCTAGGGTTTCGCTACTTGCTGTTCTGTGGAGAAAAAGATTGAGGCTCTGTGTGCAGAGATGACAGGGTTGGGGGCTGAGGATTCAAGGAGGTAGGGACAGTCTAAGCTGCTGAAGCAGACAGGGCTCTCTCCAAAATCTCAAAGGCTGACCTCCCATGAGAGGGACAGGACTCCAGATCTGAGAGAGCTAGCCTCTGAATCCTAGTCCCTCCCTGCTACAAGGAAAATCCTCTTGAGGCAGAAGCCATAGTCGAGCTCACCTGAGCTGAAGCTGTTAGGTGCTGGAATGGTTCTGAAAACATTTGAGTTGATCCCAGCATCTCAGAGCTGAGTAGGTAGCTATGACTCCAAGAGGTCTCTGGCTCTGAATGAACCAAAAAAGTGAGAGCAAATGATGATCCGATGGTAAAGTTATCTTCGGATCTGAAGCAGATGGATCCGGGTGGCTCAGATCCAAAAACTCTGATGCTTCAAAAGAAATCAGAGGAGGATGTAAAAGGAGGGATAGTCAATGTATGGAACTCCTAACCTGAAGGGGTAGGAGCCGAGGAACCCCCTGGCATACAGAGCCTCCAGAGAATCTTTCTCACCAGTCTCTCCACATTCTGTTTGGTCAAGCTCCTAGAAGAATGGGTAGATGACAGAGAGGAAGACTTAGGCCTTTCCAGAAAAGGAGAAGGCAGTCTCAATGAGACAGGGTCTATTGAATGTGAGTATTGGGTCCTTGGTAAGGCAGGTAGTCTTGAAGTCAAATCAACAGTTGTCTGATCCGATGAAGTTTTGGTCTTGTCTGAAGTTAGATCCAAAGAAGTGGACAGATCCATATGTTTTGTAGTCCTCACTTTTGGATCCAAGGAGGTTGTAGGATCCAAAAGTTTGGGTATTTTAGTTGATGGATCTGATGGAGAAGTCAGAGCCAACAGAATCCTCTTCTTAGATTTTTCAGAAGTTTTTGATGAAGAAGAGGATGGGCTACATGATGTCAGTTTGTCCTTTTTTGTTTATCAGAAAGAGAAGCTCCAGATGATGCCTCACTGAATGCAGATGGAAGAAGACCTTTAAGAATCAACTTTTTCTTGCATTCAGCTAGAGCTCTATGGTTGAACATGCGGCATATAGAGCAATCTACTTGGAGGTGAAGAGATCCCAAACTATAGACATACAAGGTATATGTGCAGAATAATGCATTTTCCTCTGACACTTAGAAGCTCCAGATGATGCCTCACTGAATGCAGATGGAAGAAGACCTTTAAGAATCAACTTTTTCTTGCGTTCAGCTAGAGCTCTATGGTTGAACATGTGGCATATAGAGCAATCTACTTGGAGGTGAAGAGATCCCAAACTATAGACATACAAGGTATATGTGCAGAATAATGCATTTTCCTCTGACACTTCCCACACTTTTTAAAGCCAGCTGAACATTTTTCTTTATCTGCCATACTAAAAGAGAAAGGGTTAAGCAAAAAAAAAAAATAATAATAAATAAATTAAGGAGAGCAAGTTTTTTTTTAAGAGAAAGAAGTAAACAAGGGGGATACCAACAATGGTAATAGGGGAATACACTAAGTGTGAAGGAAAATAATACTAACGAAAGTATTCAGAGGTACTTTCACATGAAAAAAGGAAGAGGGAAATAATAAGAAGAAAACAGTTGCTAGGTAAGTGATGCAAACATATGATATGTCCATGCAGCACCGCAGTAGTATTAGCAATGCCAATGCAGATGGCTCTCAAGACAGGGAATGGGGTAACGTACACTCAGATAGACCTAACTCCCTCAAGCAGCGTTTCTCAAGGGTCTCCAGAGGGGAGATATGTGAAGATTGGTTGAAGATAGGTGAAGGCTGCTAGCCTAGCCAGATAGAATTTTGGAGATAATTCTGTCATCTGTAAATATTAATGTAAACCACAGGTTTGTTGTCTTAAATGGTAAAAATAGTGTTACATGTAGAACTAGAAAAAATGTAACAACAGTGCACTCTACTGATCAAGTAAAGCATGTTGTGACGCTTTGATGTTAGGACTTAGAGCCAGTTAGTCTAGAGTGGGGCATCCTGCGTATTGTTTTAACATCAGAGTTAATGACCAGAATTTGCACGCATAAAGGTCCTTTATTATTCTGGTTTCTGCCAGGAGGTGAAGAATGTAAATGTAGTTTCTGTTAGCCTGGGGTCACAGGGAAGTGTGAAGAATGATGTAATGTAACCCAGGAAAGTGTGAAGATTGATGTAATGTGAACAAGGAATGTGATTTTAAAAACAGAGAGAATCAGAGAGATGTCTTGAACATCCAACTCATCAGCACTGTCTTGCTCAATATGTAAGTTTATCTTAGACTTGTGTTTTCTCTTAGAAATAGCTAGAAACTAGAAAGATTAGACTGTGTTTTTCTGTGATGTCAGAACTGTACTACTGAATTATTTTAAGTATTTCTCTGTCATCTCTGAACTCTTGACTAGCACTGTGTAGCAAAAAGTAGTGTCTTGTGTTTTGACTATTTGTTATTAAATATTTGTAAACCCTTTCAACTGTGGCTGTTTTTGTAGAGATAAGTTAACCTCTTTAGAGTACTTGCATGCCTTTGGTAAAATTGTACAAAGCCACTTCAATAGCTTTAGCCCTGGGCTATACTACCAATTGGATAATAATATTGCACAGTAATAATTGGACACCATTTTAAGGGCCTTTAAGTAGCTGATAAATATTAGTGGGTGGTGGCAGCTGGTACTACCATATAGTCTGGAAAAAAGGAGGACAGCTGGAGAACCTGTGTCAGCCTTCCCCAGGAGTGTCTGTGTGGTTGTATAAACTCAAACTGTAGAAATACAAGGTATGTGTGCAGAATAATGCATTTTCCTCTGACACATCCCACACTTTTTAGAGCCAGCCAAACATTTTTCTTTATCTGCCATACTAAAACAGAAAGGGTTAAGCAAAAAAAAAAAATTAAGGAGAGCAAGTTTTTCTTAAGAGAAAGAAGTAAAAATGGGGGATACCAACAATGGTAATAGGGTAATACACTAAGTGTGAAGGAAAATAATACTAACAAACATATTCAGAGGTACTTTCATATGAAAAAAGGAAGAGGGAAATAATAATAAGAAAACAGTCGCTAGGTAAGGGATATAAGCTACGTTGTAAAGATAAACAGAGAACACATAGAAAAACTATTTAAAGGAGAAAGGAATATTTAAATTAAATTAAATTCACTTATCTGCTCAAGCTCAACTGGTCGCCACATGTTAAATGAATAGCAGAAAATGAAATCTGAGGTACTTAGGAAGGATGCATTATGGGTAAGGCAAAGACTTGAGAATGTTTTAGTTACCACAGGCTATTGTAACAGCCAAGTCAGATCAGAGGGATCAGATCCAAACCCATAGGTTGAAGATAGAATGAAAATTGACAACATCAGATCATATAATTCAGCTTGAGAGACCTCACAGGTTTCTAATCCAAAAAATACCAGAGGTTTCTGAAATCTTGATTATCAGTACAGACTGGCAGCACCCTCACTATACTCAGTTTCTTATAGACACTTCTGTGGGAATTTGTGTGTAACCTTTCAAGCCATGAAATATACAACTTTATTTTACCTTATTTTCCTTCACAAAACAGATGGTTCCTCAAATAACATGTTAAAGTAACCAAATCTTCATCTACAAACAAATAAGATACATTGGCATTATGGATTAATTTCCCGTGTATCCCCACCTCTGGAACAAACTTCTGCTACATGTCAAGCAGAGTAGCACCCTTGCCACCTGCAAGGTAAATTTAATTAACTGGATGGGCAACCTCACCTTCTCCCAGGTCTGTCTTGTACTGCCCTCCTTGAGACTATAGGGAACTTTTGAATACAGGTTATTGGCTAGGTTTGTAATGGTTTGATGGCTGATTGTCTATTACTTACGAACCTATGTAACTTCTAATTGCAAAAGCTCACTGTTACATGTGAGTACAAAATCCACACGTACCATTTCCCACAAATATATCCATTCAGCTTTCAGTCATGCAGATATGAGTCTCTATTACACTTAACTTGCTGATTGTCTTGCTATTACAATCGTCATACACATACAGTTTACCACATTTCTGCTGCAGTGTTTATGAAAGTTTACTTCTAGGAGTGCCTTATATATTAAACAGCATCTAATGTATGCTTGTAATCATGTGACTTGCAATATATACCTTAATCTCCATGTAGTTACTACACATCAGACATATGACTTTATGCCACTATTATATTAAATTAGCATTATTTTCCACGTATTACACTGTGTTAATAGTTACAACAAATTTATAATTAGAGTTATAGCTATACATTCTGGTGCCTTAACCTAGGTTTCCTGTAAAACACAGGATCATAAAACTGAATGTGCACAAAGATGTGAGGCCTGATGGCATTCATTCTATAATTTTTAGAGAATTGAGAGTGGAACCAGTTTAATAGAACTGAGAGACGACCTGTTAATGCCACTAGCTATTTTTTAAACAACTCGTGAGGATGATAAGATTTCTGATGAGAAAAGGGCAAACACTCCCACTTCACAAAATTTGTAGTAAGACAAAGGGTGGAAATTATTAGCCTATAAGTCTGACCTTAGTGGTGGAGGAAATCATGGAAGTACTGTAGCAAGAGTACATTTTAGAATATCTGAAAATCTGTGGCATAAAGGTACCAAGGCAATATGAATTCGTAACAGAGATCATATCAAGCAAATCAAAATTTTCTCCACACACAAGAATAAAAGGCACTGGACTACTGTATCAATTTGCCTTTTATCATAGTAAACATGTCTAAACAAAGCCTTTTAAAATATTAAAACAATGAAATAGAAACCTTATATAACAATAATAATTTGAATAGGTCAGTCCGATTATAACAATGCAACTTCTCTTCTGGGTAAATCAGTAGTCTTCTAAGATAAGTTTTTGCAAGGCTGTAGAGTGATGATGATTCATCACTGGGACAAAGCAGAAATTCCATAAGACTCCTAGAGCAGAATACGTTATTTCTTACATTTACTTCATTGAATTGCACTTTTTAACAATTATAATTGTGCTAAACAGCTAATCTACTAGATTTTTCACTGCTATAAAGCTTTTTTTTACTGTTTCACTGCATTTGTGTACTGCTTTATACTGTTTTAACTGTATTTTTCATTGTCAGTTAACATAGTCTGGATACAGGCCTACTGTTATCCAGGCCTGGTTGCTTTGTTTGTTGAGTTTCCTGTGTTTCTGGCAGCTATCTTCTGCTACTAGAGAACACAGAGCACTGTGTGTAAGGTATTAATTGGAAATTTTCTCCATTTGTTAAACATCTGTTTGTTTGTTCTGATTTCCTTCCAAGTAGTGTATCATATAACTGATTTGTTTGCAGTTAAAAGCATTCTCTAGAGTCTCCCTGCTCCTTTAGGTGTTTAAAACTTTCATTTAGTGGCTGTTTTTCTGCTGTGATAAACATTCCTGCCTAAACTACTACAGCTACTAGCTGTAAAAGTTTCTCACCTCCCCTCCCTATTGGTGTCTTGTTCTTATACTTGGTGGTTTTGCAGTTGCCCGCCCCTACTGTAAATTTGATCTGGGACACTTCTTCCAATCCAGTGTCATTAGCTAATTCTACCTAATACAGAGAGAACATTTAAGAAGGCCAACCCACTTAGTTTCTTAACCAATTATCTTCTGTTCCTCCTTTCTCCCTTTCCACTTTCAAAAAAAACTTTGCCAGAATCTCCTTGTATTCTGACTGAGTGTGCTTCTCAGCTGATAAGTATATTGTTTGACAGTTTTTAACTGTTCAGAGTTGAATAAAACAATTTCAGAATACAGTTTGGATACATTGTATTTATTTAAACTATATTTGCTTTAATATTGCTACAAACTCAAGTGTATTAGCTTGCACTGCACTTGAATTGTTTTTAGTGCTGTTTTAGCTACTTTTATGTAGAACAAAATTCTAAACTTGTTTCCTGCCTTTCCTGTAAATAGTGTAGTCCAGATACAGATTTGCTGTATCCAGGACTGTTTGTAAGCTTCTGAGCCCCCCAAGCCTTTCTGTGTTGGAGAGAAGCCTTCTAGCTTATCAGTGGGAGTGGTAAGCACTAGGTATCCTATCTACCACAACAGGAGTGGTTTCTGGCCCAGAAATTATAGTTTATTGGCTGTTTGGGCAGTTTTTCCATCTCTTTCAACTTTCTGGTTTAAAAGCCTGCATTTGCCCTTGTTTCCCACCTTTCCTGTAACTAGTCTAGTCCAGATACAGATTTGTTGTATCCAGCACTGTTTGTAAGCTAGTGAGCCCCCCCCAAGCATTTCAGTGTTGTAGGGGGAACCTTCTAGCTTATCAGTGGAAGTGGTAAGCACTAGGTAGCCTATCTACAACAAGAGGAGTGGTTTCTGGCCAGAAATTGTAGTTTATTGGCCATTTGGGCAGTTTTCTCCATATCTTTCAACTTTCTGGTTTAAAAGTCCACATTTACACTTGTTTCCCACCTTTCCTGTAACTAGTCTAGTCCAGATACAGATTTGCTGTATCCAGGACTGTTTGTAAGCTTCTGAGCCCCCCAAGCAATTTTGGGTTGGAGGGAAGCCTTCTAGCTTATCAGTGGGAGTGGTAAGCACTAGGTAGCCTATCTACCACAAGAGGAGGGGTTGCTGTTTGTAAGCTTCTGAGCAGTGCCAAAGTCTGCTCTTCAATTTTTTCCTTAGATCTTTTAGTTCTCTCCTCTCCTGCACTTTTATTAGCTTATTAGTTTAACATTTTGCCAGACTTCTTGTAGCAATTATTGTAGCACACATAGTGCTACCAGCACTAAATGTTCTACAAGGAAACAGCTCTGGTACTTATTATTAATTATTATTATTATTAATGCCCACCCCTTCAGACATGTCTAAAGGTCAGTTTCCTGTGTTTTCTCCTATTAACCTAGTGAATTTGGGCACCCTGAGGCACGTTAGCAACTGCCTCATGTACATTGACAACCCTCTCCTCTTACTTCCCAACACTCAGACTTGCAAAAAATGCACTTATATATCTAAATCGGAAGCCATGCACTCTCCAGCCAAGACTGGAATAGCTGGTCAAGAGGAGAAGGTAGCACTTGCACCACACCACATGGAACACTTAGCCCTCCAGAACACACACCAGCACTGCCTTCACATAAAAACACAACTCATACACCCACCTTTGCAGAGGCTCTCAATAAAAATCTACCCAAACAGCAGAGACTTCCAAGGCAGAAATGCACTCAACCACCACAACACAACACTAATCATGAGACTCATAACTCTCCTAAACAGTGTGCCACTCAACCAAAGTCTCTAAGGCAAAATAGCATGTCCAGACACTAGTCATAGGTGACTCAATAGTGAGGCACACTGATGTCCCACTCACTAGGCTGAATAAGGAGAAAGTAACTGTCAGGTGCCAGGATCCACCACACACTCAGGTCCCTCAACAACAGGTACAAATATGACTCTGTCATTGTACATGTGGGTGTGAATGACCCGAGCTATACCTCCCTGGACTATATGAAAAGAGAAATGGAGGAGCTCTCAGATTATGTAGCCCAGATGGGTATGACTCTAGTCCTGAGCAGCATCCTACCATCACCCAGAATGATACCACAGTACAAGCAGAAAATGATTGATTTCAACAATTGGCTATGTTTCTGGTGTCATTCTAAGGGGATCCAGTATCTGTCTGCCTGGGATGACACGAATGACAGACCTTGATGCTTTGCCAGAGATGGCCTACATCTGTCACTCCTGGGCTTCTGGATACTGGCTAAGGCTCTTGCCACCCCTATAGTGCCTTTTTTAGGCGGTGTTCCAAATACCAAATTGCCACGATAACATTTACAAACAAATGCAATCTGAGGGTCATGCACTCACTCAAAGCACTCCTCAAAATAAAGAACATCAACATTTGTGCTGTAACAGAGACCTGGTTTAAAGCAGCAGAAAGCACCCCTGCACTACCAGGCTATAACTCATTCCACACCTTTCGGTCCCAGAACTTGGACCGAAGCTCCAAAGGCAGTGGTGTTTCCATATTCATAAAGGATGCGCACACCTCCAGACTGGTAGCCCAACATAATGCATCAGAGATAATTCAGGTGCAGCTAACACTGGCTAAGACAGCGATTCAGGTCTTAGTCTGCCATAGGTCCCCAAAAATGTCACAAGACTCATATTCCACATTCCTAAGCACCCTGGAGAATATTAGGGTCCAACCTAACACTCTCATACTGGGCGACTTCAACTACCCCTCCAGTAACTGGGAAGACTACTCATGCACCAATACACTTGCCCAATGTTTCCTGGAATTCATTGATTCCAATGCCCTGGACCAGATCACCCCCCCCCCAACTAGAGGTAGTAACTTCCTTGACCTGGTCATTACTAACATGGGTGACCATTGCTCTACACCAGTAGTCAACTCCTCCCTGGTTAGAGCCGACCACAAACTAATCACCAAATACGCATCCCACCCCATTCCCCCCACAAAGGTAACCACCATGAAAAACTTATCCAAAGCTAACTTTGGGCTCCTAAAAACAGTGGTGGCTAACTTCACAGCACCCATGCAAATGAAGAATAGTTGCATGACCGCCAAATCATACACCAATGCACTGTATGAACACGTACACAAATGCTTGGATCTCACCATACCCAATAGAACCAAGGTGCTCTCCTTCAAAAAAAGGAAGCCAATATGGAGATCACCTGCCATAAACAAATTCTACAACAGAAGGAGGAAACTGATGTGGAACAAGGTGAAGTCCCAAGACTGGAAAAACTCCCTTATCAGCCTCAGCAGAAAGTTGAGATCCCGCATCAAATCCTCTAAAGCTAGCTATGAAAACAGGATTACAGCAGATAGTAAAGACAACCACAAGGCCTTCTATAGTTATGTAAAGAATCTCCACGGCAATACCCAGATTTGTTCTGAGCTACTGCACAATGGTACCTCCTATACTGAGCCAACAGATATTGCCAATATACTCCCCGACAGATTCAGTGCTAACTTTACCCCTCCCCACAATGGACCAATCACAATATCAGTAGATTGCCAGGTACCCAGTATTACTGCTGCACAAGTTAAAACAGCACTGTCCAAGGCCAGAAATACAGCTTCTATGGGACCTGACAATATCCCTTGCTGTGTTCTACATGAACTACAGAGTGAACTGGCACCTCACCTGTGCGCCCTGTTCAACCACAGCCTCACATCAGGCTTTGTCCCTACCGAATGGCGTACTGTTAGGAGAAGCGATTACAGACCCTGGGAACTATTATTAATATTAGCCTGACGAGTCCGATATGCAAAATATGGAATGCATCATCATGGACTTAATAAACAAGGATATAGGGAATTTCCAAACTTTGGATCCCACACAGTTTGGTTTTGTGAAGGGTAGATCATGCCTACTCGAATTCCCAAACTCTGGATCTCACACAGTTTGGTTTTGTGAAGGGTAGATCATGCCTGCTAAACCTGGTTAACTTCTATGAGTCAGTCACCAGAGCTGTGGATGAAGGCACGGTGGCACATACAGCCTACCTTGATCTGGCCAAGGCCTTTGATACCATTCCCCACTCAGGAATAATAGAAAAAACTCACTAAGCCAGGCATCAACCTGTATATCACTAGGTGGGTTGCAAACTGGTTCACAGATAGAACCCACAGTGTGAAAGTAGCTGACTCCAAGTCAGACTGCCGACCAGTCATGAGTGTACTCCCACAGGGTTCAGTCCTGGGTCCTCTCCCATTTGGTATCTACTTCTCTGAAGTCCAGGCCAACATGAGGGGACTCTGGCTGACAAAGTTAGCAGACAATTGCAAGTTGGGAGTTATTATTAACTCCCGAAATGATGCTGACATCCTACAGAAAAGCTTCACTGTGACCAACGACTGGTGTCAGAACCATGGCCTTAAGCCGAATGCCAAAAAATGTGTTGTCATCCCCTTTGGGAAAATCCCGGTTCCCATGAATTACCACATCGATGGTAGTCCACTGAACAGAGAAGGCATTATAAGAGATCTGGGAACACAGGTTGACAGCAATCTCTCTTTTGACCACCACATTGCCACTGTGGTCAGAAAGTACTTCTATGTGGCACATCTCATTACTAAGGGTTCTGCATCCAGAAAGAAAGAGGTCATTGTCTCCCTCTACTCTTCCCTCATTAGGTCAGTCATTGAGTACAATGCCCCATTTGCATGTACCTCACTAAACACCTGCAACAACTTAAGAGGCCACAAAAGTACCCCACAAAGAGGATCCTAGGCCTTAAACACTTGTCCTATATGGACAGACTCAAAAAGCACTAACTATTCTCTGTCTCATATTGCCTACTTAGAGGTGATCTCTGCTTGACTTACAAAGCCATTTGTGACCCAGCTCTGTTAGAAATGCTACATCTAAAGAAATCCCAGCCCCTCCACACCACACGCTCCAGAGACGTCAACCTCATTACCACGATCAACAGAACATGCTGGAGGGATAGGTTCATAACCTAGAGACTGCCCTTGCTATGGAATAGACTTCCCATAAATGTCAAACAGAGCACCTCACTGGCGCTCTTCAAGAGAAATCTTAATGAGTGGATGGGATATAGAAAATTCACCCCATGGATCAATCCAGTGGCTCTACTCGACAGAGGCACTGGAAACTAAGGTCGGGTGGCATGATGCCATGATAATTCTATGGGCTAGGCTTGTAAAGGCTCCAGGGCCATTAGCCTAGTACACACCTATGAACCTATAACCTGTTATAGTATGAAGGCTGTGAAGTTGATACAGTTCTTCCTTAAAACTAGTAACCTAATGGTGTGAATGAAACATTGGCTATATAATAGGGCACAATTAGTTATATCAGAGTTCATACATTTGAGAGGATATTAATCAGTAGGGTAGTACTACAACAAAGACGAAAGCCAGCATCAGTATTGTATGTTTACAATTAAACTTCCACTGACAGGTAAGAAAACATTTGTCTTTTTGCTGCAGACATTAAATTATGGGACAGGGTACTAGAAAGGAATGTGTAGAATAAATAAAGTATATCTTCACAAGTTCAGAAGAATGGTAGAAAAATATGGCAGCATAAAGTAAGTGCAAAAAAATATATAGCAAAGTAACTTACATTGGAAGTAAAACTCAGGGAAGGGCAGAGAACTAAAAGTGGAGTTAAAAAGGAGTAACGAGAATGGTGAAAAAAGAGAAAGGGGGGCAAAATGGGTGAGAAAATGGGAAAATGGGAAATAATGGTAAGACACCAAGATGCAAAACAAGATGCATCATGAACGGAAAACAAAAGTTATTATCCCTCTTCAGATAACAGGTAAGACAGAACACATGGAGTACTGTGTGCATTTCTGGAAACTTTACCAGTTTAAGAAAATAGGATAGCTAATCTTTGGAGGACAGCATCAGAAATGATGCACTGTTTCTATCAGAAACTACTTCGACAAGCTAAATACTGAGAAGCTGAAACTTATTAATGTGCAGTCTTGAAGTAGAGACACAGAGAAGTGGGGATGTGATAGAAAGGTATAGCAAGGCAATTCATAGTGTCCAAGGGAGTGATGCCTTTAAAAAAAACAGATATATGAAAACAAAGGGCTGCCATTACCGGATGGTTCAGAGGAAACACGTGGAATTATAATTTCAAAGAAAGGATTTTGTTGTCTTGTCAGTCTTACTTGCTTTATCAGTGGTCTTTGAAAGGATAACAAAAAGACGGCTCTATGTGAACATTTTGATAATACATTGTGATGTGTTTCAATGGGTCTACTTCATAAGATCGACAAACCATTTGATCAACATTCATTTGGCCGACAGCTCATTTGGTCAACAACCAATATTCAAGGCATTTAACAGGGATTTGCCCCCCTCCCCAATGTTGTGTGACCCTGGAGTTGAAATATATAGTTAGGAGGGGTTTGGGGGGCACAGCCCCCCACATTGGGGTGTGTGGAGTGTGAAGTCCCCCACCTATTTTTGTTAAAATGTGTAGGTTTTGTTGTTAAATGCCCCCCAACTATATATATATATATATATCAACTCTAGGGTCGCACAACATTGGGGGAGGGGGGCAAATCCCAGGTTTTTGCCTTGAATACTGGTTGTCGACCAAATGAGCTGTCGACCAAATGAATGTCGATGAAATGGTCTGTTGATCTTATGAAGTAGACCCGTTTCAGTATATATTTGTTGAGAAAATGCACAGATGTTGTCTGACCAATTTACTAAACTATTTTGAATCATTAAAGAATTAACCAAGCAGATATCAGACAAGGTACAAGTTTTATCAGTTCCTAGAAACTCATTTGTAAATGAGAAGAAAAATGTTACGGTCACTAGAGTAACACTGACTTATCACCCAACACACATACATTTTAATACATTTCCAGCACAATAGCAACAGTGCTCAGAACAGGACTATTAGCAATTCATTTTATCCAGCTTTCCATTTAAACGACATCAATTACAAATAAATCCAGAAATTATTAAAAATAACTTGACAAAAAACAGGTGCTAAATTCTCCAAATTCATCCATTTTAAAAAATGGCAGTACCCTTCATTTCTAAACTATTAGCCAATATTTTAATAGTTATCACATTTTAAAACATGTACATATACATTTACCCAAGGTACTATCTCACATCAAGCTGCAGGACAACATTACTTATCTATGTCTAACTATGAAGAGTAGTTGAGAAAATTAAAGACTCTCAAACTGATAAACACATGAACAAACAAGGACTCTTAACAAATGTATAGCATGGATTTCATAATGGTTTCAGAACAGTTTTTTATTTTATTTATTTATTGAAATTTGATTACCAGGGAAGTCTAACTGGGTAAAAGCTAGAGGTCCAGGGAGAAAAGATCCAAAGGATTACAAAACATTTTAAGAACAATAAGTTTTCAATCTTCAAAAATAATACAAAACACATACAATTTAAATAATTATACCAAATTAGACATAATATGAAGACATTGATTAAGAACAGATACAAGTTATATGACAATGGTTTCATATTTAGAGAACTTTTAGTCAGTTTATAGAGAAATTAAAGATAAATCAGTATAATACAAACAGAGGAATTGCAATAAAAAGTGAGAGAAACATGGGCTTATGGTATAGAGAAAGCCATGAGAGCAAAATTGATAGAAGTAAGGAAGTGGGTGAAGAAGAGAGAGTAAGGAGATATAAGGTATTAATAGTTATGTGTTCAGATTTATGGATATATTTTGTCCTGGTGTTGATCAAGAACAGAACCAGGTTTTGGCTAGGAAGTCTTTCAGAATGGTTTTAAAGGATGGGAGGGAAGGTATTGACCTGATGGATACAGGTAAGGAGTTCCAAGCCATAGCAACATAGTACAAGTATAGATAATGCCCAGCATATCTGATTTATAGATAGACAGGAGGTTATGGTCATTGGTTCATAATGACTGACTGGGAACATAGTTATGTAGTCTGTTATTTAGTGCTGGAAAGCAGACAGATGCTGGATAATTTTATAGGTGGTAAGAAGGTTGTACTTTGAAACACTGAAGTGCACAAACATCGAACAGATAATGATCAATCCAGAATGATCAAAAGCCAGAAAAAAAAACAGATATTTTTTTTTTGCATGGGGCCAAGCCTCTATGCCCCTCCACACACCCTCGCTAATTAAATATATCAAGTCTGAGATTGCTCTACATTGGGGAAAGGACAAATTCCCCAATCCCCTCTGTGCATAACATTGCATGGATTAAATACAGGGAGAAGCAATCAAATGATTTTCGATCACTTCTGCCAGTGTTAAATACATTTGAAATTACAAACATTTGACCATATGGACCACTCTCTTAAGAAACTGTGCATATATTAGTTAATGGGGTAGTTCTAACCAACTTAGGCTTTTTTGTGTTATACAGTGGTGAGTTCTGAAAGGGATATTTGCTGCAAATTTAGCAACTTTGGTATGGCATTGTTCAGATTTTGATTTTTGTGATGCCTAGAATTTAGTAAGGATGGGAGTGCAATAAAGAAGTGCAGTGAGGAGATAAGTGGTGGCAAGTGTAATTTCAGTTGTGCTTATAAGAAAGTTTTTGACTCAGTGTTGGTCTCCTACCAACATTGTCAATTAATATAGCTATAATAATATGAATAATGGGCTTCTAACAGGTGTGGTTTTCATTAATATTACACATGCCATTGAATCAGATGACCATACCCTTTTTGGCTGTACAATACCTGGTTTCAAAACTGTCTCTGAAACAGACCATACTCCTCCCATGTTGTGAGGCACAAGAATCAGTTTTAGGTTATATCTTTATACTGTTTCTACATTATGTCCAAAAACAAGAAAAGAAAGGTCAAGTCAATATGGCCTCAGATAAAAAGAGGATAAAACAAAATACAGGTAAGTGCTTTCATGGCAGAACGGAGCTTCATCAGACTATAGAAAACATACAAACCCTCATCATTTATATACTTCTTAAGCACTCCTAATAAGTCCAATAAAACAATTAAGATTAAAGTTAAGCAGTTAATGTAATAAACCTTGTAGCTCCAAGGCAAATTTTAAAGGAACCACACCATTTAAATCAGACTTCTTAGCCTGTAATAATGTGATCCAATGCATCTCAGCATATTCAATTTTATTAGTAAGATCACCCCTCTAATATCATTCTCAATTAATAGTAGGACCATACATTTAAAATAATTTTGAAATCTGTGAAGATTGGGTGAAGATAGGTGAAAACTGCCAGCCTAGCCAAATAGAATTTTGGAGATATTTCTGTCATCTGTAAATATTAATGTAAACCACAGGTTTGTTGTCTTAAATGGTTTAAAATAGTGTTACATGTGGAACTGGAAAAAATGTTACAGCAGTGCACTCTACTGACCAAGTAAAGCATGTTGTGACCCTTTGATGTTAGGACTCGGAGCCAGTGAGTCTAGAGTGGGGCATCCTGCCCATTGTTTTAAGGCCAGAGTTAATGGCCAGAAATTGCATGCATAAATGTCCTTTATTGCTCTGGTTTCTGCCCAGAGGTGAAGAATGTAAATGTATTTTTTGTTAGCCTGGGAAGCCAGGGAAGTGTGAAGAATGATGTAATGTAACCCAGGGAAGTGTGAAGAATGATGTAATGTGAAACTGGAATGTGATTTTAAAAACAGAGATAATCAGAGAGCATTAAGCATTTTTGTCTTGAACATCCAACTCATCAGCACTGTCTTGCTCTATATGTAAGTTTACCTTAGACTTGTGTTTTCTATTAGAAATAGCTAGAAACTAGAAAGATTAGACTGTGTTTTTCTGTGATGTCAGAACTGTACTATTGAATTATTTTAAGTATTTCTCTGTGATCTCTGAACTATTGACCAGCACTGTGTAGTAAAAAGTATTGTCTTGTATTTTGACTATTTGTTATTAAATATTTTTAAACCCTTTCAACTGTGGCTGGTTTTGTAGAGATAATTTAAGCTCTTTAGAGTACTTGCATGCCTTTGGTAAAATTGTACAAAGCCACTTCAATAGCTTTAGCCCTGGGCTATACTACCAATTGGATAATAATATTGCACAGTAATAATTGGACACCCTTTTAAGGGCCTTTAAGTAGCTGATAAATATTAGTGGGTGGTGGCAGCTAGTAGTACTGTATAGTCTGGGAAAAAGGGGCACAGCAAGAGAACCGATGCCAGCCTTCCCCAGGAGTGTCTGTATGGTTGTATAAATTTTCTCAGTGTGTGTGTGTGTGTGTGTGTGTGTGTGTGTGTGTGTGTGTGTGTGTGTGTGTGTGTGTGTGTGTGTGTGTCAGCTACATGGGCAGAGACACAAAGAACTGGTTGGACAGAGAGGGTTCTGGAGGTTTTAGCTTGCCCACTAGGCTGAGATATGGACCCTATAGTTGTGCCAGTGGAGAGTCTTATTGGGGACCTGGAGAGCAAGGGAGCAACCAGCCTTGGACTGACTGTGATCTCTGTGTGTTCTTAAGGGAAATTGCACTTTACTGTGTGTATTTGTTATCCTTTCCTCCTATATGAGATGCCCCTCACTGGTGTTAGTGGTGAGGATTGAGGCTCCTTGATTGCTGGGCCAGGGCGCGGGCGTCACAAAATCCAAATTCAGCCATATGTTTGGCCAAAGCATTAGCAAGCTTTTTCTTTTGTATGTCATATATATGTTGTTGTATATGCTCCTTTAAAGAGCAGTTGGTCTTCCCTATATAGAAGCACTGGTATGCTAAACAAAATGCAAGATAAACAAGATCTTTGCTTTTACAGTTGGCATATAACTTTAATATGAAAGCTTTGCCTATACCTGGATGGTTAGATTGTGAGTAGGTATAAATATATTTGCAAGCACTACAAAAACCACACGGAAAAGTATCAACATGATTTGATGCTAGCATTTTGTTCTCATGTTTTCCATAACATAACTTCTTTTTAAGTGATTTTTTTTTGTTTTTAACACAAAATTTTGGTTCTGTGCCTACTATATGCTTTAAATCCTCATCCAACATTGAAATGGGCCAGTTCTTTTTAATAACTTCACATGCTAGATGGATGTTACTTATACAGGTTAAAGAAATTCTATTAGTGATAGGTGCTACGTTCATTAGGTACAGTTCCAAAATCATTATTAGCAGAAGTTTCTGTTAAAGAAAAATATGGTCTAACACTACTATTTCAAGTATGTTGTACTTCTTCCATTATTCCAGTGACATCCTGTTTAGAACCTCTGTGTAAAAAAAGCTACTGCTCAATTCCTGAAAAGCTAGTTGTAAACCTTATTCACAATTATTGAGCCTGGAGGTCAGTACAAAATGTCCTTTAACTACATTGTTTTATATATGTATATATATATATATATATATATATATATATATATATATATATATACCTTGGATGCATGTTGGATCGATGCAATAAGTAGTTCTTTTTATAGGTTCATAGGTTCATAGGTAGGTACTAGGCTAACAGCCCTAGGGCCTATACAAGCCTAGCCAAAAAGGTACCCTGGCTTTTGCCACCCAAGAAAATTATTTTCCTGTGCCTCTGTTGAGCAGAGCCACAGAGATGATCCCCGGGGTGACTTTCCGATTTCCCATCCACTCATCAAGATTTTTCTTGATGAGTGCTAATGAGGAGCTTCGTTTGACATAGATAGGTAGTTTGTTCCAGAGTATGGGAAGTATCTGGGACAGGAATCTATCCCTCCAGCATGTTCTGGTTATTGTGGTGACAAGGTTTAGGTCCCTAGAGCATGTAGCTCGGAGGGATTGGGATTTCTTTAAGTGGAGCATATCCAACAGCTCTGGGTTTCATAGGTTCATAGGTTCATACTAGGCTATCTGCCCTAGGGCATTTATAAGCCTAGCCAGAGTGTGTTTGGCTTTCGCCACCCATTTTAAATGAATTTTGCTATGCCCTTTTTCGAGGTTAATATACTGTGCCTCTGTCTAACAGTGACACAGAAGTGATACCCAGGGTAAACCTACGATCTCCCATCCACTCATCAAGATTCCTCTTGAAGAGAGTCAATGAGGGACTCTGCCTAACCTGGACTGGGATTTTAATCCTGAGTGAAGGGAGCCTCTGGGTTATGAATCTGTCCCTCCAGCATGTCCTATTTATTTCAGTGCTGAGGTTCAAGTCTCTCGAGCGTAGCTCGATGGGATTTGGATTTTCTGAGGTGCAGCATGTCCATTAATTCCGGGTTGGACATGGCTTTATACATCAGGCACAGATCAGGGGCACTGAGTAGAGCTGGAGTTTCTTTAACCGGACAGCATATGGCATCTGTTTGAGCCCTTTGATCCTCTTGGTGAGGTACTTTTGGGGTCTTTCCAGTTGCTGCAGGTGTCTGGTAAGGTACATCCCAAAAGGGGCATTGTACTCAATTATGGGCCTGATGAGGGATGAGTAAAGAGGCACAATGACCTCCCCTGATCTAGATGTGAATCCCTTCATGATTAGGTGGGCTATATAAAATGTTTTTCTAACCACTTTGGCCACGTGGTTGTCAAATGAGAGATTGCTATCAACTTGGGTCCCCAGGTCCCTAATTACTTCTTCCGTACTTAATGGATTACCACCTATGTGGTAATTTGTGGGCACTTTGTTTTTGCCAAAGGGGATGACTATACACTTTTTGGCATTTAGCTTGAGGCCATGGCTCTGGCACCAGTTGTCTGTTTCTATGAGGACCTTTTGTAGGATGCTTGTGTCGACTGGAGAGTCAATTATGGCACCTAGTTTGCAGTCATCTGTGAACTTGGTCAGCCACAGTCCTTCCGTGTTGGCCTGTACCTCCATGAAATATATATCGAACAAGAGAGGTCCCAGGACTGAGCCTTGTGGGATGCCACTTGTAACTGGTTTGGAGTCTGACATGGCTCCAGCAATTCTAACCATGTGGGTTCTGTCATTGAGCCAGTTTGCAACCCATCTAGTGACATAGGGGTTTATATTTAAGCTGGTGAGCTTATCTATAATGCCTGAGTGGGGTATTGTATCGAAGGCTTTTGCGAGGTCCAGGTAGGCTGTGTGGACCACCTTCCCCTCGTCAATGGCCTTGGTGACTGTTTCAAAGAAATCAACCAGGTTTAAGAGGCAGGATCTGCCCTTAACAAAGCCGAACTGGGTAGGATCCAGTGTCTGTAGGTCCCCAATATCTTTATTTATGAGGTCCATGATGATCTTTTCCATAGCTTTGCAGACCAAGCTAGTCAGGCTTATGGGGCGATAGTTTCCAGGATCCACTGAGGCACCACCTTTGTGGAGAGGGACCAATGTTGCTGTATGCCACTCTTTGGGTACATATCCTGTAGTAAGGCTGAGACTGAACAATAGTTTAATGTTTGGGTTTAGCTCTTCTTGGGGTTCATGTAGGACGCAGCCTGGGACACCGTCTGGTCCCATTGATGCTGTGTTTTTTTCTTTGGAGAGGGCGGCTCTTACCTGAGCATCTGAGATGTCAGGGGGGCAGCACTCTGCTGGGATAGATATTTGCCCTTTTGGTGGGGAGGGGGGGAGAAGTTTGAGCTGAACCTGTCAGCTAGGATGTTGGCAATGTCTGTGGGTTCGGTGTATTTGTTGTCATTTTGGACTAATTCTGAGCATATCTGGGAATTCCCACCCAGGTTCCTAACATAACTAAAGAAAGCCTTGTGATTATCCTTAGTGTCCTGTGCAATTTTTCTCTCGAAGCTGGCCTTAGACAATTTTATGAGTGCCCGTAGTTTTTTGCTAATACTGATCAGAGATGCCTTCCCTTTTTGGGATTTTGCTCTATCATGTAGTAGCTTCTTCCTTCTATTGTATAGTTTCTTTATGGCTGGGGTCCACCAGACAGGATGCCTGCCTTTGGAGGATTGGGTCTTAGTTTTACTTGGGATTGCATGATCCATGCATTCCTGAAGGTGTTCATAGAATGCGTTTATAAAGGATTCTGCGGTCTGGGCCATATTTTCCACAGGCCCAGGGGCTTTGAAGGATTCCACCTCAGTTTTGAGGAGTGTGAAATTTGCTTTAGAAAAGTTTTTCACTGTGGTTTTCTGGGCAGGGGGTGGGGCCGGGATGTGAATATCCAGTGAGATCAGTTTATGGTCTGATCTTACCAGTGAGGGATACACTTCTGGTCTGGAGCATAGAGCCCCCATGTTGGTGATGATCAGGTCCAGTATGTTTTCCCCTCTTGTGGGAGTGGTAACAAGTTGTTCCTTAGCATTTGAGTTTATAAATTCTAGGAACCTTTGGGCTAGGGTGTTGGAGCTAGAATAATGCTCCCAGTCTGTTTGGGTAGTTGAAGTCACCCAATATAATGGTGTTGGGAGAGACCTTCATATTTTCCAGTGTTCTCAGGAAGGCCGAGTGGGGTTCCAGGGTTTGGGAGGGTGGTCTGTAGCAGTCTATAAACTGGAAGGCAGTTTTTCCCACTGTTAGTTGCAGATGGATAGTCTCTGATGCTTCGTGCTGTGCCACCAACCTGGAGGTGTGGGTATCTTTGACGAATATTAATACTCCCCCTCCTTTTGTGGTTCAGTCCAAGTTTTGGGGCCGAAAAGCATGGTATGAGGTATAACCTGGTAGTGCTTGGGTGCTCTCAGGAGCCTTGAACCAGGTTTCTGTTACTGCACAGATATCGATGTTCTCCATGCTAAGGAGAGTTTCGAGTGCATGCATCTTGAGGTTTAGACTTCTGGCGTTGAGTAGCATTACTCTTAGTTTCTTATCCCTTGTGGTACCTATGGAGGTGGGTTTGTCTTTTAAGCCTTGCCTAAAAAAGGCACTATGGGGTTAGCAAGAGCCTTTGCCAATATCCGAACGTCCAGGGGTGACAGGTGCAAGCTGTCCCTAGCGAAGCATCGTGGCTTGTCGAGCATGTCATCCCAGGCTGACAGGCATTGGATCCCCTTTGAATGACACCAATACTTAAGCCAATTGTTGAAATTGATCATCTTGTCTTCATATTGTGGCATCATTCTTGGTGAGGGTAAGATGCTACTCAAGGTCAGGGTCATACCGTCCTGGGCTACATGCTCAGAGAGCTCCTCTATGTCTCTTTTCATGTAGTCCAGGGAGGTACATCTCAGGTCATTCACACCAGCATGGACAATGACTGGGTCATATTTGTACTTGCCTTGGAGTGACCTGAGTGCTTGTGTTATGTGGCGGATCCTAGCACCCAGCAGGCAGCTCACCATGACCTTCTCCTTGTTCAGCCTGCTGAGCGGGACGTCAGTGTGCCTGATGATAGAGTCACCTATTACAAGTGTATCAGGTGTGTTGTTTAGCCTTAAGGGCTGTGACGGTTCAGCACACTGGCTTTGTGAGCTATATGTTGCACGTGTTTTGTTTTGGGGTAGCGGTTGCTTGGGTGTCTGCTTTGGAGGTCTCTGCTGCTTAGGCAGATTTTTATTTAGAGCCTCCGAGTATGTTTTTGTGTGTTTATGTGTTTGGTTTGCTGTCGTGGTAGGTCTATGTGAGACTGGAATTGTAGTGAGTGTGGTTTCCTTCTCCTCCTGACTGGTTATGCCAGTACTGAGCTGAGAGAGCTTAGCCTCCAGTTTGGCTATATGGTTGCATCTCTCACATGTGTTGGAATTTGTTGGGAGGAGGAGAGTGTTATCTGTGTACATGAGGCAGTTGTAACATTGCCTCAAGATTCCCAGATTCACCAGCTGGACCGGAGAGGAGATTGACAACTGACCTTTGGACATGCTAGAATAGTATTGGGAATTCCTTTATAATTGAAAAAAAGGGCCAATGGGGAACAAGGTATTCAAGGGGAGTTTGTGAGGGTGTAGTGCTTTTAATTTTTTAGTGCTGACTTATATAATTGCTTTAGTGAGCAAGTGCCAGACTTTAGAGTAGAAATAGGGTATTTATTATGAGAACTAGATCAGTTCTAAGGGAAAAAGTGAAGAGCAGACTTTGTGGAGCCAAGAATGGTTTAAACCCAATTAAGCAGAGCTGCCCGATGCTGCGCTATGTGCAAAATCACGCAAAGCCACGCCAAAGTGGGTTTTATACAGGGGGACTTGAAAGAGCTAGAAATTGGCCCAAAACGGCCAATAGACTATGAGATTCTTGTGATGGGAACACTCCTCCAGGGATAGATAGGCTGCTCTAAGCTCCCCACTGCCACTGGTGAACAAAGAAGCCTCCCTTTATCCAAGAAAGGAAACGGGCAACACAGGAACTTTCCAAAAGTCCAGAATACAGAAAAGCCTGTATTTGGACTACTCTAGGTCAGGAAAGACGGGAAACAAGGATAATTTTTTTTTTTTTTTTTGCAACAAACAGCAGGAAAATGCAATAAATATGTAACACAGGCTAGCGCACTTGAGTGTGTAGCCTCAACAGGTATATGCAACAAACAGGACAAACTTTAAAAGTGCAGGTGCAAAAACAACTTTAAACAGTTTAAAACAGTTCAAGAAGCAGATATGCTTGCAGTTTAGTTAGATCGGACAGTCACTCAGGTAGTAGCAGGAAAAAAAAACACTTTTATCAGGTTAGCAGTCACTCATTTAGCCTCTCTGCTGCTAGCACCACTCTGCAGAACCATGAGGAGCTTGGCTGAGTAGTAACAAGCGCAAAAAACATGCCAAAGCAGGTTTTATACAGGGGACTTGAAAGAGCTAGAAATTGGTCCAAAATGGCCAATAGACTACCAGATTCTTGTGCTGGGAACACTCTTCCAGGGATGGATAGGCTGCTCTAAGCTCCCCACTGCCACTGGTAAACAAAGAAGCCTCCCTTTATCCAAGAAAGGAAATGGGCAACACAGGAACTTTCCAAAAGTCCAGAATACAGCAAAGCCTGTATTTGGACTACTCTATGTCAGGAAAGATGGGAAACAAGGACAATTTTTTTGTGTTTTTTTTTCTTTTTTGCAACAAACAGCAGGAAGATGCAATAAATATGTAACACAGGCTAGCGCACTTGAGTGTGTAGCCTCAACAGGTAAATGCAACAAACAGGACAAACTTTAAAAGTGCAGGTGCAAAAACAACTTTAAACAGTTTAAAACAGTTCCCATTTGACATAGCTTTGTATGTTAGGCAGAGATCACCTCTGAGTAGGAGATATGCAACTGAGTAAAGCTGGTGTTTTTTGAGATGGTCTGTGTAGGGCATCTGTTTGAGACCAGTAATCCTCTTTGTGTGGTATTTCTGCAGCATTTCAGTTGTAGATGTCTTGTGAGGTACATACCAAAAGGGGCATTGTACTCTATAATGGATCTAATGACTGATGAGTAGAGGGGAAAAATTACCTCTTTTTTCTGGATGAGAAACCTTTTTTGATGAGGTGCGCCATGTAGAAGGATTTCCTGACTACTGTGGTGATGTGATTATCAAAGGAGAGACTACTGTCCACCTGTGTCCCAAGGTCTCTTATCACACTTTCAGTGTTAAGTAGACTACCACCTATGTGGTAGCTCATGGGTACAGAGTTTTTACCAAAGGTGATGACAATGCACATTTTGGCATTGAGCTTGAGGCCATGGCTTTGACATCAGGCACCTGTCTTAGTGAGGCCCTTTTGTAGGATGTCCACATCGTTAGGAGTTTCAATTATGGCTCCTAGTTTGCAGTCATCTGCAAACTTCATTAGCCATAGACCTTCTGTGTTAGCCTGTACTTCAGAAAAGTAGATACCAAACAAGAGAGGACCCAGGACTGAACCCTATGGTACTCCACTTGTCACTGGTCTGAAGTTGGATTTGGAGTCTGCTACTTTCACAGTGTGGGTTCTGTCAGTGAGCCAGTTGGCAACCCATCTTGTGACATAGGGATGTTTACCCAGTTTAGTGAGTTTATCTATAATTCCAGAGTGGGGGATGGTTCAAAAGCCTTGGTGAGATCTAGATAGGCTGTGTGAACCACCTTACCCTCATCTATGGCTTTGGTGACTGCTTCAAAGAAGTCAATCAGGTTTAGGAGACATGATCTGCCTTTTACAAACCTGAACTGGGTGGGGTCCAGAGTTTGGAGATTACCAGTGTCTTTGTTTATAATTTCCATGATGATACATTCCATGGCCTTGCAGACCAGGCTCGTTAGGCTAATGGGGTGGTAGTTCCTGGGGTCTGTGGTGGCTCCTCCTTGTGGAGTGGGATAACCATCGCTGTGCACCATTCAGTGGGCCTAAAGCCTGAGGTGAGGCTATGATTGAACATGGTGCTTAGGTGGAGTGCCAGTTAATTCTGTAGTTCATGTAGAATGCAGCCTGGGATGTTGTCAGGTCCCATGGATGCTGTGTTCTTGGCTTTGGAGAGTGTGTTTTTTACCTGTGCAGCCGTGATTGCAGGAACTTTGCATTCTTCCAGTATAGAGATGGGCCCTTTTAGGGGGTGAGGGGAGGGTAAAGTTAGCACTGAACCTATCTGCCAGGAAGTTGGCAATATCAGTTCGTTCTGTATATTTAGTGCCATTGTGCTGTAACTCAAAGCAGATCTGAGTGTTGCCATTGAGATTCTTGACATAGCTATAGAATGCTTTGTGGTTGTCTTTAGCATCAGTGGTGATTTTGTTTTCATAGCTAGCTTTGAAGGATTTCATGAGGGATCTCAGCTTCTTACTGAGGCTGACCAGGGAGTTCTTCCAGTCATGGGATTTTACTCTTTTTTGCAACAGTTTCTTTCTTCTGTTGTAGAGCTTGTTTATGGCAGGGGACCACCAGATTGGCTTCCTTTATTTGGAGGATAGCATCTTAGTTCTGTTAGGGATAGCATGATCCATGCACTCGTGTAAGTGCTTATAAAGTGCATTTGTGTAGGATTCAGCAGTTGTACCTCTATTGTCCATCTGTATGGGTGTCGTGAAGTTTGCCACTTCTGTCTTAAGAAGCGTGAAGTTGGCTTTGGAGAATTTTTTTACGATAGATTCCCTAATGGGGGGTGGGAGCGGGATATGGATGTCTAGGCTGATTAGCTTGTGGTTGGATCTGACCAATGAGAAATTGACCTCTGGTGTGGAACACCGGTCACCCATGTTGGTAATGACCAGATCTAGGATATTGCTGTCTCTGGTGGAGGTGTGGATAAGGTGATCCAAGGCATTGGAATTTATGAATTCCAGAAAACATTGACCAAAAGAGTTGGTACATAAGTAGTTTTCCCAGTTAATGGTGGGGTAGTGGAACTCACCCATTATTAGGGTGTTGGGTTGTACCTTAATATTTTCCAGTGTATCAAGAAATGAGGAGTAGGAATCCTGAGGCATGGTGGGGGATCTGTAGCAAGTTACAGTTTGGATTCCGGTCTTGCCCAGAGTTGGTTGCACTTGGATAATCTCGGCTGCATTATGCTGAGCACCTAGCCTGGAAGTGTGAATATCCTTAATGAATATGGACATGCCTCGACCATTAGTGTTTTGGTCCAGGTTAAGTAGCCAAAATGTGTGGTATGACTTATAGCCTGGTAATGCAGGGGTGCTCTCTGGAGCCTTGAGTCTGGTCTCTGTCACTGCACAGATGTCGATGTTCTCCATTTTGAGTGAATGCATTTTGAGGTTTAGACTTCTAGCATTGAGTAGCAGTACCCTCAGATTTTGCTTGCTTGTACCTATTACAGTGGTGAATTTGTCATTTGAACCTTGCTTAAAAAAGGCACTATAGGGGTGGCAAGAGCCTTAGCCAGTATACGGAATCCCAAGGGCAACAGGTGCAGGCCATCTCTGGCAAAGCATTGTGGTCTGTCGATCATGTCATCCCAGGCAGACAGACACTGGATCCCCTTAGAATGACACCAGAAGCTTAGCCAATTGTTGAAGTCAATCATTTTGTGCTTGTATTGTGGTATCATTCTGGATGATGGCAGGATGCTACTCAGGGCTAGGGTCATACCTGCCTGGGCTACAAGATCGGAGAGCTCCTCCATGTCTCTTTTCATGTAGTCCAGGTACATCTCAGGTCATTCACACCAACATGGACAATGACAAAGTCATATTTGTACTTGTTGTGGAGTGACCTGAGTGTGTGCATTATGTGGCAGATCCTGGCACCCAACAGGCAGCTGACAGTAACTTTATCCTTGTTTAGCCTGATGAGTGGAACATCAGTGTGCCTGACTATAGAGTCACCTATGACTAGAGTGTTGGGTACATTGTTGTGCCTTATGGGCTGTGGTTGAGTGGCACACTGAGTTTGTGGGCTATGTGTCATTTGGGTTGTATTGGGGGGTGGAGGTTGCTTACATTTCTGCTTTGGAGGTCACTGTTGCTTGAGCAAAGTTTTATTGAGAGCCTCCACAAATGTAGGTGTGTGTTTTGTGTTGCTATGTGTGTGTTTTGGTGGTGTAGATTTTGAGGGACTATGTGATGAGTGTGGTGTGGTACAAGTGTTTACCTACTCCTCTTGACTGTCTAGTCCAGTCTTGGGTGAAGAGAGCTTTGCTTCCAGTTTGGCTATATAAGTGCATCTCTCACAAGTTGAAGTGTTGGGTGGTAGGAGGCTAGGGTTGTCTGTGTTCATGAGGCAATTGCTCCATTGCCCTAAGATGCCCAGGTTCATCAGGTAGACAGGAAAAAACAGTAGAAGCTGACCCTTAGGCATGGATAGGTGCTTATTTATTAAGTACTAAAAATTGTTTTCCTATAGACAAGTAAGGAAAGTTGAGTGCTGTAGTAATGTGTAGCTTATTTAGTGCTTACAAAGAGTTCTGAACAAATGCTGAGCTCAGAGAAACAGATTTGAGTGCTAAAACTAAAAAAACCTGGCTAGTTCTAAGGGAAAATTTGAAAAGCAGACTCTATGGCGCCAGGAATAGTTTAACACTAGCTAACGGCAATGCATAAAGTGTATTTTTTTTTATGTAACAGTAGCAAATGAGCAAACTGATTTAAACAAATTAACCAATAAAAAGCTAAAAACTGAGCCCCATTCCAGCAGTCTTTGATCAGACAAGTTCTAACTAAACACCCCTGCCACTAGGGTGCAGGGTAACCTTCTCCAAAAAAAAGATGGTTTGGATTAGTGCTCTTGTTATACAAACAAATCTAGATTCAGCAGGTCTGAATTTAATCTATGCTACAGCAAACAAGGTGTACCAATTTCAGAAAGAAACAGTTCAAATAAGCAGGCACAATAAGCCTTTAACCAGACACTCCCAGCTCAGAAGAGCATAATCTACCCTGTCCTCCTACAAGAGTGCAGACCACACCTTCTTAATGTCAAATAACTGGCCCGAAGCCCAAGTGCTTAAACCAGAACTAATACACTCTTAGAATAACAGACACTAAGCCTTCAATCAGCAGCTCCCAACTTAGAAGGATGTAAGCTACCTGTCCTGCCACAGCAGGTTCTTAAAATCTCTAGTGTTAACATAGCCTTCAATTGTTTTTACTGTTTTGACAGCTAAAAAATCAATACTATCTCTAGAATAATTAACTGTAAAAATCCAATAAATGAGATAAAGAGCCCATCCACAGCATAAAACAATTATCAACAAAATATTTGCAAAATGTCATATGTTCACAAAATTCATTATCAATCAGAACTTTAGTTTGTTTCCAATGTGCCCAAACCATATTGGTGTAGCTATTTTCACACACTGTGCTCATGCCTACGCCATATTTCTGGAGATTTAATTTATCATCAAAAATAAAAGCATTATTCTCAAGAACTAGTTCTAATAATAAATAAACCAAGTTGATTTTCTTGTTAGAGTAAGCGCTATGACATGCAAGAAAAGATCTAACATGTTCTACACCTAACTCATTGGGAATAACTGTAAAGCGTGAACAAATGTCTAAAGTAACTAGATGACAATCCTCAAAACCATTCATAGACTTATTGTATTCTGAAAGGGTACAAAGAAAACGGTGTCCTTCAAAACTGAAGGTGCTCTTACCAAAACGGGCTGAAGCTTTTTCTCCACATAAACAGAAAGTGGCTCTGTTAACAAGCCTCAACCCAAGACTATGAGTCTCATAAGCATTTTTTCAGGCTTTGTGTGTATCTTGGGGAGACCATATAAAATCGGTATAAAAGGTTGTGATTCTAATAAATAGCTATATAATTCGTGGGTATATATTACACTCATCAGAAAATCATAGAGCATAAAATGGACATGTCTAATCAACTTATTTAAGTCACATTTCTGTAAAGCAGCATAAGTCTCCACATCAGATAACATGTCCTACATATTCTGTAAGTAAAAGTCCTCCAGCTCAATAATTGTGAAGAAGGTTTACAACTAGCGTTTCAGGAACTGAGCAGTGATTTTTTTAGATAGAGGTTACTCTAGACAGGTTGTCAGTGGAATAATGGAAGAAGTGCTTACCTGTATTTATTAAAGTTTTATCCTGTTTTTATCTGAGGCCATGTTGACTTGACATTTGTTTTCTCGTTTTTGGACATTATTTTACTGGGTCTGTCTTCACCTATGCAGCTGACCTATTTGTAGTTCTTATTTCTACATTATGTGAGATGTGTCTATAATAACAAATAAAATGCAAGCAAATGATTTGCTGTTTCCAAACTTAGACAATACACCTAAAAAACTACCAGAAAAACTTCAATCAGTTTTTACTATAGGTTCATAGGTAAGTGCTAGGCAATTGGTCTGCAGACCATTTCAAGCCTAGACAAAAACACTTATTCAAAATTTCCATCTGGCCTCAAGAGGGCAAGACAAGATAGACCAGGAAGGAATTTGAGGCTACCCAGTTATCTAGGTACAACTTGAAGATGTCAAGGGTGCTGCTCTACTTGGTATGTACTGGACGTGTGTTCCAGGCGCAAGGTATCCTCTTAAGGAGAGTGTGGGATTTACAAGTAATTCAAGCTATGTTTCAACAGCCTCTTCATTAATGAGTGGTACTACTTAGTTTTTGAGATGTTCTAAAAAAGATATCACATTAATTTACTATCTCTGACACTGTATGACCTTAAATAAGCTGTCAGTAACAGTAAATTCCTGTGATTTTTTAAAACATCTCAAAAACGAACTAGTACCACTCATTAATGAAGACGGTGTTCAAACATAGATTGAACTACTACTACTAATCCCACGCTCCTTAAGAGCACACCAAAGCAGCTGTAAGTAAGCTAGTCTCCTGAGTGAATCTTTGCTATAAGCTATCAAACCTATTCACAACTGATGCCAGGATACTCTTCTGCCAGTGCAAAAGTATAATATTCCAGTTATAGTTAAAGTAAACTATTGTAAATAAGATATCTATGTTTATCTATTTAGCTGATCCCAGAACCCACCACTACCTCCTGCTTCAAAAGTCCTGCCTGATAACCTATGATTGGCAGACCCACTTTGCTTCTTGAAACAATTTTAATGCTCAACATTATGCACTGTACTATCAAATCACCCACTTATTCTCTAGAAATCAGCAATAAGGAAGCAAAGCACTCTTTCTTATAAGACCACAATTTGGACTGACAGTAGGTGAAAGAGCATTCTCTAAATCCATTAATTGCCCTACTCTCATAACTCCATCTACTAACCTTTACATTACAGACCACAACTTCTCTGTTCTTGCTGCTAAACTATATTGAAATCACAGACTACAAACAGTTCAGACGTTAGTTCAAACAACACCTACATGAACAATATAAGCATGCATGTCAGAACACAGGTCTTACCCCCTAACTACCAAGCTTGCACAATTACTTTTTATTGATTATTTAAAAATAAAAAAATCACACAAAAATATGCAATCATAACTTGATAATTACATAAAAAAGAAATAATACCCAATTCAGAAAAAAATGGGGATTAAAAGAGCTAAAGAAAGAAATACAAAAGGAAAAACAGAAAGCCTTACATACCCTAATTGAAAATATTAGTGAACTAAAAAAGGAAGCAAATTATTCAAGTATATTGTGATAACACAGACCAGTCATTCGTAAACAACACAGGTAATGGTGCTGATTTCCAACTGTCTAAATTAATTCTTTTCATTATACCATAGTTGTTAAGTTATGTTTAATTTGAAGAGGTTTCAAAAACCTTTCTAACACATCCAAAACAATATCTCTGTTTTAAAGGAATATTGATATTCATCAATGTATAAACTCAGTTTTGTGTGCATCTCCAACAGTGTTGTTATGCAAGTCCACCAACAATGTAGTAGGTCTGTATCTTCTGTATTGCAATGCCAACAATTAGCATTTGTCAATTAATTCATAAGAAACAGAGTATATGAAATTATGACATACAGTATAACCAACCTGCTGGATAGTTTCCAGGAACTGATGGTATTCCTGTGGAAGCTTGGAAGCCAGGAGGGAAGAAAGTGCTAAAGATTGGGAAGGTTTTGTTTAACAGTATTCTAAAAGGAGAGGAAGCACCAACATCCTGGAAAAGGGTGTGGTGGCTGTAATACCTAAAGACAGCAAAGACCCATCAATCCCAGCTTCATATAGGCCCATTTCAATTTAAACCTTGATTATAAAGTGTTTATGTCTATAGCAGCTAAAAGAATGGCAAAGGTATTGCCAACATTGACAAATATGGATAAGTGTGGTTTTGTGGAGGGGAGGCAAACATTTGAGAACATTAATAGAACAACAATGACCCAGAGGGAAGCAGAATGTAAGAAAACACCATTTTTGTTGTTGGGGCTTGATGCAGAGAAAGCATTCAACAGAGTAAGCTGGGATTTTATGACTAGGGCTATAGGAGCATTTGCATTCTCTGATATAATAATTAGTTAATTAGGAGGATATATGAGGAATTGGAAGCAAAAATCAAAGTGGGAGGGATCCTCTGTGATAAGTTGTGTTTGCACAGAGGAACCAGCCAGTGGTGTCCTTTTTCTCCTTTGTTATTTGTGTTATATTTACAGACACTGTCAAAGAAAATAAGAGACTCAGAAATTCAAGCATGTAACTGGTATGGTAATTAAGAAAAGTTAGCTTTATTTGCAGGCAATATTATTTTGTGCAACATAAAACCAGAAAAGGACATCTCAGCATTGTGGAACATTCTGAGGCAGTTTCAAGTCTTTTTTGGGATGTACAATTAATTAAGATAAAACAAAGTCTATAGCTGTAAATGATGTACCCACACATGAAATGTTTCAGCCATACCCATATTTATGAGGTCACGATAAAATTAAGTATTTAGGAGTATGGGTTAAAAGAATTCTGTTATAGCAGTCAAAGAGATGTGATAGGAGAATAAATAAAAGATAATACAAAAATGAGAAATTGGAAGTGCTTGTTTATTGATATGTATAGCAAAATAAAAGCAGTGAAAAGGTTTTTAGCCCCTTTTGTTTTATACACAGGTGAAGCATATTTTTAGCAACCAGAGCAGAAGCAGTGGATAGTAATTAATAAAGAGTTGATAGATTTTATCGGAAAATGGTAGAGGGCAAGGGTCAAATGGAATAAGTTAATCCTTCCAATAGGATAAGGTGGTTTAGGATTACCTGATTAGAATGGATATGTTAAAGCTGCACAGTTAACATACACATAACACAATCAGAAAGCTATAATTCAAGGTGGAAAGGGATGATGATAAAACAAGGGGGGAATTCAAGAAATAAGGAGAGAGTGAGATTTTTGGATAGAGATCCTTAAGAAGAATAACAACAGCTATAAAGAATATTATATTCATATAGTAGGAGTATTCTAAGAACTAAGCCAACATGAGAATGGAGAAAGAAGATTCTGCTGACAAGGATGACTGCAATTAGAGGTACAAAGAACAGGCAAGAAGGGGGTTGGAATTTACTGGAGAAAACTGGGAAAGGAATCAAGGTATTGGTAACAAATAACTAGAGAGGAAAAGGTAACAGAATGGGAAGAGGCCAGGAAGACATTTGAACTCCTGGCTAGAGACTACTTTCCCTGTCAAGGACTGACATCAGAATATTAGCAAAGACAAAAGGGATAGGGGAATCCTAAGCAAAACACTTGCTCTGGTAGTGTTTTCAGTTGAATCTTGAACAGAAGCTGCCTGCTAAAAGGGGATAATTAGTAGTTTATATAAAATATTGCACAATAACTATAGGAATTAATCAGAGGTGGTTAGAAAATATTTGAGAAGAGAGATTGGATAAACAATTCGCAAGAAAACAATAGGAGGAGATATGTATGTCTCCCAAATATGCACTAAAGTCTAGAAATTTGTGATTTATGTTTGAAAGTGTTTGCATAGGTATTTTTATTCCTCAAACAGACTCCACAGTATTTTTCCTCAGGTAGATAGCAAATGTTGAAGGTGTGATGTGGAAGAAAGAGGTAACTGGAAACATATATTTTCGGAGTGTAATGAGTTGGCAGACTTTAAAATCCCTATAGAGTACTCTAGCTCTGTCAGAAATATTGAGTGAGCAAATGGGTGTATCTAAAGAAATTATTTTATGAGCTGATATACAGGATTAGAATTGCATATTCATGATAAGGATTTGCTTTTTAAACACCTTTATTGCATTATCAGTTGTGACATAGGTCAACTTACATTTGTATAAAGTAATCAAACATTAACAAGTTCACATTTATAAACATTATACATCAAATAATTTGTTTGGTGGCTGCAGTGGTGCATCAGTTAGCATTGCCACCTCACAGCAAGAGCTTCTCCGGTTCAAACCTTGGCTGGGGTGCCTTCTGTTCAGAGTCTGCATGTCCTCCCTGTGGTCACATGGGTTTCCTCTGGGTGCTCCAGTTTCCTCTCACATCCCAAAGACATGCTTGTAGGTGGATTGGACACTCTAAATTGGCCCTAGCTGTGAGTGTGTGTGTGTGTGTGTGTGTGTGTGTGTGTGTGTGTGTGTGTGTGTGTGTGTGTGTGTGTGTGTGTGTGTGTGTGTGTGTGTGTGTGTGTGTGTGTGTGTGTGTGTGTGTGTGCGAGCTGGCAACTTGACACTGTAAAACACCACTGCCAATCATGAGCGGACAGGTGATCCGCTGTGGCAACCCCTAACCGGGAAAAGCCGAAAGATAAAGATACATCAAATAATTTGTTATATATCCTATAATCTAGGCAACATTACGTAGATTATTCAATTCCTGCCTTCTCTTAAACCAACATTCCTCCTCCAAAACATTTTTCTGCATGTATTGTTCACATAATTTCAGTTTTTTCTATGTAATTTACACCTACACTTTTGTAAAGATCCCACCTCCTATTCTTTTATTTCTGTTACAATATTCACTTCTTCAAGTATAGCTGGTTCAGACTTTGATTTCCATTTTCTAGTAATTGCTTTTTGGCAGCCACCAGAATTAAACTTAACAAGGCCTTACTATGTCTAGGCAATTCAGATCCTGTATCTCAGATCAAAAAATAATTTCCTTAGTTACACTTATTTGCTCATCCAGTATTCCTGACAGAGTACTCTGTAGGAAAATTGTAAAATCTGCCATCCCATTACATTCCCAAAACGGGTCTACTTCTAAACAAAACTCAAATAACCGACAACACACAAAAAACAACACGCGACACTACATACCATACACCTAACCCTAAGGTCCACCTACCTGCCTTACCTGACCACTCCTACCTCCACTGTCGCACACCACATTACCCTTTCCACTGTCGGCGAATCACCCTGTCGGTATACGTACCTGTCAGTCATCTGGCATCGGTGATTTCCGCGTCGGGGAATCGGCGTTTCGGTCTTTAGAATGGGACCCCCCAAAACATATGTTCCCAGTCACCTATTTCTTCCCCATCCCAACAACAAAATTTGCCACATTCCTGAGGAAAAATTCTTTGCAGTCTGCTCTGGGTATAAAAGTCTCTATGCAAACACTTCTAGGCAAAAATCCTGAATCTTCTAGACTTTGTTACATATTTGGGAGCTATACACATGTCCTTCCATTGTTACTTTGTGAATTGCATATCTAATCTATCTTACCAATGTTTTCTGACCTGTTCTGATTGATTCCTACATTTATCATGTACTATTTTATATGCCCCACTAATTATCCCTTTTTGCTAGCAGCTTTTATTCTAGATTCAATTAAAATGCAACCAGTTAGATCCACACATCCCTTTCTCTTTGTCTATACTCTGATATCAATCGCTGATAGGGAAGGCAGTCATTAGCCTGCAATCCAAATGTCTTCTTAGTCTCTTCCCATTCTCTTTCCTTCTTTAATTACTTGTTTCCAGTACCTTGGTTCCTTTGCCAGCTTTCTCCAGTAAATTCTACCCCCCCTTGCCTATTCTCTGGACCACTAATTGCAGTCATCCCTATTGGCAGAACCTCCTTTCTCCATTCCCATGTTGGCTTAGTTCTTGGTAAACTTTCTGGTACTTTATGAATATAATATTCTTTATGACTGTTGTTATTCTCCTTAAGGATCCCATTCTTTCCTTATTTCTTGAATTACTCCCCCCCCCCTTATCATCATCCCTTTCCACTTTGAATTTAAGCTTTATGCTTGTGCTATGTATAACAGCCTTAACTGTGTAGCTCTAAAATATCCCTTCAAATCAGGTAATCCTAAACCTTCTTGCTCTGTTGGGAGGGTCAAATTATCCGACTTGACTCTTGCCCACTTCTCCTCCTAAATAAAATGCTTTACCTCTTTATTAATTACTGTCCACAGCTTTACCACTGGTTGATAAAAATTATCCCTGACCTATGTATAAACCTAAAGGGACTAAAACATTTTACTGCTTGTATCTTGCTATCTATATCCACAGGCAAGAACTTACAGTTTCTCAGTTTTTTGTATTATCTTTTGTTTTGTCTCTTTCCATGTATTCTTAGCTGAATTATAAAATTATTTTTAATCCATACCCCAAAATGATTAATTTTATCATGTCCTCATAAATATTAATATTGCTGGAACAAATGATGTTTGGGTACATAGTTTATAGCTATAGCCTTTGTTTTATCTTCATTAATTTTAAATCCTGAAAAAAAATGGAACTGTCTCAGAATATTCCACAACACTGAGATGTCCTTTTCTGGTTCCATCAGGTACGAAATAATATAATCTGTAAATAAAGCCAACTTTTCTCGAATACCATACCAATTATATCTTTGAATTTCTGACTCCTTTATTTCATTACCAGTGGTTCTAAATATAATGTAAATAACAAAGGGGATAGAGGACACCCCTGCCTAGTTCATCTGTTCCACCACAACCTATCAGAAAAGAACCCTCCCACTTTGATTTTTGCCTCCAGTCCCTCATAATCCTTCTAATTATCCTTATTATTGTATAAGGAAATGCAAATGCTTCCATTGCCCTATTCATAAAATCATGGCTTACTCTGTCAAAATGCTTTCTCTGCATGAAGACCCACCAATAACAGCAGTATTTATTGCATTCTGCTTCCCTCTAGATCATCATTGTTCTATTACTTTTGTCAAATGTCTTCCTCCCCTCCACAAACCCATATTGGTCCATATCTTTCAGTTTTGGCATCACTTTTGCCATTCTTTTAGCAAGTATAGACATAAACACTTTATAATCCCCTTTGGCAAAAAAAAGTAGCCTCTGCTAATTATGATATGGATACCACCCCTCTAATCTCAAACCCAGTGGTGCAAGACTTGAGAACAAAGGTTGATAGCAATCTAAACTTTGATCACCATGTGCCCATAGTGGTAAGGAAAGCTTTCTACATTGCATATCTCATAAATAAGGGCATTGCACCCAAGACTAAGGAGATTATAACTCCACTTTACTCGACCTTTGTCAGACCACTCATTTTGCACAATGCTCCTTTCTGTGTGTATCTCACCAGATGCCTGCAGCAAATGGAGTCACCACAGATGTTTCTTGCCAAGAGAATTCAGGGCCTCCAAAATGTGACTTACATGAAAGGACTGAAAGCCGTGTCACTGTACTCTGTATCATAAAGGCTGCTGAGAGGGGACCTGTGCCTGGCCTACAGAGCAGTCTCTTGACTCTGCCCTAATGGAAATGCTGCACATCTACAAATCAAATGGGACAAGAGTCACTCACTCTAGGGATCTCAACCTAGCTTGTGACATTAACAAAACATGTTGGAGAGACATTTATGTTTCCCAGAGATTGCCACTCCTTTGGAATAAGCTCCCAGTTCATGTGAAGTGGAGCTCCTCAATAACCCTTAATAATAACCTTGACAATTGGATGGGTGACCATAATTTCACCCCAGGGGTGGACAGGGGTAGTAGGCACTGATCATAGAATTGCTGTGCTAACAGTGGCAATCTAACTATGGTCAGTTAGGGTATATGGGTTTTTTACATGGCTAGGCTTGTAAAGACCCTAGGGCCATTAGCCTAGTAACCTCTTATGAACCAATATTGTGGTTTTAAATTGAAATGGGCCTATATGAAGCTGGATTTGATGTGTCTTTATCATCTTTAGATATCACAGCCACCACAGCTTTTTTTCAAGGATGTTGATGCCTCCCCTCTTTTTAAAATACTGTTAAACAAAACCTTCCAAATCTTTATCACTTTCTTCTTGCCTAACTTCCAGACTTCCACTGGAATACCATCTATTCCAGGAGACTTTCCTGTACATTAGTTATACATCACCATTTTTATCTCATCTCCCCCTATCTTAACTTAGTTGTTGAGCATAATCTACCTCCAACCTTGACATATTTAAGTCTTCCATAAATATTTCCATTTGTGTTTTTTCTTGATTTCCCCACTTCTCTGCTTTATACACATTTCCATACATTTCCAAAATATATCTAATACCTCTGCAGGATCTCAGTTTATTTTACTTGTTATAGGCTCCCTAAGTTTGGCAACAACCCTTTCTAATTTCTATAACCTAAGCCATTGTGCCAAAAGTGTTTTGTGCTCTGGAGTTATTATAAAACAACATACTTAACAGCAATCTTTCTAAACTCATACCAACTGTCTAATCACAATCCAAAACACCAAAAAACAAACTTGGAACAAACAGCTCAGTGAAAGCTGAAAATACAGGCACTAGAATTGTACTTAAAGGAAAAATTTCCTTAAAACATGTTTAAAATCACTGCTCATAGATTTAAAATCCAATCCTTTTATTTATACATAAAATGATGAGCACATTCATCTTTTTATGTGAAAGACTCCATCAATCAAATTACACTCATGCTTAAAAAGTATTTTAGACCAATAAAAATCATTTAATAAAACCATGTGATTTTCAAGCCTTCCAACAAGCTCCACCTAATTCATAAAATACCGTTACATTAAAAAACAGAAAAATACAAGTACACTTTTTAAAGATGTATAGCAAAACCCTATCCATTGTTTCAAATTCATTATACTTGAACAAATTGCAGTGAATGAAAGAGGGGGACCTTGGACTTTAACCCTTGAAAAGCATGAACTGTATTTGCAACTTTATTTGAATGATGAGCTCCAGCCAAGTTTAAATAAAAATGTATCAACAGCTTGTTTATTAAAAGTAAGGGCTCAACAGAGATAGTAAATATATTTATGTTGGTTTTATTGAGGAACAACACTCAATGGTAAGTTTGAATTTATATTTATAAAAACTAAATTTTATGGGGCGGTACCGGGCTGGGTGCAGTAGTGGGGCATCTGGTGCTTGGTGGCTTGCCCCAGGTGAGAGTTGAACCTTGTACCTTTTGCTTGTGGGGTGGATACCTTGATTGGTAAGCTAACCTCACAAGAGTATATCATTCACGTTTTGTAAACTGTTATGATGTAAAAGTGTTTTATGGGTGGAGCTTGTTGGGAGGCTTGAAAAATCATATGGTTTTTATAAAGTGATTTTTATTGGTCTAAAATACTTTTTAAGCATCAGTGTAATTTGATTGTTTTATGAAGTCTTTCACATAAAAATATGAAGGTGCTCATCATTTTATGTATAAATACAAGGACTGGATTTTAAATCTATGAGCACTGATTTTTAAAAAAGTTTTTAAGGGAATTTTTCCTTTTTGTACAATTCTGGTACCTGTTTTTCCAGCTTTCAGTGAGCCATTTGTTCCAACTTTCCAACTTTCTTAACTGTTGCATATTATGCAGGTACTCCCTTATTTTCTCTATAGCACTCTGTAATTGTGCTTCTTCTTGTTCTGTGAGATTCCCCTTATTTTGTAATACTTTAACTGTTGCCAGCCCCATTAAATAATTAGTATTACTTCTTAACCAGATCTCTTTTTCTTTTATTTCTACCCTATATTCATTTATCCCAATCACTAGCTATAATTTTGGAGTACTTTCTATCTTCCCTAATAACTCCTGAATAATTTCCAGTAAACACTCCTTAAATTCCTCTCTTTTAACAGTTAGGTGTAAAAGTGCCAGTGTGTCATCTTTACTTAATTACTCTGCATTTTTATCTTAGTAATTATTGGTGTATTATCTGAAGCAGTTATTGGATGTCTATTAAATTTTTCAGTTAAATGCACATGCTCCTGTAAAATATAATTTGTATCAAGTCTAGCCTAGTTATTCTACCTTGAAGAATAACATGCGCATTGTCTCTAAGTTCCTGATACATAATTCATGTCTTTCATACTAAATATTTGTATAAATGTCTCCAGAACTCTACTACCTTTTTTATATTTTCCCTTCCAACTCCCCCGATACATCTTTATTGTTGCAAATCAAATTCCAGTCCCCATAGGTAATACTCCCTGCTGAAAGCTGATTGTTGCTCCCATTTTTTAGCTTCAGATACCAGTTTTAGGTGGAGTATAACTACATGCTAGTGTAATGTTCCTCATCCCTTGCCAGTAGCACCTTACTACTAAAAATCTGCCATTATGTTTTTTTCCTCTTCTGTCTCTGCTGGAGCTCCTCTAGCAATTAAGATAGGTAATCCTCTTTTCATTTGTCCCTAATAGTCTGCAGAATATCCATCCTGAAATCCTTTCTATTTGAAATGCACATGCTCAGTTCTTTCCAAATGTGTCTTCTTTAGCATTGCAATTTGTTCTCTGTATTTCTTAATATAACTAAGCATTATTTCCTTTTATTCCATACCTCTGAGACTATTCATGTTCCAAGATAATATAGAAAGTGTTGCAATTATGCTAAGAAGTCATCATTACCACCTATTACATATGGCAGCTTTTTCAAATGTCTAATTCCAGCTGCTGTGTGATACATGCACCCATTAATGTTTGGCAGGTAAATCCTTTATACAGTTTTTTTTCTTATCCATCAATATTGCAACCTACGACTCATTTTACAAGACATTTTGTTTTAAAAAATGTCCCCCCCAAACACCCACATAAACTATTAGCACAAACACATCTGTGTATATCTTCAAATAATGAAAGTTAACCACCTAATAGAAACATTTTAAACAGGTGCTAAAAAAGCCATAGTTAATATGACATTGAAGTTATCCATGTCATGACACATTATTGCCTGTGCTTCTACTTACACTAATTGGTATATGTTCTTTTTTATCTTTATTGCTACTCTCCCAGATGTGAGAACTACTTGCATACTTTTGAAATAATTAAATTTTATCCTTGAAGAAACCAAAGTTCTGTCTTTTATTGTCATATTATCAGATTGCCTCCATGAAAAGTAAGAGTAAAAAGAAAAATGCATCCATCTGTTGCAGCCTGAAAGACAAGCTAAAACATGCATTGCTAAAAGATACATTTTCATTATATTCATTATATTCAGTGTTCTCATTCTTACTTGTTTCCTCTTAAACTTTGTTATTAGATTAAGCCATGGGTCTTAATCCAGACATTCACCTATGCAAAAGTAACAGAAAACATATCAGCTGTACATATATTATGATCTGTGTACTTTTACACCCCATCTCCCACCACAACAACCCAAGATTACAGACTATTAACTTAAACATCCTCTTGTCTAGCCTTTCTTCTTTTTTGCACTGTAATGCTTTCATTTCTTAATACCAAAAAAGAAGAAAAAAAAAGAAGAGGAAGAAAAAAGATGTCTGTTTACTTTAATGACTTTATCATATACAAGAGCAACTAAAAGTACTTTACTATGAAATATCCAATTTATATTTAGAAAAGTTTCATAGAAATACTGTTCAGAAACAAAATTGTTTTACTTACAGTTCCCTTTTTCTTTCCTCCTCCCTTCCCTTAGAGTCCTTACAAGCATTAATGACATGAAGTAAGCAAATGCCTTTCAGTTCCTCACATATTTAACAGAGTCAACAAAAGTCCACTGTTTCCACTTATTCTTATATAGTTGTATTTCACAAATGCAAATGATGCTTTGCAGTCACAAATTTATTCACTACTTGCCATGTTGCTGGTGCTCTTCTTGTTCATCTCCGTCTCTTTCAGTGGCAAAGACTATGCATGAGAACCAGAGTCCCCTTCTGCTTGATGCATCATTTCCTCCTTAGGTTGTTCTGCATCAAAAAATGACTTTGATCCTAGAGGAAAAAAAATACTCTGAAGATAACCGAATATAGTAGCTTGAACCTCACATCTGACATTCCCTGATTACTGAAATATTTTTTTTTCTCTTATGCATGGTATACAGTGAATAATCATTTTCCACAAACACTCTACTGTCTCCAGGTTTTAATAGTGTCCTTTTGCCATAGTTTTGTCAGGAATAACTCTTTCTGCTAGTAGGTTTGCATCTTTACCAATAAAGATCTTGGCTACTTTCTAATGGCCATATTTGGAGAATACACACTGTGTTCCCTTTCAATTAATAGTTCCTGCTGTGGAATACCAGTCCAGCTGCTTATTTGCACCTTTATAAAATTAGTACAGTCTGTACCTTCAAGTTTCTCTTGTACAGCAGAAAATCTGATTTTCCCTACCTGCTCTGCCCTCTAATTCTATCATTTTTGAAGCATCTCTTCTTGAGCAGTCTCATACTGAGCTAGTCTTTTCTTCATTTTAACCACTGATTTTTGCAGTTTTATCAGTTCATCTGAATATCTGTTTAAAGCTTCTTCCATTTTCTTCTACCCTTTTGTTATTTGAGTGGATATGCTCTTTCATTGTTTCATTAAGCAATAACCAATGATGTCAGTGTCGTATATTAAGATTTACCCATGGTTGGTGTGGTTTAATCACAAGGGTGAAGCCCATGTGATTAAATAAAGTAAACCGTGGTTAAATCTTAATATACCACACCACGGAGTCAGTTATTGCTTATACAATGACATTATTTAAGAAAAAAATACTTACTTTTCTTAAATAATGTCTTTGCATAATGGCACTGTATTGTCCTTCCACGGCTGGTAATATCCTGGTGCCTTTTTTTGATGTATTGCGCATGCGTATGGGGACTTGCTTTCCCACACATACCCAGTACATCAGTGTTTGGAAAAGAAGCAACAGAGGAAAGAAGGTCTCCGTTGCACTGTTTTTCTTTTTTTTTTTTTTTTTTAAATATAAAAAAAAAAGTTTGACAGTTTAGGGGTAGGAGAGAGAGCGTGGAGGAAATACAAAGAAAATCAGGTACGAGTCTTTAGTTTTAACAAAACATACCTGATTTTCCTAGTATTTTCTCCATGCTGTTTCTCTCATATGTCCGGAGTCTGGACTACAGATTTTTTTTTCATTTTTGTTCAAATAAATAAATAAATAAAACTTACAGAATATACCAATGGAAAAAAGTCCAGGCGACCAGACCTTTTTCTGTTGGTATATTCTCGGATTTACAACAGGCACGCTAGTTGGGCTGGCCAATCAGCGTGCTCATTTTAGAATATTAATGGCCAGTCATTGTATAACTTATTTTAATAAGCTCCAAGCACATTTGACCTATTTTTCCTCTAGATTACTGGAAAGCATGTCTTGCATCAAAGCTGGAGCTTGAAGTGCTTTTTGCTGAAGAGCTGCATGATTCTTCCTAGTTATTGTTTTCTCTTCACCTTTTCTTGTTGATTTTCTTTCAAGGTCTCACTTAGCAGCTTAACTGAATTTTTCTCAGGTTGACAATATCTCTGGCTGCAGTTTCTCAGTTTTTGTTTCACATTGAGATACGAAGTTTAGCTATTGACAAGTGTGCAACCATCTTGGAAGTCCCATAGAAAAGTGTTGTTTAGTTTACTTCTGGCGGCTGACAAAAAAGCAATTACTCAAAATGGAAATCAAAGTCTAAACCAACCATATTTGAAGTAGCAAATATTGTAACAGAGATAAAAGAACTAGAAAGGGATCTTTAGAAGGCTTATATGAGCAAATTACATAGAAAAAAATGTAGATTGTGGGAACAATGCATACAGAATAATGTTTTTGAGGAGGACTGAGGTTTAAGGGAAGGCAGGAATTAAGCAATTTATGTAATGTTGGATTGCTGATAATTATACAGAAGAGTATATGTGATGTATAATGTTTGTAACTGTGAACATTTTAATATGGTTTGTTTTCTTCTATATAAATGTATGTTTGCCTATGTCAAAAGTGATAATTCAATAAATGTGTTAAAAAAGAAACAGCTTATATGGAATGTAATAAATTATGTGCAGAACTTTATACCAAACTGATACAATACAGAATGAGCAATGAAGTCTAGTTGACTTTGTTAGATTCTTTATCCAAACGTCATTTAATACATTCTCCCATTCTGATTTTTCTTTAAGTATGTTATTATACATCAAGGATGCAAATAACTTACATGCTATAGTAATCTTTTTTTTTCAATAACCATCTGATTCTTCCCAGTGTTTAAAGTCTTATTAAAGAAAAATAATATTTCTATATATAATTTGTCCATAATATCACATAGGTTCATAGGTTCATAGGTTCATACTAGGCTATCTGCCCTAGGGCATTTATAAGCCTAGCCAGAATGTGTTTGGCTTTCGCCACCCATTTTAAATTTATTTTGCTATGCCCTTTTTCGAGGTTAGTATATTGTGCCTCTGTCTAACAGTGACACAGAAGTGATACCCGGGGTAAACCTACGATCTCCCATCCACTCATCAAGATTCCTCTTGAAGAGAGTCAATGAGGGACTCTGCCTAACCTGGACTGGGATTTTATTCCAGAGTGAAGGGAGCCTCTGGGTTATGAATCTGTCCCTCCAGCATGTCCTATTTATTTCAGTGCTGAGGTTCAAGTCTCTCGAGCGTAGCTCGATGGGATTTGGAATTTCTGAGGTGCAGCATGTCCATTAATTCTGGGTTGGACATGGCTTTATACATCAGGCACAGATCGCCTCTGAACAGGCGGTATGCCACTGAGTAGAGCTGGAGTTTCTTTAACTGGGCAGCATATGGCATCTGTTTGAGCCCTTTGATCCTCTTGGTGAGGTACTTTTGGGGTCTTTCCAGTTGCTGCAGGTGTCTGGTAAGGTACATCCCAAAAGGGGCATTGTACTCAATTATGGGCCTGATGAGGGATGAGTAAAGAGGCACAATGACCTCCCCTGATCTAGATGTGAATCTCTTCATGATTAGGTGGGCTATATAAAATGTTTTTCTAACCACTTTGGCCATGTGGTTGTCAAATGAGAGATTGCTATCAACTTGGGTCCCCAGGTCCCTAATTACTTCTTCTGTACTTAATGGATTACCACCTATGTGGTGATTTGTGGGCACTTTGTTTTTGCCAAAGGGGATGACTATACACTTTTTGGCATTTAGCTTGAGACCATGGCTCTGGCACCACTTGTCTGTTTCTATGAGGCCCTTTTGGAGGATGCTTGTGTCAGCTGGAGAGTCTATTATGGCGCCCAGTTTGCAGTCATCTGCAAACTTGGTCAGCCACAGTCCTTCCATGTTGGCCTGTACTTCCGAGAAATATATACCAAACAAGAGAGGTCCCAGGACTGAGCCTTGTGGGACACCACTTGTAACTGGTTTGGAGTCTGACATGGCTCCAGCAATTCTAACCATGTGGGTTCTGTCCTTGAGCCAGTTTGCAATCCATCTAGTGACATAGGGGTTTATATTTAAGCTGGTGAGCTTATCTATAATGCCCGAGTGGGGTATTGTATCGAAGGCTTTTGTGAGGTCCAGGTAGGCTGTGTGGACCACCTTCCCCTCGTCAATGGCCTTGGTGACTGTTTCAAAGAAATCAACCAGGTTTAAGAGGCAGGATCTGCTCTTAACAAAGCTGAACTGGGTAGGATCCAGTGTCTGTAGCTCCCCAATATCTTTATTTATGAGGTCCATGATGATCCTTTCCATAGCTTTGCAGACCAAGCTAGTCAGGCTTAAGGGGCGATAGTTTCCAGGATCCGTTGAGGCACCACCTTTATGGAGAGGGACCACTGTTGCTGTACGCCACTCTTTGGGCACATATCCTGTAGTAAGGCTGAGATTGAACAGTAGTTTTATGTTTGGGTTTAGCTCTTCTTGGAGTTCATGTAGGACACAGCCCGGGACACCGTCTGGTCCCATTGATGCTGTGTTTTTGCTTTGGAGAGGCGGCTCTTACCTGAGCATCTGAGATGTCAGGGGCAGCACTCTGCTGGGATAGATATTTGCCCTTTTGGTGGGGGAGAAGTTTGCGCTGAACCTGTCAGCTAGGATGTTGGCAATGTCTGTGGGTTCGGTGTATTTTTTGTCATTTTGGACTAATTCTGAGCATATGTGGGAATTACCACCCAGGTTCCTAACATAACTTAAGAAAGCCTTGTGATTATCCTTAGTGTCCTGTGCAATTTTTCTCTCTAAGCTGGCCTTAGACAATTTTATGAGTGCCCGTAGTTTTTTTTGCTAATACTGATCAGTGATGCCTTTCCTTTTGGGGATTTTGCTCTGTCATTTAGTAGCTTCCTCCTTCTATTGTATAGTTTGTTTACGGCTGGGGTCCACCAGACAGGACGTCTGCCTTTGGAGGATTGGGTCTTGGTTTTATTTGGGATCGCATGATCCATGCATTCCTGAAGGTGTTCATAGAATGGGTTTATAAAGGATTCTGCGGTCTGGGCCGTATTTTCCACAGGCCCGGGGGCTTTGAAGGATTCCACCTCGGTTTTGAGGAGTGTGAAATTTGCTTTAGAGAAGTTTTTCACTGTGGTTTTCTGGGCAGGGGTGGGGTCGGATGTGAATATCCAGTGAGATTAGTTTATGGTCTGATCTTACCAGTGAGGGATACACTTCTGGTCTGGAGCATAGAGTCCCCATGTTGGTGATGATCAGGTCCAGTATGTTTTCCCCTCTTGTGGGAGTGGTAACAAGTTGTTCCATAGCATTTGAGTTTATAAATTCTAGGAACCTTTGGGCTAGGGTGTTGGAGCTAGAGTAATGCTCCCAGTCTATGTTTGGGTAGCTGAAGTCGCCCAATATAATGGTGTTTGGAGAGACCTTCATATTTTCCAGTGTTCTCAGGAAGGCCGAGTGGGGTTCCTGGGTTTGGGAGGGTGGTCTGTAGCAGGCTATAAATGGGAAGGCAGTTTTACCCACTGTTAGTTGCACATGGATAGTCTCTGATGCTTCGTGCTTTGCCACCAACCTGGAGTTGTGGGTATCTTTGATGAATATCGATACTCCCCCTCCTTTTGTGGTTCGGTCCAAGTTTTGGGGCTGAAAAGCATGGTATGAGATATAACCTGGTAGTGCTGGGGTGCTCTCGGGAGCCCTGAACCAGGTTTCTGTTACTGCACAGATATCGATGTTCTCCATGCTATGGAGAGTTTTGAGTGCGTGCATCTTGAGGTTTAGACTTCTGGCGTTGAGTAGCATTACTCTTAGTTTCTTATCCCTTGTGATACCTATGGAGGTGGGTTTGTCTTTGTTTCTTTTACATAATCATACCAAGTAACAGTATCTAGGTTATATATAAAAAATGAACTGAAGGAAAATCTTTTTTGTTTCCCATGGAATCTCGGCATTCATAGCTAAAGCCTCTATAATCTCGGCACTCATTGCTAAAGCCTCTAAATCAAGTGCATATGGCATAAAATATGAAATAAATAGATCTGCTTGTGAATCATACATATTAAACATCTATAAGTTTTATTTATCAGATAGTTGCTATTCTTATATATATTGTTGCCAAGATATTTAAAATTGTGTATCTATAAAGGCACAAATTCAAATATATTTAAGAATGTAATTGCAAAGCTACCTTGGTCTGTTGGTGCACAGACTACATACCATGCTGTATGAGGAGATCATCCTCTCCATTAGAACTTAGAATTAGCACTCTTTGTACCATAATAAGGAAAGTTGTGTCAGTAGATTTTGAAGCAGACATAACATTATGAGAATTATCGTTTTCACAGTGTTAACATGATCAGAGTAATGACTTTATTATGAGGAACATTTAATTCTGTCATAATATTTATTATAAGTTACAAGAGAAACTTTATCAAAGTCCTTAAAGTAAGTTACCCTTAAAAATTTAAAGTGATGTACACAAGGAATAATTTTATGAACAACCACCTATTCTGTAGATGTTTTGGAATATAGCCTTGCTATTTCTGATATTTCATAACTGATTGCATATTCAACAGTGCCTTTTGTCACTGAGGAAAATACTTCAATTTAAGGATATCATCATCACAGGCTTTTGTAACTGTGACAATATCGTTTGCATATGCAGTAGTAATTAAATCTGCATTAATTATGACTTTTGTAACAAAATTATTAATTTTATATAATATCACATTAATTGCTAGGGCAAACAGTGCTGCTGACAGAGGACTGCCTTGTATTACACAGTTAGATAAAGTGAATTTTGCAGACTTTTCTCCATTCAGTTAATGTATGTATGTTTTCATGTAGATTCTTAATCAGTGTTATTATTTTTTGTGGAAGTGCATAATATTATACAGCCATCCAAATATAAGCTCTGCTTAGTAAAGGGATTACCTTCCAGGTATTAAATTTTACTAAATCAGTTTCCTTCCACGTATTTCATTTTACTAAATCAATTATATCTAGGGTAAAATTAGCAGAATTAAAAATAATTGGTTGGAAATATTTATTAGTTTCTTGCATGGAACTACCAGGACAAAACTCAGACTGAGATTTAAGCAAAACATTGTCTAGCTGGCATACTTTTTTATTATTAATAGCTACCACAATAATTTGCTAGACAATATTGAATATCAGTATGGATCTATAATGCTCATCTGACACTTCCTCTTTTCCTTCCTTCTTAATAAAAAATTTTTAGCTCTAAGCATAGTTTGTAGTATTTTCCAACTAGAAATGGTAATAAAATTGATTAACTGAAGAAGATAAGATGCCAAATATCTTTAAATGTCAAATAATGTTTGGTAATAAAACCATCTGGACATGGACCCTATTTCTTTTTAAAGAGGATATGCTCTCAGTTATATCCTATATGGTAATATCAAATCCTTTAAAGAATATTATTTGGTACGCTTTAATTCTTTCTCTCTTACCTTGTTATCTTGCAACCAATTTATATAATATATATTTTTGAAATGGTTAATACATTAGAGATGTCACTACACAAGGTGTATTCTATCCCATCTTAATATTTAATTTTCTTAATAACATTCTTATAAGTAGGTTTCCTGCATTGAGAAGCTAGCAACTTTCTCATTTTGCCACTATATAAATAGGGTTCCTATTATATACTTGAAGAGGCTTTTCTTCAAATGCCTCTTCATCAACCATTAAATAACGAAAACACAAAACAGCAAAAGGTCATATAAGTGATTTCTTTCCCTGGGAAAGAAATTGCTTGGCCACCTCTGTTACTTTGCCATTTTCCCCACTGTAGTGCGATCTTGGAGTTGGTATATTTAGTTGGGGGGTGGGGGGTGAAGCCCCCCACTTTGTATTGTTTGTAGTGATGTGTTTTTTTTTTTTTGTTTAGGGTAAGCGATTTCTCACTTATATGCTCATTCGCTGTTTTGTGTTTTCATGGTTTACGGGTCGATGAAGAGGAGTTAGATGAAACACCTCTTTGAGTATCTAATATAGACCCTATAAATAGTATGCTAAACTGATTGGTAGCTTTCAGGTTTCTTGTCTGAACTTCATATATTATTTTCTCATCAGAAACCTTTTTCCACATTGATCTTTACTATTGGAATTACCCCTCTGGCTGCTGTGTGTTCTTCCTGGCTGTAGCATCTCTTTCTTTCTTTCTACAATTGTTCTTACCTTCTAACCCTGCTCTAAGACTAAAGGACCATCCCTGAGTGATGAATAAGGACAACAGGCAAACAATTCCAGCCTCACCAATAATAAGTAAAAGCTACTTGCTATCCTATACCAGAGCCCTGTACCTTGGGAAGCAATAAACTTTCTTACCTTCTAATCCTGCTCTAAGACTAAAGAACCATCCCTGAGTGACAAATAAGGACAACAGGCTAACAATTCCAGCCTCTCCAATAAGAAGTAAAAGCTACTTGCTGTCCTATACCAGAGCCCTGTACCTTGGGAAGCAATAAACTTTCTTACCTTCTAACCCTGCTCTAAGACTAAAGGACCATCCCTGAGTGATGAATAAGGACAACAGGCAAACAATTCCAGCCTCTATAAGAAGTAAAAGCTACTTGCTGTCCTATACCAGTGCCCTGTACCTTGGGAAGCAATACATTTTCTCACCTTCTAACCCTGCTCTAAGACTAAAGGTCCATCCCTGAGTGATGAATAAGGACAACAGGCAAACAATTCCAGCCTCTCCAATAAGAAGTAAAAGCTACTTGCTGTCCTATACCAGAGCCCTGTACCTTGGGAAGCAATAAACTTTCTTACCTTCTAACCCTGCTCTAAGACTAAAGGACCATCCCTGAGTGATTAATAAGGACAACAGCCAAACAATTTCAGCCTCCCCAATAAGAAGTAAAAGCTACTTGCTGTCCTATATCAGAGCCCTGTACCTTGGGAAGCAATAAACTTTCTTACCTTCTAACCCTGCTCTAAGACTAAAGGACCATCCCTGAGTGATGAATAAGGACAACAGGCCAACAATTCCAGCCTCTCCAATAAGAAGTAAAAGCTACTTGCTGTCTTATACCAGAGCCCTGTACCTTGGGAAACAATAAAGTATGTGTTTCCCCCACCAAGTAGTAAAGCTGATACTTTCTCAAATTTTTTTTCCCAATATGTATTAAAAGTGTGCTACCTAGCCAGGTTACCCAGCAACCATACCCCTCCTTAGCCCTGCATAACTCGTTCTCTTGGCCTTGCTTATCCACCTATAACTGTAAAGTGCCCCTTCCTCTTCCTCTATAAGAGCTATCTCTGATCTCAGTCTCTCCCTCACCCCAGCATAGCTCCTACACATTTCTTTTTTCCTTCCAGGCTAGCTCCCTCTACTAGTCCTGCTTTATACTTTCACCCTTCTTTGTCTCCCTGCAATATTTCCCAAGTACAGCTCTGTTGTACTAGACTGCCTATATACCTCATAGTCTACTTGCTGCAATCCTCTACTTTCTGCCCTTTGCTACCCCTCTTCTTCACCACTTTAGATTATCTCACCCTACACTCACCCTTACTTACCAGTAAGGTGAATTGCAGCAGCCTGCTGCTCACCGATTGTTCTCTCAGACTCTCTCCTCCTTACCTGTCTGAACCCTGCAACTGTTCCTCTTACTCTCTGCCTCTTGCTCTTGATACCTTTTCCACCCCTCCACTGCCTCTGTTTTTCTTTTTCCCTCCTCCTTCTCATTACACAGTAATAAGTTACTCCTACTAGAATTTCGATCACCTATCCTAGCCTTCTTTGGCCCTCCTCTACTCCACCTGCCTGCACCTAGTTCCCCCTCCCCTTCCCTCATCACTTCCTCCACAAGTCTATTTATACCCAAAGCCCTGTGAGGCGCCATCTTTACTACTGGAATTACCCCTCTGGTTGCTGTGTGTTCTTCCTGGCCGTAGCATCTCTTTCTTTCTACAATGTAAGTGCATTCATTGCTGTTTTTGTACTGAAAGCAAACTGTAATATGTCGAGTGATTGCTGAATTCCTGCCTAGCCTGTTAAAACACAATTAAGTTATTAGGTCACTGTTATATTATTGTGGGCTGTTATTTCTTCAACTGTTTTAAATTTCTTCTTTATGCTTTCCGACATTTATTTTTTGTTTGCTAAGCCAACATTGCCTAGTTGTAACTCACTAAATATTAGATCAGCCTGATAATTTATGATGAGCGACTAAGAGTTCTGTATGCACTGTACAATTTGCCTTAGTTTCTATATGTAAAGGTGATTTTCAACTGCGCTTACCACATGGAGTTGATGCATGTTACTCCACTCCTGTTACACAGCGCTCTGGTAACCCTTGGTCTTTCACTTTCACTTTAGAGGGATACTCGCAGTACTTCTTGTCCATCAGTAGCTCACTCAGCTACTAAGTCAATACTAGCCTGTAATAACTTAATTTAATCAGCCTAAGGCGGTCTGGGTTAATTTTCCTGGAAAAAGATCAATATTACTTGTATGCGCCTGATTATTTGTTTTAAATGTATTCTTTATGCTTTCCTCCTGATTATTTGTTTTCATTTCTTGCTATCCTCTTCCCGCCCAGATGAGCGGACTTGCTTTTGACTTACACTCCTTTTCTTAACTGTTACTTCTCTATAGCCTGAGGGAGTCTGCGTCTCCAATTTGCCAGCAACACATTAGTTCGGTCTGGTGAAACTGTTGGTGTAAACACATCTCAGTGCAAAAGCACTTCCAACACGCTTTTGTAACCAGCGCATCTTAAACAGCCTTCTAACTATCTATTATTCAACCTAATTATGCACTGAAAAGCGTACATTTGCGGCTAATATAAAATCAGTGCTGTACACTAATATAAAATCAGTGCTGTACGGCTAATATAAAATCAGTGATGTACACTCCAACGCTTAAGTGATGACTTAGCTGGAGAACCCGGAACCCTCTCAGTTACACTTACCATCAATAGGATGGCATTTCACAATTTAAGGCAGATCTAGCAGGGTCTGCATACTAGCTAATAACAACATTGGGTGAGGACTGAGCTTGCACCTAGCCTCCCTTCTCAACTCGCTTTTTCCTACTGCAGTGTCCTCTGAATTAGCGTGGGTAGTATAGCTTATTTTTCCCTGTTTAGATATACCTTAGGAGCCATCTTGGGAAAAGTGAGTTTTTGTTTTCATGTATTTCTATTTTGTCTGCATAACTGCTCTACTGAATTATATACATTCTTGAAATAGCCTATTACAGTCCTTACGTGCCATAGCCTACTGCACAGACTATTGTGTTTCTGCCTGTTTCCTATACTGCACATGTTAACAATATATGTGAACTAGCCTGTTACCTAAATTATAATAAGTGTTAAATGTTAGTCTACCGACTGAATTGCTGCATTGCTATGTTAACTAGAAGGCTATTGCTCTGAAATTAATGATGTGCTGCATGTTTGTATTGTCTGAAATGCCTACTTCTTGTATCCAAATTAACCTGGTTTCTCCCTACTCTATTTCTTTTTTTTTCTCTCCAACCCTCCCATCTTTTTTACCTTCTAACCCTGCTCTAAGACTAATGGACCATCCCTGAGTGACGAATAAGGACAACAGGCAAACAATTCCAGCCTCTCCAATAAGAAGTAAAAGCTACTTGCTGTCCTATACCAGAGCCCTGTACCTTGGGAAGCAATAAAGTACATGTTTCCCCCACCAAGTAGTAAAGCTGATACTTTCTCAAAATTTTTTTCCCCAATATGTATTAAGTCTGCTACCTAGCCAGGTTACCCAGCAGCCATACCCCTCCTTAGCCCTGCATAACTCATTCTCTTGGCCTTGCTTATCCACCTATAACTGTAAAGTGCCCCTCCTCTCCCTCTATAAGAGCTATCTCTGATCTCAGTCTCTCCCTCACCCCAGCATAGCTCCTACACACTTCTTTTTTCCTTCCAGGCTAGCTCCCTCTACTAGTCCTGCTTTATACTTTCACCCTTCTTTGTCTCCCTGCAATATTTCCCAAGTACAGCTCTGTTGTACTAGACTGCCTATATACCTCATAGTCTACTTGCTGCAATCCTCTACTTTCTGCCCTTTGCTACCCCTCTTCTTCACCACTTCAGATTATCTCACCCTACACTCACCCTTACTTACCAGTAAGGTGAATTGCAGTAGCCTGCTGTTCACTGATTGTTCTCTCAGACTCTCTACTCCTTACCTGTCTGAACATGCTCCATTCGCCCTGCGGGCTCACTCTGCTCCCTTACCCTGCCCCCAAATTCCACCCACCCCCAGCAGTCCTACATTTATTCCTCCATCTCTCCTCCCACTTACTCCAATTATCCAATAGCTCTTCTTCCCGCCTTACAACTGCTCTTAATCCACCCACTCTAATTTACCCAACTTCAGCCTCTCCTATTCACTCCTCCTACCCAATCTTCTCCCTCTCCTCTCATACACCTCCTCTATCACCTCTCTCTCAATATTCCTATTCCCCACATCCCTTACTACTATATTCCTGCCTCCTTCATATAACTTCAGACAAACCACTTCTCTCTCCAATTTCATTCTTCATCTTCAAACATACTCTCTACTTCAACTGACATTCCTATCTCTCCTCCCCCTTTGCATAATCATGGTTTCCTCACTCCTCCAGCAACTCATAGTCCCTTGCTTCCTCCTTCTCTTTCTGATTCCTTCATGCTATATCAGCTCATACTCTTCCTTTGCTTATCCAATTCCACCTACAAAAATAACATCCACTGAAAACTCCCTTCACCCTAACTCTTACTCTCACTTCCATTCTATCTCCTCTTATCTTATCCCGCCCAATCAACTCTACCTGTTCCACTATAAAATCTTCTCCACTACTGCCAATACATTTACACACAAAATAACCTTACATCCAACTAAACTCTCAATCTGTAAACCTAAATCTCTTAAATCTTTTCTATTTAACAACATATTCTTAGCTGGAGATATCCACCCCAACCCTGGCCCCATTCTTTTTGCTAACAATCATTACCCAACCCCATCCTCTCCCCTCCCAAACACATTGAAAATCTTCACCTTGAACTCCCAAAGTCTTAATAACAAAGTCCACCTTTTCCAGGCTTGGTTAACTCATAACCAACCAGATATCTTAGCCATTTCTGAGACTTGGCTTAAACCCCATATCTCTGATTCAGAGATACTTCCCCCTGGATACCATATTATTAGAAATGACCGACCTATAAAAAAAGGTGGTGGCTCTGCCATAGTTTACTCTAAATCACTAACTGTAATTCCCCTCCAAATTCCAGTTCCTCAATTCAAAAATACTGAACTTACAGCTGGACTACTGAAACTAAATAGACACAAACATATCTGTATTATTGCCCTATATATCTCCCCGGGAACAATATCCCTATCCTCGAAGACATTCTCCAATGGGCATCTACTAACGTTAACTATGAAATATACATCTTAGGCGATGTAAATACTGACTGGAACAAAATTAACTCTCTCTCTCTCCTTCCCAAGCCATCAACCTTTACAACTTCACTCAAACAATACATCATATAACCCGACCCAACAAAACTAACCCCCCAGGATCCTCTATTCACTGGATCCTAGTCTCCAATCCAAATAAAATCACCAATTCTGGAACAATTCTAGACACTATTAGTGACCACCTCCCATTCTTTATCCATCCCGCTACCAACTCTTCTCCTCACCAACACCAATACATCCTAACTCGTAATCTTAGTAACTTTAACCCTACAACCTTCTCAAACCTATTCAAACAAATGAACTGGCAAGACCTTAAAACTCTCCCTCTTGATGCTGCTGTTGACCACTTCAACTCTGTTTTCTTAGATACGCTTAACTCTCTTGCCCCTATCAGAAATAAAAGGGTAAAAATAAATACTGCTCCTTGGTTATCTAAACATACTAAACAAATTATGCATCAAAGGGACAAACTATGGAAGCTGTTCCAAAACAATAAACTGCCCAACACCTTGCTCCAATATAAGCAACTATGTAACCAAGTAAAACAACAAATTACCAAGGACAAAAAATCCTATTACACCAACCTCTAGTCTAATAATAACAACAACCCCAAGAAATTCTGGAATTCAATAAACTCTCTCCTTAATCCCAGCTCCAAAAATAATCCCTGCCCTGACCCAAGTAAATCGGACCTAGAACTATGCTCAGAATTTAACTCTTTCTTCATACAAACAATATTTGACCTAACCAAGACCTTCCCTAGCAATAACCCATCTGTTCCCCTATCTTCCCCCTCCAATTCCTCCAATAACCCTCCCCTCAGGTTTGAGCTCAAACCTGTCTCAACTAACTTTATAAAAAGACTTCTGTCTAAACTTAAGCCCTGCTCTAATGCCCCTGACAATATTCTCTCCACTTTCCAAAAATGTGCCGCAGATGGGATAGCACTCCCAATCAGCATCATTATTAATAGATCTGTTAATGAATCTTACATCCCCAAACTATGGCGTTCAGCTTACATCCTTCCTCTTCACAAAGAAGGCAAGAACACCAGCATCACAAATTTTCGCCCTATTGCTCTACTCTCACCAATCTCTAAAATCTTAGAAAAGTGTATCCACTTCCAATTTATGCCTTTTCTAACACAAAACCATCTTCTTACACCAACTCAACATGGCTTCCGCTCTGGCCATAACACTACTACTGCTCTACTTTCCTTCTTAGAAACTATCAATCAAGCCCGAGAATCAGGTCACCTGGTCTCTACTGTTTTGCTTGATCTCTCAAAAGCTTTTGATACTGTTTCCCATTACCACCTTCTCCTTCCTCTATCAAACCTGCATCCCTCATCTAACTCTCTATCCTGGTTCTCTAGCTACTTATCAGATAGGTCTCAGGCAGTCAATGGAAAAACTTCATCTCCTCCTTCCTACCTACACCAACAGGTATACCACAGGGATCCATCCTTGGACCCATGCTTTTTAACATTTTTATTAATAAGTTTCACACTGCTATCCCCGATACCAAAATGATTCAATACGCAGACAATTCAACCTTAGTCTGCTCTACCTCAAACATCGCTGAACTGCTTCTCAAAACCCAAGCTGCCTTCTCAACCACTGAAAACTGGATGCGCCAAAACCACCTCTCCCTTAATGCTAACAAATCCAACATTTTCCTCTTCTCCCCCAGAAAAGGGTGGCCTAATGGTTAAGGTGTTTGCCTTACAAACACAAGGTGCAGGGTTTGAGTCTCACAAGGGATAATTGGCTAGGCTTAAAATGGCTCGCAAGGGCAGTTAGCCTAATACTAATCTATGAATCTATGAAAGTCTTACTCCTATGACAAAGACACTTTCAAAGTCCTTAGTAACTCCAACTCCATTATTTAAGTGGTTCCCTCTGCCAAACTTCTCGGTGTTATAGTTGATGAATTCCTAATGTTTGACATACACATTCAACAAAATATTAAGAAAACCCACCAAAAACTAGGCATGCTATATAGAAATAATCGCTTTCTCTCTCACTTCACCAGGCACACTTTGGCCACTACCTACCTTTTGCCCTCATTATTATATGGAGCTCCTCTCCTAACCAACTTGTCATCCTCTATCACCTCCAAACTAGAAAGCTGCCACAATAAAATCTCTAAATTTGCCTCCAACTGTAAAAATTCCACCCATCATTGCCTTTCCCTTCAATCCCTAAATTGGCTTGAACTACCAAACTACCGAAACTATCTGCAGCTCACCACAGCGCACAAACATATTTCAGCCATCTAACTGTCCTGCCCTAGCTAACATCCTTCCACCCTACATCCCCAATAGAACTCTCAGATCTGAACATCAAAACCTGATTGCTATCAATAAACCTAAAAGTGCAGCTGGCCAACTTCTCTTCTCCTTCACTACTGGCAAGACTTGTAACTCTCTCCCTTCCTCTTTAAGAACAATATCAAACTCTGAAAATTTCAAAACTCAGCTTTTCAAACATCTGTCCACTAAGTGGAAATGCTCCTGTCTTCACCCTACCTAAAACTATACAAGAATACACTGATATCCTACCTAGAATGTAAAAAGGTGAGGCAGTGCATATAGTCTACCCCACCTAAAAATTATCCAAGAACACATTGATATCCCACATGGAATGTACCCTTGCTCTCAAAATGTCCTACAATTATTGATCTTTGAACCCCCTTGTGTAAATACTGTAAATAGATTTTCTTAACTCTCTTCTCTATGTGCTTATATAATGCATTTTCTCAAATTACTCTATAAGAACAGCTTTATAATTGTATAACCTTTTTAGAATAACCTTAGTGAAGTTGTATTTGACTATTTTGTAATAATGAATGTTCCTATTGTACAAACTGTTCACCTCAATGTATCACTTATATTTTTTCATATTTTGTAATTTGTAATTTGTATTTGTATTTTTGGAGCGTTTCTCCCCGGGCCTCCACTGAAAACGGGTCCCCAGGGCCCAGTGGACCAATCAAACTGGAAATAAATAAATATATATATATATATATATATATATATATATATATATATATATATATATTGTAATATTCAAGATGTGCATCTGCTCTTCTACACATTCTGTTTTATGCTGCAATTTTTTTGTTTCCTTTTATTTCCCAAGAAACCATATAGCTGTAAATGACAGCCTTAAAAGCATTCCATTCATCATCTGCTTACACAATTACATTCATCATAGAAAACCTTGGTTGCTTAATCACCTAACATTTCCAACATATAAACTCATACTCCCTGCTCCTCATCTGTCCTGTTCATTCTCTCCTACATACAGTGGATATAAAAAGATTGCACACCCCTGTTAAAATTCCAGGTTTTTGTGATATAAAAAAAATGAGACCACAATAAATCATTTCAAAACTTTTTCCCACCTTTAATGTGACCTATAACCTGTACAATTCAATTGAAAAACAAACAAATCTGTTAGGAGAAAAAATATAAAAAATAAAAAAGTACAATACGCTGGTTGCATAAGTGTGCACACCCTTAAACTAATACTTTGTTGTGTGTGCACATCCTTAAACTAATACTTTATTGAAGCACCTTTTGATTTAATTACAGCATTCAGTCTTCTTGGGTAGGAGTCTATCAGCATGGCACATCTTGACTTGGCAATATTTGCCCACTATTCCTTGTAAAAGCACTCCATATCTGTCAGATTGCAAGGGCATCTCTTGTGCACAGCCCTCTTCAGGTCACCCCACAGATTTTATATTGGATTTAGGTCTGGGCTCTGGCTGGGCCATTCCAAAACTTTAATTTTCTTCTGGCGAACCATTATTTTGTTGATTTGGATATATGCTTGGGGTCATTGTCATGTTGAAAGGTGAAATTCCTCTTCATCTTCAGCTTTCTAGCAGATGCCTGAAGGTTTTGGGCCAAAAGTGACTGGTATTTGGAACTGTTCATAAAAGCCCTAGGAAGAAAAGCACCCCCAAAGCATGATACTGCCACCACCATGCTTCACCGTGGGGATGGTGTTCTTTTGGTGATGTGAAGTGTTGTTTTTGCACTAAATGTACCTTTTGGAATTGTGGCCAGAAAGTTCAGCCTTGGTCTCATCAGACCATAACACATTTTCCCACATGCTTTTGGGAGACTTGATGTATTATTTTTCAAATTTTAGCCAGGCCTGGATGTTTTTCTGTGTAAGGAAAGGCTTCTGTCTTGCTACCCTACCCTATAGTCCAGACATATGGAGAATACGGAAGATTGTTGTCACCTGTAGTACACAACCAGTACTTGCCAGAAATTCCTGCAGCTCCTTCGTGTTGCTGCAGGTTTCTTTACAGCCTCTCTGACCAGTTTTTGTCTTGTCTTTTCAGCAATTTTAGAGGGACGTTCAGTTCTTTGCAACGTCACTGTTGTCCCATATTTCTCCACTTTTTGATGACTGTCTTCACTGTGTTCCATGGTATATCCAATGCTGTGGAAATTTTTTTGTACCCTTCTGCTGACTGATACCTTTGAACAATGAGGTCTGTTTGATACTTTGTAAGCTCTCTGCGAACCATGGCTTTTGCTATAGCAGCCAACTGAGTAAATGTCAGGAAAATCCTACAAGGATAGCTGAACTTTATTTGGGGTTAATCAGAGTCTCTTTAATTGATGACGGGTGTGTGCCCAAGAAGACTTCTTCTTCTTTTGGCTGCTCCCATTAGGGATCACCTCAGCAGATCATCTGTTTCCATTTCTTCCTGTCCTCTGCATCTTGCTCTGTCACACCAACCACCTGCATGTCCTCTCTCATTACATCCATAACCCTTAAGCCTTCCTCTTTTCCTGTTACCTGGCAGCTTCATCCTTAGCATCCTTTTCCCAACATACTCTGCATCCCTCCACAGCACATGTCCAAACCAATGTAATCTTGCCTCTCTGGCTTTGTCTCCAAATCTTCCAACCTGGGCTGACCCTCTAATATACTTATTCCTAATCCTGTCCACCCTCATCACACCCAGTGCAAATCTTAACATCTTTGACTCTACCACGCCCATGTCTGACTCCTGCCTTTTTGTCAATGCTACTGTCTCCAATCCATATAACATAGCTGGTCTCACTACCCTCTTGTAGACCTTCCCTTTCACTCTTACTGGTACTCATCTGTCACAAATCACTCCTGACACTCTTCTCCACCCACTCCATCCTGCCTGTACTCTTCTTCACCTCTCTTCCACACTCACCATTACTCTGAACTGTTGATCCCAAGTATTTAAACTCATCCACATTCGCCACCTCTCCTCCCTGCATCCTTACCATTCCTCTAGCCTCCCTCTCATTCACGCACATATATTCTGTCTTAGTCCTGCTGACCTTCATTCCTCTTCTCTCTAGAGCATATGTCCACCTCTCCAGGGTCTCCTTCATCTGTTCCCTACTCTCACTACAAGAAGACTGAATGCTGTAATTAAATCAAAATGTGTTTCAACAAAGTATTAGTTTAAGGGTATGGACACACAACAAAGTATTAGTTTAAGGGTGTGCACACTTATACAACCAGCGTATTGTACGTTTTTTATTTTTTATATTTTTTCCCCTAACAAATTTGTTTGTTTTTCAACTGAATTGTACAGGTTATAGGTCACATTAAAGGTGGGAAAAGTTTTGAAATTGTTTATTGTAGTCTCATTTTTATATATCACAAAAACCTGGCATTTTAACAGAGGTGTGTACACTTTTTATATCCATATATCCACTGTATGTAACATTCACTTCTCCTCTTATAGTATTCTCTAATGTCTATTCTCTTCACTGACAACATTTCCCAACAAACTTGTATATACTATGTTTGCATTTTTTGGCTGGACCACATTTATCTTGTTGAGGTAAAACTTGTTAAATAAACACTTAGTCTCTTGGCAGTTCAAAGTTGTTGTTTTTGTTGTTGTGTCTTTTGGCTTTCCCAGTTAGGGGTCACCACAGTGGAACTCTGGTCCGCTAATGATTGGCAGTAGATTTTTACGTGCTGAGTTGCCAGCCCTGATGCACAACCTTCAACAAAGGTACGCCCATTCACGCATGTCACCAGACAGAAGACACTCTAGCTGAGAATCGAACGGGACAATGTCTTACTGTGAGGCGACAGCACTACTGCAGCACCACCACCACCGCATTGGCAGTTCAAAGTGCAAACTCTTTTATTAAAATAGAAAAACACACATGTGCGGGAGACAGTACTTAGAAAGTCATGTCTCCCCGAACAAAGGATTTCACACAGGTTATATAGTAAATCTTATCATGATAATACATTTTTATCTATGAAACTATTGCTAACATCCAATAGAAATAAAACATAAAGGTACATTTCATACATCAGACCACTACTCTATGTCCAATAGAAAATTGCCAAGCTGGAAGAAATTAAGCTTTATACTTGTTATCTATATTTTAACCTAATAAGGAATACTTTTCCATTCTACTACAGTACGTGCTTGCAAGGAAAAGCAGGGCCCTCAGGCTAAAATACTAGAAACTGTGAGAAGTTTCTTTCCAGTACTTATCCATGACTTCAGGATATTCTTGCAATCACGTGCACTAACCTGCTAACATAGACTTACATTTCATTTCATTATTTTTAAACCTCTACAGTCTCACCTATAACACATCTATTATGCATTGCATACTCCTGGTCTTATAGGTTTATAGGTTTATAGGTTTATAGGTTAGTACTAAGCTAACTTCCCTTGCGAGCCATTTTAAGCCTAGCCAATTATCCCTTCTGAGACTCAAACCCTGTACCTTCTGTTTGTAACTCCCAACCCTTATTTCTTTGCAAACCTTCTAGTAAATATGTGTATATTTTTCATTGCATGTATGCTATGTTATATCACTATATTGTATAATTTACATAAACCTTTAGTCTTACTTTACTGTTGTTATTATGTATGTAACCTGGGCTTAACTTGCAAATGGTCAGATATGATTGGTGCATTACCCTGGTAACCAAAACTAAATAAATAAAGGTAGACCTGCATATTGGGATTAACTATCTATTAATATTAGAAATCAGGAAACACTATTAGAATTTAAAGCCAAATGCAAAGAACACCTCTTTGCTAAACAAGAACGTAACTATTACAGGGATAATAGGTAGTACATAAAAAATTATACTGTATTACTATGCTAATTCTGTGGAAGAGTATTAATGTGAATAATGTAAATTATTCTCTATTGCTTGTTTACTTCTTCCATATATTTGAATTTGCAGCTTTACATTTTCAAGCATCACTAAATTAGACAGTGATTCCTACAAAATTAGAAAACAAAATGTGACTTCTGCACTTGCTGATTCAACTGCAGATACAAGAATCTAATACCAAAATATTGCTGTTAATAAATGTTGTCTGTTGACTCAGCCATATATATTAGAATCTAATACCAGATTAGGTGACTTAATTCTAATAGTTGATAAATTGCCTCTTGTATTAAACTTCTGTTGCAATACATATATGCAGTAGTTTCACATGTGACATGTTAGGGAAATTTGCATGAAGGAAGCATTCTTAAGTCTCAACACATCTTATGTGAATTTGGCTCTAGGAACATTTTTTTGATAAAGTCTCAACTGCAGCTTCTTGTGTTTCATCAAAACAGTTAATTTTTTTTCACCTTTGACTAATCCTTTAAACAGAACAGAAATAGATCATACAGCAGAGTACAATTTATCAACTAGCCTTTAAAGTTAATTCACTTGTAAAGTACATTCAAGTTGAAAATAACACTTTCTCATACAGCAAATAAGCTTAAACAAGATGAGTCCATGCAATAGCAATTTCACATCAAGAATAATATAGGGGGTGTGGCCAAGATGAGCACAGAGTAGCAGCTTTTCTTATCAGCTCTGCCTTTACAGAACTTTATTAACAGGAAATATTGATATAAACTTCCCTAATAATAGTTTTTTTATTTTAATTAATTCTTTAAAATATATATTAGGGTAGTATATAAAAAATTTCAAGTAGATTTTAAGTTTTCCTGTCAAAGTTACACTTGTAAGTACTACAGTAAAAGAACAGGATGAGCTTCACTAAATCTTCTCATCAAGAGACAACTATAAAAAAAGAACTACAGTCATTACTAACTACTATTCAGGAACTAAGTGTCAAGATAGACAAAATGGATATAAAAATTGACAATTTCAAAGAAAAGTGTTCTCACCAAATGGACATTCTACATGAAGATTTATTGCAACAGAGGAAGCTGATTTCAGGAATGGAAACTGCATTAAGTGATATGGATAACAGACTTCAGGAGAGTGAACATAATGTTGAGTTCCTGTTAAAGCAAAATTATCTTCTTCAGACAAAGGTTGATGACATTGAGAACAGGTCCCATAGAAATAATGTGAGAATTTTTGGCTTACCGGATAACATAGACGGAAATAATATGATAACATTTTTATCTTCCTGGTTGCCTGAAGTACTTGAACTGCTGGAGGCTCTTTCATATGGTATTGAAAGAGCCCATAGATCAATGGTGACATCTAAAAACACCAAAAGTAATTATACTAAATCTGTTATTGTAAAGTTCCTATCAGCCCATGATAAGGAAATGGTACTAAAGACTGCGTGGGCAAAATCCCCAATCAAACTGAAGGACAATATTATATGCTTTGATAATGACTATTCTTCTTCAGTATTATCAAAAAGGAAACGTTTCTTGCATTTAGTCAGAGAACTAAAAAAGAATAAAATAAAAACCCATTTGCTTTTTCCTGCAAGACTGAAAATATTTTATCAAGATGGTTTTTAAATTTTTGACGACCTAGACAATGCAATAACTTATATAAAATCTAATAACATACTGGAAAAAGTAGATGAAATGGAGTGGGCCAGTCCTAGTCTTAAAAGGAATGCTGAGAACAACACTTGGAAAACATTTGAACCTAAAAAAAAAACCAAAAGATGAATCATAACAAGTACATATTTGCACTTGATTCACTCAGTTGGGGAAATGAAACCGGACATCCAGGTGAGCTTTTGGTATAATATTTAATCTAATGTAAATCGGTTAACTAAATAGTTGTCTATTTTGTTTTGTAGAATAGTCGTTTGTTGTTTTTTTTTTTTCATTTGTACTATTTGTTTAAGATTAATTATCTTAATGTTTATTGGTTTGATTCCCATGGCTGCAGTGATTCTCCTGTCTCAGATATCTATGCTTCCAGATGTCTTGTAGTGGTGCTTATCATTAGGGGGCGTATTTGTTTATCTTGATTTTGGTTCTTATAGTGGCTGGAAAACTTTTATTTAGTTATAATTGCTGTATTTGTATTTTAGTTGATTTATGGTTAATTGTTTGATAAAGGAATCTTGTATGATAGCCTGATGTATAGTTGCAGAAATGCTGTGCTAGTGATGGTACTTCTGACTCGGGATGTGAGTGGCAGTGTGGCTGGAGTAATGGTAAGGCTTTGTTGTCATTTCCAAGTTGTTGGTGTGTTTATTTGGAGGCTCTGGTTTGGTGCTCTAGCACTGTAGAGACATGTGCAGTGTTGTTTGTGTTAATTGTATGTTTTGGTGCCTGTGTGCTTTGGTCGGAGATTAACCAGAGAGTCTGGTTGATAGTGTGGTGAAGCTTTGCTTGATAGCTGTCATTGCTTCATGTTGTGTATGCGAGGTGTTTTTTTCTTTCTTTCACATCTCTCTCAGTATAGAGGGAGTCTCGAGACATTGCCTTATATGTAGATAAGTAATGTTTTACTTAAGATTTCCCGCTGAAACTTTGAAAGCTTTATCTTCATGATGAGCTCGAGACTGTGATAACCATTGCAGCTGGAAAGCTTGGAGCTTTCTTAAAATGTCATCATGAAGGCGCCGGAAGTAAATTGATCTTCTGATCCTCACCGGGAAGCTACTGACTCAAATTTGTTTCCTCATACAGCATACGGAAACAAGATATAACTAGATTACTACTTTCAACTTATTGTAAGACATTATATGCAATAATCTCTTAAATAAATAGGGATTATACTACGCATGTAGCCTAAATACTTTTTCTGATCATCATAGGTATTCTTGAGCCTTATGTATTTATAAACGAATAGTATTCTCATAAAATATTTGCTTTATGTATGACAAGGGTACCGATATCTTGATGAGAAATACTAGTTGTGATGTGTGCATTTTTGGAAGATTTAATAACACTACAAGCTGTTTATATACTTGTGTTACATGTACATTTTTTATAACTATTGACTTGTTGAGAAAATATTCATGAAGCATTTATCAAAATGTTAAATGTATAGACATATATAATAGGTTATCTCAGTTATTTTATGAATGCATTTGTGTAATAGGCTGATAGTGATGTACCACATAGGCAGCAATAATATTGCAAGGACAGGTGCATTAAAAATAGTTAGATCTGTTTATCATTAGAAAATGCGAAATTTTCATCTTTTGTTTTGTTAATGAAATAGCTTTTCAAAATTCAAAGACAGTATAAGCTATAATTGAATAATAAAAAGATCATTATATTTAAATAAGGCTTTTATACAGTATACAGGAGCTATTTAAGCACCTTGCTTCTTTGAACTAATATGACCTTTTCACTAGTTTTCAGTATGGTGATGGACCCTTTGAGGTAACTCAAATTAATGCAATGAATGGAAGATCAGACTTTTAAGGTTTATTAGTCACTCTTCTATGAGAGACTGCACCTGGGTGTTTGGTTATAAGAAAACTAGCAGGATGTTGTTGGTTTTACTTCTTGATGAATAATCACTATATTTGGTTTCTGGCAAAGAAATGCAGTGTTCATTTCTTTCAGAACAATCAGTATGTTAGTTGATTATTAGTAAAATCACTTTTATTAGCATCTTATTTATTAGCTGCCAGTGTTAGTGGTTATTGAAGGCCCTTAGGTGATTCATTTACAACTATGTCCCAGTTAGCTAATCACCTATGGCAGTACTATATATCACACTTCAGCCTTTATTAGCCATATTTCGGTAATAAAATAATGCCATTGTCTCTTTTTAAGGTTCTTATCAAATGTGACTACTTTAAAACAGGAGAGTGAACTAACAGATCATAGTAGTTCTTAATAATCTACTAACTAATGTAAGAAAATTCTGTACTTTATTCCTAAGATGTAGCTGTCATCAATTTACTAATTGACACAACATTATATCTATACATTTGGTTCATATAAAAAAATTGTTTATGTTATTGATGAGAAGCCTTATTTTTATAGTTATGACTATAGACATTTAGGCAGGTGCTGATTGGATGCTGCTTTTGATAGGAGGTCGATTCGAGTTAGGAGTTTTAAACTCCAGAGGGGTTCGGGTTGGTTATTTTGTTTCATGTTTATGTTATAAATATTTTCTAATAACTTTTCAGATGTTCATATCTTATGTAGTAGGAAACAACCTTAATTTTAAGAATATGATACTCCTACACTATGCTTGTTCTGATGATCATAATAGTATTCCTATTAGATATATTCTTGTGTATTTCTTAGATCAGTATGTTTATATTTACATCTTTTAATTTTCAATGACTACACTAAAAGGTATATGAGTTAACATTAATGGTTTAAATAATCCTAATAAAAGGAGGAATTTAACTAGATATCTTAAGTTACATAAATCCCAGTTAGTATTTTTACAAGAAACTCACTTAATAACAGAGGATATATTCAGACTTGAATCTAAAACATATAAGATTTTAGCAAGTTCTGAACATACTAAGAAAAAGAGAGGAGTAGCTATCCTATGGAACAGCATAATGCCTTTTCCTAAAATAATAGATACATATAAGGATAATAACGGAATGTTTTGTGCAGTCACCATATAAATAAACATTACAATTTTCACATTGATTAACATATATTGGATCCCGGGGATAGGGATAAACACAGTGAAACAACATCTAGATCAAATTGTACTATTCCTAAAGGGAACATTATTTTGGCAGGAGATTTCAATTGTATTCTAGATTACAAAGACTCTAGTACTAATGGGAAGAGAAGAATATCCACATCATCTAAATTATTAAAAGACTTTTCAGATACTTATTTTTTGAAAGATATAAATTATTTTGCAGATACTACTTCTTTGTTTTACACCTTTTTTTCTCATAGACATAACTCATACTCAAGGATAGATAGAGTTTTTATTTCTAATAATTTAACAGATTCCTTAAACAAATCAGCAGTGATTTCATGTCCTTTATCAAATCATAATTCTATAATTTTTGAAGTGGTAGTCAATCCAAATTTTAATATTCATATAAAAAGGATCCCAGCTTATATCACAAAATTAAAAGATTTTAATGATTTAATTTCTACAGAAGTACAGAATTTTTTAGAACTTAACAATACTAATGATATATCAGAAATTTACATATGGGATACCCTAAAAGCTTATCTATATGGTAGGATATTGAATTGGTACAACAAAAAAAAGAAAGCTTGGGATAAAGAGCTGCAAGATATACAATGTAAATTAGACACTTTAAAACTTAGTAATATAGGTGATAAAGATATATCAGATAAAAGAAAATAAATAAATATGTTAAATAATAAATATCTAAAAATATTAAAACATAAAACTATGATCAATATAGAAAAATTCAAGTTTATAAATTTCTTTTCTAACCCTAAATCTTTAAAAATTCTTGCTAATAAAACAAAAAGATTAAATAGATTTAATCATATTAATGAAATATTCTCCCCTAAAAAAGGAAAAATGGTATTGAAAATTCATAATATATTAACTGAATTTAGAGAGTTTTTTATAGACATCAACCAAACAACTACTGAAATTAACTCTAAAGAGGAAATAAAAACATTTATTAATAAATACACTAAAACAAGACTTTCAGAGGAACAAGGGATTTCTATTGATAAACAAATATCTTTCAAAGAACTTCAAACTCACATTACCAAATTAAAGCAAATTAAAGCACCAGGTAATGACGGCATCATTCCTGAAATGTACAAATTACTACCTATAAATGCTCTAAAAAGTATTTAATCTTGTTCAGGACAAAAACATAATTCCACCTTCTTGGAAATACACTTTTATTTCTCCTATTTTAAAATCTAACAAAGATCCCTCTAAGTGTACCTCCTATAGACCCATCTCCCTATTAGACACTGATTACAAATTATTTATGTCCATTTATGCAGAAAGGCTTAAAACACTTTTACTCAAATTAGTTGATAGTGATCAAACGGGGTTTATAATGAAGAGAACGTCATATGATAACATTAAAAAAATATTAACTTTAATTGATTCGGTGAAAAATCTTAAAACAAATTTAACCCTAGTTAGTTTAGATATAAATTGTGCTTTCAACTCAGTTACATGGGAATATTTGTTCACTCTATTAAAGGGATTAAGTTTCTCCAATAATTTTATCAATCTTATCACTCTGTTATATGAAGGTAGCCAAGCGTATGTTAAAATTGGCACTAGTATATCTCAAAATATACCAATAGTAAAAGGTACTAAGCAAGGGTGTCCTTTATCCCCTCTTTTATTTTCCTTAGTTATGGAACCATGGGCAAATTTAATAAGACATGATACAGATATTGAAGGATACAAGTTAAACCCCACTATATAATCTACAATACAAATGTTTGCAGATGACATATTGATTACTTTTGGGAGTAGAAGGGAATCTATACAAAAACTTTTTAAAAACATGGAATATTTTCAAAAAAATTCCGGCCTTACTTTTAATAATAATAAAACACAAATTCTTTAAACAGGTTAAAAAAAAATACAATATACCTGATGAATATAATGAATATATAGCTCAGTCTCAACAAATAGCATATTTAGGTATAATTATTACAAACAATATTAAAGATACCATTCAAATAAATTATAATAAAAGTCTATTACAGATAGAATATTTAATAAATAAATGGAATAAATTACTCTTTTCTATGGATGATAAACTTTTAATAATAAAGATGATCCTTCTCCCCAAAATCTTATATATAATTCAATCTTTATCTATACCTCCTTCTTACCAAATAATTAAAAAAATTAATTCAATGATTCAGAAATTTTTGTGGTTCCCAAATAAGCCAAGAATTGCATTAACATACCATATGTATAATTGGAATAATGGGGGTATAGCCTTACCAAATTTAGAAATGTATTCAATTTCTTCAGTATTTAATACAATCTCTCATCTCATTGATGTGGAATATACTGCTAAGTGGAAAGAGTTTATAGAGGTATTGTCACAAAATACCAAAGATATAAACAGTTCCAATAAGCTAAATACAATTAATAATCCATTTATTTGGAGATTAAAATATTATATTTCTGAATTTTCTTCTCTGAGTTTTAACTCTAAGTATATAGTTTTTGTTTTAAAATCATTTAAAATTGTATATTTAAATATAATATATATAAGGATTGGCTTTTTTTTTACTCTTCCCTATAGCCTACACACACAGATCTATTTTCTCTTCAGATTATACAAAAATGTCTATATTTCAGCAAAAGCATTTAACATGTTGGCACCAAATGATGATAAATAATGAGATAAAATCCAATAGTTTACTCTTGGAAGAGTATAAACTTGATTCTTGTTTATGGTTAGAGCTTCAAGAAGCTAGACAATATGTATTAAATAAATTGGATTTTATGTCTCCTATAATTAGGAAAAAAATTCCCAAGCTAATACAATATATGATTTTATCAGTTTTGTGTAAATCCCCTGCTAATAACAAGTTATCAAACATTTATATGGCAATTAAATGTGATTTAGATATACACTCAGATAATTATTGGAAATATTTTTCTTTAATTAATAATAATCCCCCTTCTGAGAAAGACAGATTTAATATTTTACAATCAGCAAGTATGACTACTCCTTCTTTAAAATGGACATTATTCACATGGAAATTTTTAAATAGATCATTTATCACTCCTCATAATATAAGTATATTTTCTAAAAATAATATAACATGTTGGAGATGTAATATTGAATTGAATGCTGACTGGTCTCATATGTTTTATAATTGCATATATTTAAGAAAATTTTGGGATGATATCAATAATTTGTTGCAAACAATTTTACTGATAATTTCTTTATATCTAAATCACTTGTTTTATTTAATACTCCTGTTCCTGATTGTGTAAAAGAGAATAAGTACCCTTTGGTTTGGTCTATACTATCTATAGCTAGAAAAACAATCACTAAGAATTGGAAATCTAGTACAGCACCTACATTTTTGGAATTTAAATATATATTCCTTGAAACGTGTAATTTGGAAATGTTAACTATTAAATCTAGATCATCTAGGAATACTACATTATATAATTCATGGAATATCATCTATGAACTTCTAGAAAAATAGTTTATTAATTTATGTAAACAGATGATTTTTATTAATCCTACAGCTACATTAAGAAAAATTTTTTTGCATGATGAATGTCTTTGTACATAGTTTAGTTACGTTGGTTTATATATTAGAAAGTTTTTTTTTAATTTCTTGTTTTTTTAACTTTAAAGAAAAAATGTTATAATTTCATGGAAATGTTTGTTCATTTTAATAATTATTTAATAAAATTCTTTGAAAAAAAAGAATAATATAGGGAGTTCCAGATGTTTTCCCATAAGTAAAGTTCCATCAATCAATATTCTAAAAACTGCAGTACAATAGGTGACTTCCAAGATGGCTACACACTGAATAACATCTTATTTTCAGCTCTCCTAGTTTGAAAACAGGAACTCATGAAAGAGAGATGGTGAATTTGTCTTTTGGGATAAATTTCAGTTACTGGCTAGGAAATGCTCTGCCTGGGTGCCAGCAAAGAAGAAATTTAGAGAACCTGAAAGAAAATCTACCACATAAGATGAGGAGAAAACACTGGCTGGGAAGAGTCCTGCAGCTGTTAAGCTAAAAGCTGTTCAAGCTCCAACTTTGGTGCAAGACATGACCTCCACTAATCTAGAAGAAAAAAATATGTTAAATGTGTTCATACCTCATTAAAATAAATAAAACACCAAAGGAGTATATCAACTCAAATAAGAAAATGCTGGACAAAAAAATCAAAGAATCTTTAAATAGATATTCAGATGATCTGATAAAACTCAGATAAAATTAGAGGTCAAAATGAAGAAAAGGTTATCTGATTATGAGACTGATCAAGAAAAGATGTTTAAAAAATGTACATAGGGAAAACCTGAGATTTTCTGATGTACTAGAGAAACTGGAAGGAATAGACTGTATTAATTTTATGAAAGCAAAAATAAGCAAATAAAATCATATTCCACAGCAGGAGTTGTTACCTGAAAGGGTACATCATGTCTATGCTCCAAACCTGGCCATGAGAAAGCAGCCAAGGCCTCTAGAAGTAAAGATGCAACCTCCTTGTAGAAAGAGTTGATTCTGACAAAAATGTGGCAGAAGGGCAAAGTACTAAAAGTTGAAGACAGTAAACTGTTTGTGGAAAATAATTACTCACTGAACACCAGGCAGAAGAGGAGTAATTTATTCCAGCAATCAGAGAATGTCAAGAAGCATGTGTGATCTGTCCAGCTGTCTTTACAATATTTTTTTCAGAAGGTTCAATCTCATTTTTTGATGTAGAACATATTAAGGAGGCAATACAAAAGTTTGTCCAACAAAAAGTGAGCTATCAAACAGAAGACAATTCTACTTCTTATTCTTCTGATAATAAATCTCATAGAGAGATTGTGCCAGTGAAACCTTTTCCAATATTCCAAAGGAAAATGCTTGAGAGACAGAAAAAAAGCATATGAGTTGACAAGAAGAACCAGAAGTACTTTGCAAATGAACCAGAGATTGGAGTCGTGAGATGGAAATTAACAAGAAGAAAAACAGCAACTTGGAAATTAATGAAAAAATCTGAGATTACAAAGCATCAATCACATTTTTGAAATAAGGCATAACTAGAAAACCTGGAAATATCAGACTTTTTTGACTTTGTTAAACTTGTAGGGGGACTCCAAAGCATATGCTCTACTTCATGTTATTAATGTTTAGAAGAACATTAAGGAGAGGGGAAGAGGAAGGAAAGAGGCAACTGTAAGCAAAACAATTTTCTGTTAACAATATTTTTATAAAACATGACAAATTGTGCAAGTTGTATAGTAAAACTTTTCAGTTATTTTTGTAATGGGGATAATAAAATAAACAGGTGCCCGTTTTTCCATCTTTCTTTCTTTTTGTTCAGTTTTAAGAAATGCAGGCACTGCAATATAAAAAGAGAAGAAAGCCTGGACAAAAGAGCATGATACTAGTAGAACTGATATGATTTTTCTTACCTTTGTATAGGGGAATGACTGTGTTAAGGCCCTTGTCTTGATGTGGCAAGTTTTAGGTGGAAGCAAGTACATAAAACTACATTGAATGTAATGAAAGGTTTTCCTTTAGAAATAAATATTCACAGTGCAACATGAGAAGCTTGTACTCATATGGTGAAGGGTGATTGGTCTAGGGCTTGGAGTAAGCACCCTCACTGGTTCTTTTGAGCTGTTTAAAGTTTTTGACTTCTGGTATTTAAGCCCTGCATTTGAGCAGGTTTCTGCTTGTTTGATTCAAGCTGAACTGAGGTGGTCTACCCACCACAACTCTGAGCTGAGTTACTAGATGACTAGAGGCTTCTGAGCTTCCCAAAAACCATAAGTTGCATGGTTTTCCTTGATTATACTATTTACTGCACTTTGTATTGTGCTGAACTGTTTGCACTGCATTTGTCTGCCCTACTGTGCCTGTTAAATTGTTTTTTTGTTGCTGTTTTCACTGTTTTCACTGTTTGCAAAGTAATTGTTGCTACTTTTCACTGTTTCCAAAGCATCCTTTCTAATTGTTCTGTTTTCCTGCCAAGCAGTGTTTTAAATAGCCAATTTGTTTGCTATTTAAAACATTCTTTCAATGTGTTCTTGTTGTTTTTTAGCTGTTTACATTATTTAGTGTCTCACTGCTGTTTTTCTGCTGTTTAAAATACTTTTTAGTGTTTCCCACCTAAATTGTGTAGCTAGTAGCTGTAGCATAGTGCAGATACAAGTTTGCTGCATATTGTTTGTAGTGGCTACTACATTCCAAGCACATTTTCTAAGCCACCTTTGATTAGAAGGGGCCCTTCTGCACCCTTGTGAGAGTGCTGATTGGAACCTGTCTGGTGAAGGGTGATTGGACCAGGGCTTGGAGAAAGCACGCTTAGTAGGTTTTTTGAGTTTTTAAAAGTTTTTTAAGCTTTTAGCTTCTGGTATGTAAGCCCTGCATTTGAGTGGGTTTCTGCTAGTTTGTGCATTGTGCAGCACAGTGCACTGCTACACAATTGTGGCATACCTCTCAACTGTACAGATCTTCACAGAATGTCCATATTTTTGCCTCATATTTTTGGTGTGTTCCTCCTGAGGATTGAAGTCATTAAATAATGACAAACATTTTTGAGTTTAAGACTCCACATACTTCAGAAAATTAATGCTAATGCAAAACCTATTATGCTATCAACTTTCTAAGTTTGTAAGAGCAATATTTAAAATCTGTTCCTATTTGTCCTCCCATCATTTTAGGCTTTGTCTAGATTTTTTGCTCTAAGAGGTTGAGAGGTATGTTAAATGTGCACCATAGCTAATAATTTCGACAATTTTTTCCCATAGATACAGCCGTAGTACATTAGTGTAGTCCTCATCTTTAGTACATTTCTGGTCTAAGAAATATTGATAGTGAGCTGTGACGTATTAAACCACCAGCTAAAAACCCATCAGAAACATCTATCGACAGTGCACCTCCTAGATAATTTCTGAAAGCACCTCCTTTATAATAACAGTTCTTCAAACCTAGCATTATGGACAGTTGGAGTACCCCTGTTTCTCCTGACAGCCTGGTCAACTTGGGTCTCCTAAGGCAGTGTAGCAACTACCTCATGTACACTGACAACCCTCTACTAATAATTAATTCTAGTACACAGTGAGAGAGATGTAGCTCCGCTAAGAATCTTGAATCCCCCCCATCTCTAACTTGAAACAGTAACACAGAAGAGGTTGTCAACTCAGCCACCACTACTCAGGTCCTTAATACCACTACTCCTAAATGTATATACACAGAGGTCCTCTCAAAAAACTTACATCAACACCAGAGACCTCCAAAACTCAAGACTGCTACAACTTACACAGTTCTCACAGCACCCAAGACACATAGCAACAGAAGTGTCTCACCTACCAAGCCCTTAAGGTGTAGCACTCAAAAAACAAATTTTCTGTCACTGGAGACTCCATAGTGAGACACACAGATGTCCCACTCACCAGGCTAGATAAGGAGAAAGTCACAGTCAGCTGCCTGTCCAGTGCCAGGATTCATCAGATCATTCATGCACTCAGGTCTCCCAGCAACAAGTACCATTATGACTCCATTATAGCTCGTGTTGGAGTGAATGACTTGAGATGTACCTCACTGGACTATATGAAGAGAGACATGATTGAGCTCTCTGAGTATGTGTCCCAGGTAGGTATGTACCTAACCTTAAGCAGTATATTACCCCCACATAGAATTATTCCACAGTATAAACAAAAAATTATCAATTTCAATAATTGGCTTAGTTTTTGGTGTCATTCAAAGGGGATCCAGTTTCTGTCAGCCTGGGATGACATGGTCAACAAACCTTGCTCCTTTGCCAGAGATGTTTTGCACCTAGCACCACTAGTTTTTGGCTGCTGCCAAAGGCTCTTTCCTCCCCCATAATGCCTTTTTTAGGCAAGGTCTCAAAAACAAAATTGCTGACATGAAAATTGCCAATCAAAACAAAATAAGGGTTATGCTGCTAAACACTAGGTGCTTAAACCAAAAAACTGCACACCCTGGAAGCACTTCTATCACTAGAAGAAGTAGATTTCTGTGCACTCACAGAAACTTGGTCCAAGGCTTCAGGGAGTACCCCAGCTTTGCAAGGCTACAATGCCTTCTCCACCTTCAGACCATAAGACAAATGTGTGAGAACCAAAGGAGGTAGTGTTTCTATCTATATTAGTGATAAATTTACCTCCTAACTTGTTAGACTGGACAACTCCATGGAGTTACTCCAAGTTCAGATTACTTTGAGTAAGACCCCCATTCAAGTTATAGCTAGTTATAGATCCCCCTCCATGAATCATGATGTGCATGAGGCCTACTTGACCAAACTAGAGTCAATCCAAACACTCTGGTCATGGGGGATTTCAATTATCCCATCAGCTGTTAAACCTACTCTAGTCCTAACTCATTTGTGCAAAATTTCTTGACTTTGTTAACTCAAATGCCCTTGAACAAATTGTTCAAACCCCAACAAGAGGAACAAACATACAAGATCTGGTCCTCACTAATATGACAAACAGATATACCACAGCAACTATCGGACCCTCATTAGTTAGATCTGACCACAAATCAGTTACCTTTGAACTGGTACTAACACCAGAACTCAGAAAGGGTGAAGTCAGACTAAAAAACTTCACCAAGGCAAACCATACCCTCCTAGGATCATAGGAATAGGATCAAAGGAAGTCACTAGGCTATTGGCCCTGAGGCCCTTACAAGCCTAGCTAAGAATTTAGCCTATGTTCTGGCAAGTCAGTACCCAATGCCTCTGTCCAGTAGGGACACAGGTGTAATCCCAGGGGTGTATTTTCTGTTCCCCATCCAGTTATCCAGTTTGTGCTTAAAAAGGGTTAATGAGGTACTCTGCTTGATGTGGAGAGGGAGTCTATTCCACAGAAGGGGGAGTCTCTGGGACATAAATCTGTCCCACCAACAAGTGTTATTGATGTCAAAGACCAGGTTGAGGTCACGCGTGCAGGTTACTCAAGTGGAGCTTGATTTGAGGATGTGCAGCAGTCCCATCAAGGTGGGGTCTGAGATTGCTTTGAATGCCAGACAGAGGTCACCTCTGAGGAGTCTGTATGAGACTGCGTAGAGGGACAGGGCTTTTAGCATATCTATGTAGGATAGATGTTTGAGGCCTGGATTCTCCTGGTGGGGAACCTCTGTGGTCTCTCCAGCTGATACATGTGCTTTGTGAGGTACATGCAAAAGGGGCTTTGTACTCAATAATGGGTCTTATAAGGGAAGAATACAGGGATGTTATGGCCTCCTTGTCCATGGATGAGATACCCTTCCTAATGAGGTGGGCCATAGGGGAAGATATAAATGCATTCCAAGCCCCAACTCCTGCTGGAAGTGGTAACTACACTAAAGCTTACACTGAAGTCCTGCACAATCACTTGTATCAGTGTATAGACTCAGCTGTTCCAGAGAGAATCAAAGCCAGAGCCACAAGTAAAAACAAGCCACCCTGGTGGATATTCAGCATCAACAAATTTTACAACAAACACAAAAAGTTGCTATCTAAAAAAAGTAAGGCAAGGTCCCAACAATGTAAAAGCACCATCCTGAGCCTCAACAAGCTAATAAGACAACATGTCAAATCCTCTAAGGGTAACTTTGAGAAAAACCTAGCAATCACATCCAGTGATAACCATAAGGCCTTTTACAGTTATGTATGTAGCCTCAAAGGTAGGACTCAAACATGTGCTGAACTAGTGACTAATGGTATCACATACACTGATTCTGCAGGGATAGCAAACCTGCTAGCGGACAGATTTGGCAAAAATTTCACTCCCCTATCCCCTCTAAACTTATCACAAAAGTTACCCTCAACTCCTCCCCCCCACCCCACATATCCAAAGAGCAGGTCATTAAAGCCTTGTCTAAGGCAAAAACACAGCCTCTATGGTAGAATTCTGTAAGTTGGTAAGTATAGACGCTACGTAAAGCAGTGAAGGTAAAAGGAACATTTTTGCAAGGGTGGTTTTGGTGGATGAGTTTAAAGAGTGCTTGTTTCTGTAGAGTGTTTCAAGTTTCTGATGTGTTTTCTTTATATTTTGTTGAATGTGGGGATGAAACTCAAGTGATCGTCCATGACAACACCTAGCAGTTTTGTGTGGTGGATTATATCAATAGAGGTGTTGTCTGCAGAGTGGATTTTGAAATAATAAAGGTCAGCAGAGCAGTTTTTTGGTAGGAAGAGAGGCATTTTGGTCTTTTTGGGGTTAAGGAATAGCTGGCAGTTAGTGAGCCAGGTTCAACAGCAGAAAAAGTTTGTTCTGTAATGGTGGGAAGTTTGGTTAGTTTTGGAGAGGTGCAGATTATTGTGGAGTCATCTGCATATTATATGAGTGTTCCACTTGTGGAGGCAGTACACAAGTCATTTGTAAATATGTTGAAAAGTAGGGTTCCTAAGATAAATCCTTGTGGAACTCCAGTGGGGTTAAGCAGAAAGGGGGAGGTTCTGTTTGACCATTTTACTGCTTGTGTTCAGTTATATAAGTAGCAGTGGAACCATTTTAGGGTGGGTGGGGTATGGCCTAGGTTATGGAGCTTGTTTAGGAGTAGGGAATGTGAGACTGTGTCAAATGCCTTTGAGAAGTTAAGAAATAGAGGAGATACAAAAAGGCCTGAGTCTCTAGCACTTTTTACAGATTCAGTAAAGTGTAGGAGGGCTGTTGTAGTGCTGTGGCCAGGACAGAAACCATGTTGTATATTTGTAAGGAGGTTGGTTTTTTGTATGTCTTTCATAAGTTGTAGATGAATGCATTTTTCAAGTATTTTGGAGATGGGAGAAAGTATGGCTATGGGTCAGAAGTTTGAAAGTTCGGTGGAATTATCTCTGTTGTGAATGGGAATAATATGGGACTTTTTGCAGATGTCAGGTACTATGGATTCAGATGTAGATCGATTAATCAGGATGCTGACTGGATAAGCTATGGAATCTGTAGCTAATTTTAGATATGAGAAAGGGAGGTTTTCTGCAGAGGTAGAGCAGGGTTAAAATTTGTGCAATAATCTTTTTATGATGCTTATAGGTATAGGCTGTAGAGAAAAACTGATGTAGTTCTCAGTAAGGTTTTTAGTGCCAATAAAGTGAGGAGGGTGTGGTCTAGGAGTGGAAACATCATTAATGGTAGTTAGAGGAAGAGGAGATAGCATTTGATGTTTTGGCAATTAGATCGGCTATGGATTTTATGACGTGATTGTTAACTTCTTTGGCAATCTGAGAGGGTGGGGTGTTGAGTAAAATATTGTTTTCTTTAGTGCTTGGGTGCAATAGGATTGAGATTGAGAACCAGACTTTGGGGATTAGTTTTTTGTTCCTGCATTAGGTTAGCGAAGAAAGATTGCTTGTCTTTGATAACCATTTTTTTACTTGGCTACGCAGAACCTTAAATTGTATTAGATGTGTTTTTTTTTACTTTGCTACCATAGACCCCATGCAACATCTTTTTTTTTCATTAAGTCTTTACATTCTTTAGTTAGCCAGGGGACAGGATTTTTTTTTATTCTTTTGGTATGGATAGGTGTCAAGTAGTTGTAGGAAACTGTTGTTGTAATGTACTGTTTCATCTAGGGGCAGTTCCTTTAGTGGTGAACAGTTTATTTTGCTAAGTAGTTCATTAAACTTGTCTTTAGAAAAGTTAGTAAGATTATGGACAGCTTTTGGGGTGTGTGTTTGAGGAGAGTGATATCTTGGGTGGCAAAGGCAGGTAAGTGGTCATTTAGGGAGTTTGGATATGTGCTAGCAGAGGTAAAGTTACTGGGATGTGATACCAGGATCAAGTCTAAGCTTGGTTGTTGAGTGTATTTTTTGTTGTACGTAGTAGGGCATGTAATGAGTTGAGAAAACAATATAGGTTGTTGCTATTTGTTGGTAGTTGGGATGTGAGATGTCTTCCAAAATGGGAATGTTTTGACCTGGGGGAATACAGAGAAGAATAATGCAGGTTTGCTTGGTGTTGTTGATATTTAGGAAGGATATGAGTAATTCTGCATTGGTAAAAGTAGCAATATCTTTTGTAAATTATGTGATATTGTGGTTGTTGGGATAAAATAATGCTATGCCTCCACCTCTTTTATGTTTTCTGTCTACTCTAGCAATGTTGTACTTGGGAGGTAATAATTCAGAGTCTTGAATGCTAGGCTTTAGCCAGGTTTCAGTAAGGGCTATCCTGTCAGGTTTGTGCTGAATTATCCAGGCATGCAGGGGGGTATACTTTGTTGCCTAGGCTTTTAATGCTTAGGGTCATGATATTTAGATTGTTTTGATTTGTTTTGTGGACTTGATTGGTATTTGGACCAGGGTTGGGGTGGATGTCACCACATTGTTTTAAGAGAGAGAGATTAGACAATAGAATATGTTCAGTACTTTTTTTTTGGGGGGGGGGTTATGTGGACATGGTACGAGGTGAGGTTTGCTATATGTATTGAGTAGGATTTTTTGGAACTGAATAATAGGGTAGGTTTTATAGAAATAATTGTGAGGAGATATTTGCAAATTTGGGATTGTGTGATTGATTGCTGAGAGTATAGGTGTCTGTGGGGATAGACGTTTTTGAGGTGAGAGGAGGAAGGGATGTTGTATGTGTGAGTATTGTTAATGTAGAGGTTATAGTGACTAGTAGTGATATTGTTTGATGGTGGTGCATGTTTCAGAAGTTGTTTGTTATGAATGCTTTATTATTTAGTGTAGAAGGGATGAAGGGTGAAGGTAGTGAGTTGTAATAAGTTTGGGGATAGGGATTGTATATTGTAGTTTGAGAGGGTTGTGTGGTGATAGCTGTATAGGGCCGAAATATGGCAGGAAATATAGTTGGAGTAAAGATGACAGGGTGGGACTTATGTGAGTATAAATCTAGGTGTAGTGGGGGTGTGTGGAAATTGAGGGTAGGGTAGGGGAGCAGAATGAGCCCAAGCATAGTGAAGGTGAACAGAGAATGTTGGACCTGAAACACAAAAGGAGCTGTGGACCAAAAACAAGAAAAACAATCAATCAATGAATAAGCACCAGACAGCTCTTAACAGGAGCTAAAGGTATGTGAAGGGCAGAAAAGCTATGTCAAAAGAAAAAAAAATTATTTAGCTAGAGCTGTATGAAGATTGTGGGTAAATAGTAATACACAGGCCGGGGAAAGGTTTCTGCTGATTATCTCTTAAACTTGGCAGTCTAGGAGTAGGCAGTTAGATTGTGTTGTTAGGCAGTTTTGTAGTGAGTAACAGAGGGAGACATGACAACATGTAGCAATACAGTGAAACTAATGTCGAGAGGAAAAGACAGGATGGAGAAATAAGTTGTGGTCTGGTGATGTATGAGGTGCAGCTTAAAATGTCAGTGAGAGTTAATTTAAAATAGATGTTTGGACATACAAATGTTACAAATGGGGGGTTTTAACTGCGGGATTCAGTAACTCTTTGTGCTCTTGCATCAGGTTTAGTATTTGTCTAGTAGAAGTATATAGTTTTGAAGGTTATGGGGCTAGCCAGTAGTTAATGCTTGAGTGTAAATGTTGCAAATGTGGGTTTTAGTTACCGGGGGATTTAGTAACTCTATGTGCTCCTTGCATCAGCTTTGGTATTTGTCCAGTAGAAGTAAAATAATTTGCAGGTTATGGGGCTAGCCAGTAGTAAATGCTTAAGTACCCTATTCAATCATAGCCTATCCACAGGCTTTGTTCCTGCAGAATAGAGAACAGCAACAGTTATTCCCCACCACAAAGGTGGCTTTGCAACAGATCCAGGGAATTATAGACCTATAGGTCTTAACAGCCTCATCTGTAAGGCCATGGAATGTATCATCATAGACCTTATAAATAAAGACATAGGCAACCCCCAAACCCTGGATCTGATCCAATTCTGCATCGTCAAGTTCAAATCCTGTCTGTTAAACCTGGTGGAGTTCTTCAAAAATCTGTCCAGGGCCATTGACAATGGCAAATCTGTCCACACAGCATACCTTGACTTGGCAAAGACTTTTGACACAATTCCACACTCAGGCATTACCAATAAACTTAGTAACTGAATATAAACCCCTTTGTTGTAAGGTGGGTTTCCAACTGGCTCACAAACTGATCACAAACTATCAAAGTGGGTGACTCCACATCAACTAGCAGACCTGTCACCAGCAGAGTGCCACAAGGGTCAGTGCTGAGCCCCCTACTGTTTGGTATATACTTCTCAGAAGTACAGGCCAAAACTGGGGTGTGTGGCTGACCAGGTTTGGGATGACTGCAAACTGGGTACAATTATTGAATACCCAAATTATGTCAGTATACTTTAAAAGGGTCTTACACAGACTGACGACTGGTGTCTTAGTCAGGGTCTCAAACTGAATGCAAAAAATGCACCATCATTCCCTTTGATAAAAACAATGTCCCTTCACACTATCAAATTAACAACAATACCCTGTGTACAGATGAAGTGGTAAGGTATCTGGGATCACAAGTAGACTGTGACCTTAACCTTCACCATCATGTGTCCACTGTAGTAAGGAAGGCCTTCTATGTATCACACTAGATTAGCAAAGGCATCACTTCTAGAGCAAAGGAGGTTTTAACCTGTCTATTCTTGTCACTAATCAGGCCCATAATTGAGTATAATACCCCTTTTGGCATGTACCGTACAAAGCACCTGCAGCAATTGGTGAGACCTCAGAGGTTAGGGACTCCAGCACGTGCTTTACACAGACTGCCTAAAGTCCCTGTCACTACACACTGTACCATATAAACTTTTTTGGGGAGACTCATGCCTGGCTTACAGAGCAATCTCCCACCCAAACCTAATGAATCTGCTGCACATCCATAAATCAAACAGGACTAGAGCTACCTATTCCAGGGACCTAAATATGGCCTGCAACTTGAATAGGATATGCTTGAGGGACAGCTTTGTCTCCCAATGACTGCAGCATCTTTGGAAATGGCTGCCAATTCATGTGAAGCAGAGCACCTTTATGACACTGTTCAAAAGGAATTTGGACGAGTGGATGGGGCACCAGAAATTCTTACTGGGGATAGTGCCCACAACCCTCCTGGACATGGGCAGTCATTACTAAATATAATCCTGAGTACTGACTAGAGTATCTATGGTATTACATTAGGATGAAATGGCTAGGCTTGAAATGACCTCTGGATCAACACCCCTGTAGCCTTCTGTGACCCTGTGATCATATAACAATTGTGTATCTGGTTCCCATGTTTCTATAGAGACAAGCTGATAGGGACAATAAAAAACAGAATACTTTTTTTCTTTCAATAGCTAAAAGAAAATGTTTTCTGAAAGCATTCAAGTTGTTTTCTACAGCTGGGAGCGGAATAAAAATAAGTCGAAGACAGCACTTAGTGCAAGTAGAAGCACAAGCTGTAACATGCATCTTAGCATGATAACCTTTGTTATAAATCATTTCAAACCTGTAAGTGTAGTTGTCAAGCTAGGATAGTTGTTCCTAGTAGGAGGGTCAAACTTTATTATTTGAAGATGTACATAGTTTCACGTGTTTGTATTAACAGGTTATGGTGGGCATTTTATGGGTGTTTATTGAGGGGCTTCATTAAAACAACAAGCCTAATGTATGCATGTAACACAAAAGCTGAAACTAGGCCTTTAAAAAACTATTATACGTAACAGGTGTGAATAATAATTTCTTATCATAATGGCAACACTTTCCATATTATCTTTGAATGTGAATGGTCTGACAGGTATATATAAAAAGAAAGAGTAGTGAACTATAATAAAACATGGAGAGTGCAAATAATTATGCTATAGGAGACACATTTGCAAAGAAATGAGCATGTGAATTTGATAAAGAAAGGATTTTAGGATAGTTATTCAGTGGAATATGTGGGAGAAAGGGAAAGGGGAGTACTTATATTAATTGCTAGAGGAGCTCCAATAGTGATATAAGAGGAAAAAGAATAATGGTAGATTTGTAGTATTATTGGGTCACTGGCAATGGAGGAGGATTATGCTGGCATGTATTTATATTCCACCTAAAACTGCTACAATGGAGCTGAAGAAAATTCTAGGAGAAATAATCAGCTTTCAGCAGTGAATATTACTTATAGGTGAGGACTGGAATTTGCTTCACAACAGTGAGGATGTATCTGGGGGGCCTAGAAGGGAAAGTATAACATAGAGGGTAGATTTTCGAAGAAATTTATGAAAACATTTCGTATAGAAGCTGTCTATGCAGTAGTATGAGCTTAAATGGAATTAGCATATTATTCTCCAAGGAATAAAAACTGGGCTAGGCAAGACAGGCATTATATTTCACACGAACATGTGCATTTAATTGAATGTTTTGATATGCATCCACTATTTCAGATCATGGGCCAGTAATAACTAAAATAAAAAAGCAGGGTAATGAAATTAAAATGAGACACTGGTGCATCCCCACTTATGTGTTAAACAGAGAGGGGTTTAAGAAATAAGAAGTGGAACTTATTCAGGAGTCATTAGGGAAGATAGAACTTTTTTTCTGAAAATATAGCTAGGGAGTGGGTTACAATGAAATTGGAGTTTAAAAATAGTGTAGTAATAAAATAAAAGAGATATGGTTAAAAAGTAACAAGAATTATTTACCAGGACTGACAAAAGTTAAAGCATTGCAAAAGAAGGGGAATCTCACAGAGCAAGAAGAGGCACAACTGCAGAGTGCTAAAGAGAAGCTAAGGGACTACCTCAATAATATGCATGTATTTAGAAAGATTGCTGTTAATTAACTGTTTTTTTGATAATAACTCTAGAGTACAAAAGCTTTTAGCACAACAGATTAAGTGTTAGAAAGTAGACAGGGCTGTGGCCAAGTTAGGGAATCTATAACAAGGAGAATAGCCAGAGATTCTGTAAGAGTATTAGAAATGTTTAAGAGATTTTATGAAAATCTGTATAAAGCAGAGAAATGTAGAAATTAAGAAAACATATAAATATAAGTGTTCACAAAGGTTAAAGCTAGATGAGGCTCAATTACTAACAGTTAGGATAGGAGAAGAAGACATGAAAATGGTGATGTATAACCAATCGAGAGAAATGTCTCCAGGAAAAGATGGTATTCCTGTGGAAGTTTGGAGTTGGAGGGAAGAAAGTGATGAAGATCTGGAAGGTTTTGCTTAACAATGTTTTAAAAAAGAGGAGAAGCACCAACATCCTGCAAAAAAGCTGTGGTGGCTACAATACCTAAAGATGGTAAAGACCCATCAGATCCAGCTTCATATAGGCCCATTTCATATATAAACCATGATTATAACGTGTCTATCTCTATAATGGCTAAAACAATGGCAAAGGTAATGCCAAGATTGATAGATATGGATCAATGTGGTTTTGTGTAGGGGAGACAAACATTTGATGACACTAATAGAACACTAATGATCCAGAGGGAAGTAGAATGTAAGAAAATACCACTGTTGCTGGTGGGTCTTGATGCAGAAAAAGCATTTGACAGAGTAAGCTGCAATCTTATGAGTAGGGCAATTGCAACATTTACATTCCTGACAAAATAATAAGGTCAGTTAGGAGGATATATGAGGGATTGGAGTAAAAAATTAAAGTGTGGGGGGTCCTCTCTGATAAGTTCTGTTTGAACAAAGGAACCAGACAGGGGTGTCCTCTTTCCCCTTCATTATTTGTGTTATATTTAGAACCATTGAGGAAGAAAATAGAGAACTCAGAAATTCAAGGATATAATTGATATGGTAATCAAGAAAAGTTGGCTTTATTTGCAGATGATATTATTTTGTACCAGATAAAATTAGAAAAGGACATCTCAGTGTTGTGGAACATTTTGAGACAGTTTTGTGTCTTTTCAGGATGCAAAATTAAGGAAGATATAGCAAAGGCAATATCTGTAAACTATATACCCACACATGAATTGGGTCAGCAATACCCATATTTATGGGGAAATGACAAAAGGAAGCTCTTAGGAGTATAGGTTAAAAGGATTCTGTTATGGCAGCTAAGGATATGTGGGAAGAGACTAAACAAAAGATGAAACAAAAACTGAGGAACTGCAAGTTCTGTTTTATGGATATGGATAGCAAGATACAAGCAGTTTTAGTGTTTTAGTCTCTTTAGATTTATACACAGGTCAGGCATATTTTTATCAACCAGAGGAGAAGTTGTGTATATCAATTAATAAAGAGTCAAAGGATTTTATCTGGGAAGGGAACAAGACAAGAGTCAAGTGGGATAAGTTGATCCTTCCAACAGAACAAGGTGGTTTGGGATTACCTGATTTGAAGGGACATTTCAGAGATAGACACTTAAGGCTCCTATTCATACACAAGCAGATAGCTATAATTCAAAGTGGAAAGGGATAATGAAGAAACAAGGGGGAGTTCAAGAAATAAGGAGAGACTAGGATCTTGGATGCAAATCATTCAGGACAATAACAATAACCATACAGAATGTTATATTCATAAAGTGGCAGAAATTATTCTAAGAACTAAGCAAACACAAGAATGGAGAAACAAGATTCTGCCAATAGAGATGACTGCAATTAGTGGTACAGAGAACAGGCAAAAGGGGACTGGAATTCATCGGAGAAAATTGGTAAAGGAACTACTGTACTGGGGGCAAATAATTAGACAGGGAAATGTAATAGAATGGGAAGAGGCCAAGAATACATTTGGACTGCAGACTAGAGATTGTTTTCCTCATCAAGGACTGAGTATAGGCAAAAAGAAAGGAATTGGGGGATCCTAAGTGAAAGACCAACACTGGTATTTAGTAGAATCTAGAAGTGAAGCTGCATTTAAAAAGGGATATTTAGTAAGGCATATAAAATATTGCACGATAACTATACAAATCAATCAGAGGAGGTTAGAAAAGACTGGCAAGAGAGACTGGATAAGCAATTCACAAAGAAACAATAGGAGAATATATGTATGGCTTCCAAATATGCAACAAAGTCTAGAAGATTTAACATCTTTCCTTGGAAGTGTTTGCACATGCATTTTTATACTGCAAGCAAACTTCAAAGTATTTTCCTCAGAAGATTGCAAATGTTGGAGATGTGCTGGGTGATGAAAGAGGCAACTGATAACGTATTTTTTGGGAGTATAATGAGTTGGCAGACATGAAAAATTAATAACCACAAATTCTCCAGTAGTTTTCCAGCACAATATAGGCCACGTCTAATGCAAAAAACTGTTTAGTTCCAATAGACAGTAAGTTCAAACAAAAAGCAAACAGACTAATGGGGTTTTAATATATGTTTTTTAACATATTTTTAATATATATTTATATATATATATATATATATATATATATGTATATATATATATATATATATATATATATATATATATATATATATATATATATATATATATATATATATATATATATATATATATATATATATATATATGTTTTAGTCATTATATTCATGAATTTATGTGTACAAAGGGAATTGGGGAATTGTTTAATTGATTTAAGGTGTTGGGTCTATTTAAATGAATGTCGCGAACTTTGTTGTTGACTCTGATGATGTTTCCGTGGTAGGAAATAAAAGCGCTTAGTCCATTTGCTTTTTGTTTGAACTTACTGTCTATTGGAAATAAATAGTTTTTTGCATTAGAGGTGACCTTTATTGTGCTGGAAAACTACTGGAGAATTTGTGGTTATTGGTGTTTTAAGACTTCAGTCGTCCCATTTGGATTATTAGATTTTAAAAATTCTCTATAGACTGCTGTGTCAGAAATATTGGGTGAGAAAATAGGTGTAACTGAGGAAATTATTCTTTTGTGCTGTGACACAGAACAAGAATTGCCTAGAATAGTAAGGCCTTGCTGAGCTTAATTCTTGTGACTTCCAAAAAAGCAATTACTAGAAAATAAATCAACCATACTAGAAATAGTGAATATCATAACAGAAGTAAAAAATGGAAGTAGGATCTTTAGGAAAGTGTAGGAGCAAATTACTTAGAAAAAAATGGGAATAATGTTTTGGATTAGGAATGAGGTTCAATGGAATGCAGGAACTGAATGAGCTATGTAATGTGTGACTGACAGTGAAAACATGTCAATATGGTTTAGTTTCAGTTATATAAATGTATAATTGCTTATGTTGTAAGCGATAATTCAATAAAGATATTTCTTGTTTAAAAAAATGCAGTACAGTAGGGAATTTCCTTGTTCAGAACTTGCACATACTTCGTCTCTTACTGAATCTCACCTTCAACCTGCTCACTACAGCATAATCACAGTTATGTGAATATACCCAATTCCAAATGTATCTTCCTCTGGTTTCAGATTCGTTTCTCTTTCTCACAGTTATGTGGTGGTGAACCCTTCCTTATCTCTGTACTCTTTTCTGAGAAGATGCAGGTTCCAACAGTCTCTTCAAATAGCTTCTTATCTCTTCCTCATTTTGCTCTCTTGGCAGCCAACATTTACAGGGAGACTGTGGAAGTACCTTGTGTCCTGACTGGATTTTTTCTTCTCCATTCAGTGAACTCTGCTGTGCCACTTCTACAGCCTTGTAGGGTCATTGTGTTACATGACTGCAAGAATCATTCATTGTTCTTAATCAATCAAATTTTCATTGAGTTAAGTGTATGTTCTCTTACTGGATCCTGGAGTCATTACTAAAAAGGGTCAGTAGTCCAGTCCATAGGTTCATAGGTAGGTACTAGGCTATCAGCCCTGGGGCCTATACAAGCCCAGCCAAAAAGGTACCCTGGCTTTTGCCACCCAAGAAAATTATTTTCTTGTGCCACTGTCGAGCAAAGCCACAGAGGTGATCCCCAGGGTGAATTTCCTATTTCCCATCCAATCATCAAGATCTTTCTTGAAGAGTGCTAATGAGGAGCTTTGTTTGATATAGATAGGTAGTTTATTCCAGGGTATGGGAAGTCTCTGGGACAGGAATCTATCCCTCTGGCATGTTCTGTTTATTGTGGTGACAAGATTTAGGTCCCTAGAGCGTGTAGCTCGGAGCGATTGGGATTTCTTTAAGTGGAGCATGTCCAACAGCTCTGGGTTTGACATAGCTTTGTAGGTTAGGCAGAGATCACCTCTGAGTAGGTGATATGCGACAGAGTAAAGCTGGAGTTTTTTGAGACGGTCTGCATAGGGCATCTGTTTGAGGCCGGTAATCCTCTTTGTGAGGTATTTCTGTGGCCTTTCCAGTTGTTGTAGATGTCTTGTGAGGTACATACCAAAAGGGGTGTTGTACTCTATAATGGCTCTAATGAGTGATGAGTATAGGGGAACAATGACCTCTTTTTTATAGGGGAACAATTACCTCTTTTTTTTTTATTTATCCATTTAAAAAATTATTAAATAAATACAACTGCGGTGGTGGTGCTGCGGTAGCATTGTCGCCTCATAGTAAGATGTTGTCCTGTTCAATTCTCAGCTAAAGCGTCTTCTGTGTGGAGACATGCGTGAATGGGCATAGCTTCGTTAAAGGTTGTGTGTCAGAGCTGGCAACTCGGCACATAAAAATCTACTGCCAATCATTAGCGGACCGGAGTTCCGTTGCGGCGACCCCTAACCGGGAAAAGCCAAAAGACACAACAACAATAACAATATTAAATAAATACATACATACATAAATAATGTGTTTGATTGGGTGAAAGATTCAGTTGTGTATATTTCAAACAAGTGTACTTTTTGAAGCTAATGCATTTTCCATACCTTATTTGCCAGTGAATCAGTATTTATTTTGTTTTTGTTAGTCTAGTAATATTATTTACAGTACTTAGAGTGACAATTCTGCAGCAGATAGACTCTAGAGTGAATATTTTACTGAGGGCTCAGAAATTAAGTCATAATAAGAAAGATACTTTAGTTGATGATGGAGTGTGAAGGATCTGAACTTTATATAAAGTTGGTTTATAGCTTCATAGGTAAGTAGTAGGCTAGCTGCCTTTGTAGGCTATTTTAAGCTTAGCTAATTTCCCTAGGTGAGACTGAAACACCATACCGCTTGTCTTTGAGGTAGACACCTTAACCATTATACCAGCCCCAACCCCTGGCCTTTACTGTATGACTGGCTGAGTTTGAGGACCAAGCAATGTGGAAAAATAGATGCATTAATGAAGTTTTATAAAAAGAAGAGGGTCCAGAATGATTGGACTATTTAACAAGTTGTTGACAATATTAAGTTGGAGTCTGCTTATACAGTTCAGTTGGGGTGTAACTCTTGGACTATTTTAATTCATTTTAGTTGCGGTATTTTAGAAATCAACTGTTGCCACAGCTTCAGTGTTGCTAACATGTATATATTGGGAGGAATAGTATTTTCTGACATTGGTTGTTCACAGCAAATAACTGATATCTTTGTATCATTTCATGAGGTTATGCAAGAGTGTAAGGAAAGACATCTGATGTTTTATTTGTATATCCAACAACTCTGAAGGCATTTTGTTCTGCTGGAATTTGGTTTACTTATTTTATGAAAATGCACAATGCTCTGTATTATTTTCTTCCAATTCACAGTTGTAAAGATAACAGGAAATCTCAATATAATGATATGGCTGAAAGGAAGAAGTGGAATATTTACAAAGTTGTACAGACAACATAGTTATTCCTGTGCAGTTGGATTATAAATAATACTTTTGATTTATGACAAGCAGGACTGGCAAATTGAATTTGTCAATAGTTCATTTTTTACATATTATAGCTTATAAATAAAGGCACATCCCTTCTAAAGAATGAAAACACAAAGTGGTGGTACTGTACTGCAAATAACTTTAATAAGTCTAAATTCACAAAAATAAAACATTAAGCTCTTTCGTCCATCAGTTAGACTTCATCAGAATCGCATTACGAAGCTACATAAATACTCAACCAGACAATCCCTCCTAAAATTTCATTGGATAACAAGTGACTTAATTCATTAATTAAAAAAAATAGTAAAAACCAAGACGTATAAGCTCTTGAAGTGACACTACCCATAAAAGCAAACCAGCACAATAGCTCTATGTGCCATATTGTCCTAAATATGTCTGAACAGGGCATTATTTAGAGTTATCCTCCCAATGTCATAAGTATGTTGATATATTCTCATTTTTAAAGATTTTCCATTTTGTCAACATAAAAGCCTGGGCAAAATTTACATTGAGCAACATAAACCACCATGGTGCTGTAGCAATAATACTTCTTCTTCAAAAATACCTTCCAATAGTTCGCTATATCAAACACTGACCCTTCCAGTATAAATCTACATTGGTTGCACCACCCTCATTTTTTCAGGGTCTATGTTAAATGTTTGAACATCCAAAATGTCAAACATTACATGGTCAAAACCAAATGTTCAACATTTGGATGTTCGAACATCAAATAAAAAAAAAGTAAAAAAAGAAAAAAACAGTTTAACAGTGTAGACAGGGGGGCAAGCCTCCCCACACCCCCCTCCTACTTAAATATACCAACTCCGAGACCACACTTCAGTGCAGAAAAGGGAAATTCTCCCTATCTGCACCGTATGGCGCCATTGAAAGTCTATCTTCGAACATTCAAAATTCCGAACGTGTGGTCTCGACCATGTAATGTTCGAAATTTTGAGCGTTTAAAGATTTGTCAGGTTCCCTTTTTTCATGTGCTCATGTTCAGATTACTATTTCACCCTCTCAATAAGAGATTTGAAAGAAACATCCTTCTTGTACACAAAGGTAGGGGATGGACCCAAAATATCAAACTGCTCACCCCCTATTTTAAACACATTCTGATTTTTATTAATCACACCATTCATTTCTTTAACATATAAATTATAAATTAAGATCATAGCCTTGCCATAACCATCCCCAGGCCTGGGAGATTTATCTCTGGCAAAAACAAGTGCCCCTTTTCTCAAGATGGGTGCAAACACAGATTGTTCATGCTTGGAAATCACCTCCCCCATAATACCTTGAACGAAAGTAGTGGGGTAACCACATTTTTCAAACATTGCTTTTAACTTGGCAGTCTCCTGTAAAAAGAGCTTGTATTGTGAAATCATGCATGCGAGTCTAACCTTTGGTCTTTAACTATGGATCTTCTTGATATACAGGATGCCAGCTGTTAAAGTGAAGCAGTACATTTGAATACGTGGGCTTCCCGTAAATGTCAGACTTGAAACCTGCAAAAAAAGAAGTTATGTGCTCACCATAATGTTTCATCTGTGTTGTCCATTTTCATTCTTCCGCATCTTATGGGTTTGGATCTGATCCCTTGGATCTGACTCGGTTGTTGCTAAAGCTTGTGGCAACCAAAAACCTCTCGAGCTTCTCCCTTACCCACAATGCATCAACCCCAAATACCTCAGATCTTGTTTGCAGACTTAAGCAGAAAGAAATATTAGTCATCATATAGTGACACGACTATATCTGGAGCTCAATATCAGGGAGGTGACGTCCCCTAACCACTCACTCTTCTAGTAGTTATTTATGACTGGGGGTTGGAGGGAGGAGAGCTGAGGAAGAATGAAAATGGACAAAACAGATGGAATGTTATGGTGAGTACAAAACTTCTTTATCTGATGTCAACTTTCATTCTGTCCTCAACTTATGGGACAGAGTTACCAGCTACCTAAAATGCCAGGTGGACTCATGGAAAGAAATTCCTGAGAATCTTTGAACCAAATAATGCTCTACTGCTGGAGACCAGATCCAATATGTAATTAATAATAAAGGTATGGGGAGTAGCCCAAGTTGCTGCTGCACATACGTCATCCACGGGTGCTCCTAAATAGAAAAGCTGAAGAAGTTGCCATGGATCTAGTCGAATGAGCTTGCAATGGTTTTGATAAAGCAATGCCCAATTTGTTATAAATAAAAGAAATGCAATCAGTCAGCTATCTGGCTAAACTTACTTTGGCAACTGGTTCCCCAACTTTATTTCTGAAAATGAAACAAATAATTGGTCAGTTTTCCTGATGTTTTTGTTCAATGTAGGTAAAAATGTAATTGTATGTGAACATCCAATAAGTGTAACATATTCACCCTTGTTAGCAAATCTAGGAAAAAAACTGGCAAATTAATAGACTGATTGATATTAGAGTCTGATACCACCTTAGGGAGAAAGGATGCATTAGTTCATAGCGCAACTCTATCCTTGTGAAAGATCAAGTATGGTGGCTTTAAAGAAAAGGCTTGAATCTCTGAAATTCATCTGGCAGAAGTAATGGCAACTAGAAATATTGTTTTCCAAGACAGATATTTAAGATCACACCTAGCTGCTGGTTTAAATGGGAGATGGATAAGTGCTTGCAGTACCAAATTTAGATCCCATGGGGGAGTAGGGTCTTTAATAGGAGGACTTAAAAGAAGAGTGCCTCGTAAAGATGCTTTGCGGAGCTCATGAGAGGCAACAGAAGAACTTTTAAATACAATGTAAAAATTCAATATCACTGCTAATTGGACCTTGACTGTTGAGGAACTAGCTCCTTGTTTAAAAAGTAGGGCCAAAAATTCAAGGATGTTATGTATAAGAGCTTAAAAAGGATCAACATTATTTTGATGTGCCTAGTAAACAAACCTTCTCCATTTACTGGAGTAGAGCTTATGTTTAGAAGATTTATAGAATGATAAAAGTATGTGTTGGAAAGGGGAAGACAGCACAGGTTGCTGGCTATTAATGGAAATGGAGAAGCCAGGCAGACTAGTATATCTGGATGGGTCATGCCTGCTGAGTGAGACTGGAGGTCTGGAGCTGGATCCAGAATCCAAGGTTCAAGAAGTAAGTGAGGCCAAAGGAAGGGAAACCAAACCTGTCAAGGCAAGTAAACTGCAATGAGGATGACTTTGCTCTTTAACATGGCAGCTTTCTGACAGAATTTCAGTAGTAGTGGAATTGGTGGATAAGCATAAAGCAAACCTGGGGGTCAATCGTGAAGTAGAGCATCCCTCGGTGATTCCCCCTGTGAATGCATTATGGCAAAGTAGCTGCTACACTTGTTTTTTAGGGGAGACACAAATAGATCATAGCAAGGCTGGCCCCACTGGTGGAAGATCATTTCTGTCACATTTTTGCTGAGACCACTAGTGAGGTAGAAGAATGCACCTGCTCAGCTTGTCTGCTGTCATGTTGGACTTCCCCAGAATGTGCATTGCTATAAGAAAGCGGTTTGCTAAGATCACCCATTGCCAAACCCTGAGCGCTTCTCGACACAAGGGGTAAGATCTAGTCCCTTCTTGTATGCTGATGTACCAAACTAATGACATAATTTTCTGTTTGAATTGCAATTGTTCCCAAGGGGAGAGCATCTTGAAGGGCCTGCAACATTAAAAGCACTGCTCTCATCTCTAGAACATTGATTTGCAAGTTGGCCTCTTCAAGGGACCAAGTGCCTTGGACTGTTTTCCCCAGATAATGCCCCCCACCCCAACTGGGAAGTGTCCACGATTACTATGGCCTTGGGCTGAGGGGAATGGACAGATGACCTTGTAGAACCTGATCTGACTGAGATCTCTTTTCCATGTGTAGGTGATTCATATTGGAGTTGACATGGGTTGGTATAGTATCGACCATTGTGTTGATAACATCCACTGTAAACTCCTTATGTGAAATTTGCTAACGGTACTAGAGTTATATCCACTGCCACTAAACCCAGAGCTTGAAGAACCAAAAGGGCTGAAATCCTGGCACTGCAGATTATCTTTCTGACCTGTAACCTTATTGTCTGAACTCTTGAGGGATGAAGTGATGCTATGGATGATTTTGCATTGAGAAGTGCTCCTATGAATTCTAAACCTTGAGTTGGCTGTAGCTGAGATTTTTCATACTTTATGGTTATCCTCAGAAGAGAACATGTCTAGAGAACATGGTATTTTGCCTTTAACAGTTGATTCCTGGTCAGGGGGGAAATGAGCCATTCATCCAGATGTGGAAACACCCAGAATCCCTGCAGTCTCAAGTGAGCTGCAACTATAGCCATGTACTTGATAAACACCCTGGGGGCTGTGATGAGACCAAAGGGCAGAACACTGAACTGGTAATGACTGTCTCCCAACTGGAAGTGTCAGTAATTTCTGGATCATCTGTTCATCTTTAAGTGATAGTATGCATCCTGAAGATCTATCAAGCACATCCAGTTTTTTTTCCCAGAAAGGGTAGAATGGACTGAACCATGACCATCTGGAACTTTGTGCATTGAACTAACTTGTTCAGTACACTGAGATCCAAAACTGGTCTCCAGTCGCCTGTTTTCTTTGGCACTAAAAGAATCTTGAGTAAGTTCTGGATCCTATCTGGTCTAGCAGGGCCTCCTTGGATGACCCTTTTTTCAAGCAGCCTTTGTATCTGATTGCTGCTTGTTCCCCCTGACTGGGTGGAACATTGGGGATTTTTCTTGAAGTTGGTGGAGGAAGGGAAAATTGTATTATATAACCTCTGGAAATTATCTTCTGCACCCAAGTATCTGTTATTATTTCTACCCAGGCCCTCTGGTACAGGGAAAGGTGACCACTGATTGCCTCCATAGGAGGGCAATTGGGCTTCCTTTCAGGAATGCTGGAAGGTTCTGCCAATGAAAGAATATCTGGACCCTTAGTTTTGCAGGCCACCTCTGCTATGGGGGTGGTGTCTACCATTGGAGTTCCACTCTTTATCCCTAGGGAACTACCTTCATGTGCATCCTGGAAAAGTCATTTCCTGGAACCACATTTTCCCACCACCTCATTCATTCCTGGAAAAGGATCTTTGAGAGGTGGAAAAATATACACCCATGGCAGACAGGGTCTTTCTGTCCTTTTTACACTTGGATAATGTCTATAGTTGCAGCTCACTTGAGACTGCAGGGATTCTGGGTGTTTCCACATCTGGATGAATGGCTCATTTCCCCCCTGACCAGGAATCAACTGTTAAAGGCAAAGGTAAACCTTGGGGCCAACAAAGACATGCTGTCAAAAGGAGCATTAAAGACTTGAAGGGCTCCACAAAATCACAAAAGCGTATCCAAGTGTGCCTCCTTATGGAAACGCCTGGACCCGCTGCCCTTGAGGTTCCTTCAGCTATGTTCGAAATGAGCCTCATGGAAGAACTGGAAAATGATTGCAGGGTAGCCAGCTGAGAAGTCACAGATGCTTGCACTTCTTCAGAAATGGATCCTGAGAATGTGCTAGTAAGCTCCTTAATGAGGTCTTTCTGTATCTTGGTGAAATGTGCCAGATAGTTCAGTGACCTTAAAATGAAGTTTACTGAAGCATAGACATGCTTCCCAAACCTGTCCATCAACCAAGACTCCTTGTTGGGGGGATGAATAGTGAAACCCTCCTCAACAAGTTCCTTCTTAATGGCCACTGCAATGACAATAGCATCAAAAAGCACCCCTTTTGCGCAAAACTGTTTGTCCTCCGGTGCTGCCATAATTTTGTCAGGTCTCCAAGATATTGGTTCAGTGGTATTGGGATCCTTCCATGCCCACTGAGAGATCAACTCTATGAGCTCGTTGGCAGGTGGAATCACCCAGGAGGTAGATGGGCCAGTAGTGAGCACCTCCAGGAATATAGACTCCTCAGACAAATGGTTGCTTGGCTTCCAGCCACCTGTATGTTTCAGGATTTCATGGATGTCTCCGAAAAAGGCAACATCAGGAAGTGACCGTGGGGACCCCTCACTTTCATCAAACTCTGTATCTTCTGAGCTAGGTTCCTCTGGGGAATCCAAGTGCTTCCTCTTGCATGTCTTTTTCTTAGGGACCTCCTCGGTGGGATGCTCTGGGGAGGTATCAGAAGAAGTTGGACACCCTATTGGAAAGCCTGTGGTTTTGGTATCAGCTATCCCTGGGGAGAAGAGAGGTGAAACTCCAAATGCAGAGACAGCAAGGCTGTGGACTTAGGATCTGAGGAGGTAGGAACTCTCTGTGTTGCTGAGGCAGACAAGATTTTCTCCATAACCTCAAAGCCAGACCTCTCCAGAGAGGGATAGAACAGTGGGTGCAAAAAAAGGCAAGCTTTAGACTGTAGTCCTTCCCTCCTCCAAGGAGAATTCCCCTGAGGTAGAAGTCAGAGCTGAACTAACCCATGCTAAGACCCTGAGATGAAGAGATGGCTCCAAAAACTTTGGAGTCAACTATAACACCTCAGATCTGACAGGGTAGCCTCGGCTCCGAGAGCTCTTTGGATCCGACTGAAATAAAGTGCTTAGAGCAAGTCTCGGATCCAAGGATAAGGATATCCTCATATCCAAGGCAGACAGAGCTGGACAGCTCAGATCCAAGGATTCTGAGCCTATGGTAGGAGTCAGAGTTGGAATTGGTAAGGGGGGTAGTAGAAAATCAGCCCTCCTGACAAAAAAGGGTAGGAGCCAAAGGGACACCTGTCGGGCTCTGTGCTGAGAGAATTCTTCTCACCAATCTCTTCACATCTTCTTCCGTAAGACTCCTGGAAGAGCAAGTGGAAATAAAATGCAAAGTAAACTGGCACCATGACACTTGATACTTAAACAGCATGAAATTTATTAAAGCTTGCTAGTACTAGAATTTCACCAATACAAGCATCTTCGGGAGAATAGTCAGCTGATTTAAAACACATGATTTAAATACAAAAAGGAAAATATCATCTTTAAAGAAGTAACACACAAAAAAGGGCTAACACATAAATCATTACTTTACATGTACTAGGAATACTAAAAATACACAAATCTGCATATAACATAAATAAAAACAATATAATAAACTTTTGAAACAACTTATATCTATCTGTGTATAAAAATTATGTAATTTTATTTTGTTTATCTTTCAGAACTGGCTTTATTGTCACACATTCATTCAGACCAGGTGTACAATGTACTTTAAAATATATTATCCACTTATTTTCAATAATTTCTGTGTGGTTCTTCAGGTCACCACCTCTTTAGCTTTTCTGTATATTTTGTAAAATGAAAAAGCAAAATTTGTGAGATGTGCCTGTTTTTTTAATATGGCAGTATAATGCATTTGTGTCTAGCTGCCTTCTTATGTCAGATATATGCTCACAAATTCTCTCTTTAAACTTTCTGTTTATAACATTGCATACATTTTTTTCAGCAGCTGAGACTAAGACCATTTGTGACTTAGCAGAAATGGTTTTAACTTACAATGTTTTTTTGCTTCATAAAAATATATATATAAACAATGTAAAGGAGTAGCCATGGATATGGCCATGGCTAATAGCTATGCAAATTTGGTTATAAATAAGTGGCAATTCGATTTTTTTTCTGAAATGAACAATAGCTTTCTTAATAATGTTGTGTTTCATAGGCATTTCGTGGATGATTTGTTTTTAAAATGGAATGATTCTCTTTCTGCATTTTCTGTGTCTTTATTACATTTAAACTTAAATACTGAATTTTTATGGTTTAAACACATTGTACATTATACACAAATATTTTTTTAGATATTAGATTGTTTAAGGAAACCACTGGTAAAACTGAAAACTACATTATTTAAGAAACATGTCAGGAAAAATATGTATCTGCACAAGACCAGTGTTGCTAGACTGAATGCAAGAAATGAAAACATGAACATACAGTTTAATAAAATGGCCAGTGACTTTGTTTAAAAGAAGTTATAAGGAACATAATGTAATGAGTATAGTAACACAGATACAGCAAGATAGCACTAATAAAATCAAACCGATATTTTCTGATAATCACATTACTTCGCTAAGTAATAATGATAAAGTTGAGGACACAAACAGAGCTTTATTTTGGTGTGTTTTACCCTACAATGTTCATACTCACCAAATACAGGATATTATTAAAAGGCACTGAGACATGTTACAATATATTTCTACTTTTAAAGACACAGAAGTAGATAACCATACAATGTTCATACTCACCAAATACAGGATATTATTAAAAGGCACTGAGACATGTTACAATATATTTCTACTTTTAAAGACACAGGAGTAGATAACCGTACAATGTTCATACTCACCAAATACAGGATATTATTAAAAGGCACTGAGACATGTTACAATATATTTCTACTTTTAAAGACACAGGAGTAGATAACCATACAATGTTCATACTCACCAAATACAGGATATTATTAAAAGGCACTGAGACATGTTACAATATATTTCTACTTTTAAAGACACAGGAGTAGATAACCGTACAATGTTCATACTCACCAAATACAGGATATTATTAAAAGGCACTGAGACATGTTACAATATATTTCTACTTTTAAAGACACAGGAGTAGATAACCGTACAATGTTCATACTCACCAAATACAGGATATTATTAAAAGGCACTGAGACATGTTACAATATATTTCTACTTTTAAAGACACAGGAGTAGATAACCATACAATGTTCATACTCACCAAATACAGGATATTATTAAAAGGCACTGAGACATGTTACAATATATTTCTACTTTTAAAGACACAGGAGTAGATAACCATACAATGTTCATACTCACCAAATACAGGATATTATTAAAAGGCACTGAGGCATGTTACAATATATTTCTACTTTTAAAGACACATGAGTAGATAACCGTACAATGTTCATACTCACCAAATACAGGATATTATTAAAAGGCACTGAGACATGTTACAATATATTTCTACTTTTAAAGACACAGGAGTAGATAACCGTACAATGTTCATACTCACCAAATACAGGATATTATTAAAAGGCACTGAGACATGTTACAATATATTTCTACTTTTAAAGACACATGAGTAGATAACCGTACAATGTTCATACTCACCAAATACAGGATATTATTAAAAGGCACTGAGGCATGTTACAATATATTTCTACTTTTAAAGACACAGGAGTAGATAACCGTACAATGTTCATACTCACCAAATACAGGATATGATTAAAAGGCACTGAGGCATGTTACAATATATTTCTACTTTTAAAGACACAGGAGTAGATAACCGTACAATATTCATACTCACCAAATACAGGATATTATTAAAAGGCACTGAGACATGTTACAATATATTTCTACTTTTAAAGACACAGGAGTAGATAACCGTACAATGTTCATACTCACCAAATACAGGATATTATTAAAAGGCACTGAGACATGTTACAATATATTTCTACTTTTAAAGACACAGGAGTAGATAACTGTACAATGTTCATACTCACCAAATACAGGATATTATTAAAAGGCACTGAGACATGTTACAATATATTTCTACTTTTAAAGACACAGGATTAGATAACCGTACAATGTTCATACTCACCAAATACAGGATATTATTAAAAGGCACTGAGACATGTTACAATATATTTCTACTTTTAAAGACACAGGAGTAGATAAGCTAACTTTTGGGTATAAAAACATAGGAATTTAAAAAATATCTTGTTATAAAGAACACGTGAAGTATATAAACACAATATCTATATCCAAATATGGAACCCAAAAATGTAACAATATAGCAATAACCCAACGCCTGGATGTGGGTAATGCTGGATTTACCCACGGTTGGTGTGGTTTGGTCACGAGGGCAAAGCCAGAGGGCCCAAACAAAGCCAACCATGGGTAAATCCAGCATTACACCAGAAGTGGTTATTGCTATATAATGACATTATTTAAGAAAAAAAATAATTAATTTTCTTAAATAATGGCATTGTATAATGCCTCCTTGCTGCCCTTCCGCAGCTGTCTGGTATTCTGCGGCAGTTCTGATGTACTGCGCATGCCTGCGCAGTACATCAGAGCTGTGGGCAAAAGCAACGGAGAAAGCAAGATCTCCGTTGCTTTTTACTGTTTCGCTATGTTAAATGGGTTTAACATAGTGAGACAGCTTTAAAATAAGCAACGGAGAATCTCCGTTGCATATTTTAAAGCTGTCTTGCTATGTTAAACCCATTTAACATAGCGAGACAGTTTTGAAAAAAGCAACAGAGAAAGCAAGATCTCCATTGCTTTTTACAAACTATTTTGCTATGTTAAATGGGTTTAACATAGTGATTCAGCTTTAAAATAAGCAACGGATATCTCTGTTGCTTATTTTAAAGCTGTCTTCCTATGTTAAACCCATTTAACATAGTGAGACCAGTTTAAAAAAAAATCAACGGAGAAAGCAAGATCTCTGTTGCTTTTTACACACTGTGTCGCTATGTTAAAGGAGTTTAACATAGCGAGACAGCTTTTAAAAAAGCAACAGAGATCTCCGTTGCTTTTTTTAAACCTGTCTCACTATGTTAAACTCCTTTAACATAGCGAGACAGTGTTTTAAAAAAAGACTTACACTAATGGAAAAAGTCCGGGTGACCGGACCTTTTTCCATTAGTATAAGTCGATTTACAACATGCACGCTGACCAATCAGCATGCACGTTTTGGAATATTAATGGGGGGTCGTGGTATAATTGTCAATTCTGCAGGTATATCTTCACAGAAACAATTTTTAAGCATCCCGTTAGTCTAAAACCATTTCATCTTAGATGACATGGGACGTGTAATATTAAAAACATAATATACATGGCAAAATGCCTAATCTGTAGTGCCTTCTATATAGGAAAAATGAATAGAAAGTTTAAAGAGAGAATTTGTGAGCATATATCTGACATAAGAAGGCAGCTAGACACAATTGCATTTTACTTTACAAAATATATAGGAAAGCTTAAGAGGTGGTCAACCGAAGAACCTCACAGAAATTATTGAAAATATGTTTTAAAGCACACTGTCCACCTGGTCTCAATGAAACTGTGACAATAAAGCCAGTTCTGAAAGATAAAGGAAATAAAATTAAATCATTTTGATACACAGATATAAAAGTTTTTAAAAAGTTTTAGTATACTGTTTTTATTTATGTTATATGCAGATTTTTGTGTTTTTAGTATTCCTAGTACATGTAAAATATTGATTTATGTGTTAGCCCTTTTTTGTGTGTTACTTCTTTAAAGGTGTAGTCACACAATCTTTTCCTTTTTGCAATTAAATCATGTGTTTTAAATCAGCTGACTATCTGCCTGAAGAAGCCTGCATTGGTGAAAGTCTAGTATTAGCAAACTTTAATAAATTTCCTGCTGTTTAAGTATCAAGCGTTGTGGTGTCAGTATACTTTACATTTTGTTTTGTTTTATCTGATTTCTTAGAATACCAGTTTTATCTACATGGCGGAATTATTTTATATTTGTAGAGCGAGTGGAAATTACAGAGGTAGAATTGGGCCTTTCCAAAAAGTGTGAAGGGGACCCTGGAGGGGACAGAGTCCACAGAAGGAGAATATCTGGTAAGACAGTTAAGCTTGATGGACTGGACAATTTCTTTGATTCATCCGAGGCAGTCTGATCCATTGATTTTATCTTTTTGTGTTTCAGATCCAACGTTGTGGTTGGATCCAATAATTCTTTTCTTTTTAGGTTTGGATCCGAGGATGAAGTCTGATCTGAATTTTTGATTTTTTTCTTCTTATGATCTTATAGGGGAGTCAGATCCAGTAGTGGCCTTTTTAGACTGATCCAATGCCCTTGATAAAGAAGTAGAAGGACTCGTAGATGGCAATTTGGATTTCTTAGAGTTCACAGGTGAAGCTTCAGATAAAGCCTCTTCAAAAGAGGAAGGAAGCAATCCTTTGAGAATGAGTTCATTTTTCCTTTCCATAATAGCTCTTGGATTAAACCCATGGCATATGGCAGAGTCTTCCTGTAAGTGCAAGGGGCCTAAGCAGTATGCACATAAAGTGTGTGCATCTAAAAAAAGAATTTTGTGCCCATATTTGAGGCATTTTTAGAACCCTGCTGGGCCTTTCTACTTGTCAGTCATAACTCTAAAATTAAACCAGTAAAACAGAAGTTAACAGAAAGGTAAAGATACAATAACAGCTTTTATTTAAACATTCACAGCTATCGAAGAAAATACTAGCAAGGGTAATTTAAAGCTACACAACTGTAGGAAGGAGAGACAAAAAATGTTAATAAAAGTATTCAACAGTAATGGATGTATGAGAGAAGAGAGAAAAGGTAGATTAATCTAGAAGAAACTGTAGTAAAAGGAAGTGATAGACAAGGGGAAAGTAAATAGACCTAAAAAATAAACAAGTTTAGATAAGGAAGTATTAATTTTGATACAATAGCATATCACTTAGCTAGAGAGTAACCACTTCTTTTGCTCCAAGTGGCAAACGAGATCTGAGGTAGTTGGGGTTGGTGCATTGTGGGTAAGGGAGAAGCTCGAGAGTTTTTTGGTTGCCACGAGATTTAGCAATGGCCAAGTCAGATCTGAGGGATCATATCCAAACCCATAAGTTGAGGACAGAATGAAAATTGACAACATCAGATCTCTATTTTTAAAAATTGCGACATCCAGGTAGTTAATAAGATCCATAGAAATATCGGTAATAAACTTCAGAAAAGAGGTAGTGTTGTTTAAATATGAAAAACAACACACCCAAGACACTCAAGACTAGGCAGGGTGTGCATCCCACACCTCCCCAACTAAATATAACAACTCCGAGATTGCACTATAGTGAAAAATGAGATAGGGTTGATTCACCATAACAGCTTGCAACTCAGTTATTCTTTCGGCAAAGGATGGAGCAATCAGTAAGACAGTTTTCCATGTTATGAACCTCAAGTCAGCCTGATGAGTTGATTCCAATGGAGCAAGTGATAGCTTCTCTAACACAAAATTAAGATCCCAAGGATGAGTCAATGTTTTTCTTGGAGGTCTCTTATGAAAAATCCTTTTCAAAAACAATTTCACATGAGAAAACATTGAAAGAGGGGAATCCATGGGCAGACATGATGAAATAGCCAATAAATGAACCTTGATGGAAGAGTAAGAAAGGGCATAGGATAGTAACTCATATAAATATTGTCCACCCTCATGACAGTAGAGTCTGTGTGCCTGACGGTGGAGTTACCAATCACTAGCACACTTTGATATGCAGAGGGTTTCTGTGTTACTGGATTTGGAGAAAGTTTCTTCCTGGTGACTCTCAGCTATGGAATTGGCAGTATGTGTTGCAGCATTTGCATTCAGTTGAGTCATAACCTCCATGAATCTTTGAGACTTAGATCTTGGAGGTTTAGGCAATGACATTTTACAGCCTCAGTGTATGATAATTTTCTGAGTATTTGTGTGGAATGATGTGGAGTTGTATGGTGCTCACAGACTGTCTGTGAGTGATGCTGACATCTTAGCTAAGTATTTGCATTTTGCATAGATAGATACTGATGAGATAAGTAATAGCCCACTGTCTGTGAGCATCAGGAAATTGCTACTCTGCCTCAGTTATACCAAGTTGTATGAGGCTGGCAACTGGGGAAAGACAAACTGCCTGAACTTCCATTTTTGTCCAAGAGTGTAGATAATATGGAATATATATGGATTAATTCATAAGTAATTTATTTGACTTACTTGCATGCTAATCTTTTTTAATAAATTCACCTTACTTAAAAACTAACTGTAGGTGAGCTAAATGAAGTGTTACGTATGGAAGAGTACCCTAGTTTTGCAGTTAGCTGGTATAGGGAGTTTGTTCCTGGCGTGATGGAGTTTGTGGTACAGAATGTTATGACTGAACTCAGGGAAACTACTTGAATTTTATGCTATTGACAGTCCAACTATGTTATATTGTGCATATAAGTGTATGAATTAAGGAGGTTTCAGAGATTTGCACAGGTGTCATCAACTAATTGCTGGGTAAGGGCTATTTATTATAGCTGACTTACACTGGAAATAGTAAGCATGTTACCTGGCATGCTGGGGAATAACTTGCCTCTCAAAGTGGTAATTTTCACTGAGTGGATTGATGGTCTGTACCCTGGTGTGCAAATAAAGCAAATGAGTTTTAATAGGGTTTATTGGGTACAGATCACAATGATTTTGAAGACAGCACTGGTCCCTTGTCATTTATTTTTTGAGAAGCAAGTAAATTTGACAGAAGACTGAATTTCTAACTTGCTGATCAGTGGTTACATGTCTATGCTGCAGCATAACCTGCTTTCTACAATCAGCAAATAGTTTATAGGTTCATAGGTTGTTACTAGGCCAATGACCACTAAAGCCCTTACAAGCCTAGCCATTCACACCAAATAATTTGGGTTCTCAGTACCATCAGTGTCTATATGAGGAAGGGCATGTTACTAGGGAGGTAATTAAGGGATTTGTATGGGGGGTACTAGGACAATACTTTTCTTACTGATGGGGTGAATTTACAATTTCCCATCCAATTGTCAAGGATTCATTTGAAATGAGTCAGGCATAAACTCTATTTTACATTGATTGGGAGAACATTCCATAGTGCAGGAATCCTTTTGGATACATATCTGTCTCGAGCATGTTCTGTTTATGTCACAAGTGAAGATCACATCCATGCATCTAACATTTCTGGTGCTGTTTGTTTAGCGCATGTGCAACAGATCCATCAGGGCTGGGTCTGAGGAAGCCCTGTAAGCTAGGCAAAGTTCACATCTCATCAGCCTGTAGGAGACTGAATACAGAGACAAGAGCCTTTAAGTGATCGCATAGGACAGGATACTCATGCCCTGAATTCTGCTGGTGAAAAACTTTTGTGCATGTTCCAGCTGTTGCAAGTGTCTGATTAGGTTACCTGCCAAAGGGGGCATTGTACTCAAAGACAGGTCTGATAAGGGCCAAGTAGAGTGGTGCTATAACTTCCTTGGACCTGGATGCCATACCCTTATCTTTATATTGAGTAACATAAAATGATTTTCTTACTATCATAGCTACATGTTGGTCAAAAGCCATTTTGCTGTCTACATATCTTCCCAAATCCCTTATTACTGGGTTGACTCTTAGGTGTGTTTTATTGGTGCAGTAATTAACTTGGGTTTACAGTTTCCCAAAGAGCATTATATTGCATTTTTGGAATTCAGTTTTAGGCCATGGCTATGGCACCAGTGATTTGTTTGTGTTAAACCCTCTTGCAAGATATTGGTGTCCTGGGAGAGTCTATAACAGCTCCCAGTTTATAGTCATCTGAGAACTCGGTGAGCTACAAGACTTGAATGCTTGCCTTGACTTCCAAGCAGTAGATGCCAAAAAGAAGCAGGTCCAGCACAGAGCTCTGAGGTACTTCTCTGGTGACCTGTCTCTTGGTGGCGGTGATCTCACCAATTCTGACTTCTTCAGTCCTGTCTGTCATCAGTCCTGCTAGTTATGTAGAGATTTATGCCTAGCTCACAGAGCTTGTCAATGATGCCCATGTGGGGTATTGTACTGAATGCCTTGGCCAGGTCAAGATGCACAGTATGCACTGTTTTATCCTTATCCATTGCCTTGGTGACCCTCTGAAAGATATCTACCATGTTACGTAGGCATGACCTTCCCTTAACAAAGCTAAATTGGGATGGGTCCAGAGTCTGTAGGCTGCCAATGTCCTTGTTTATCATTTTCATGATAATTTGTTCCATGGTTTTCCTTATTAGCTTTGTCATACTGATGGGTTTGCAGTTTTCTGTGTCAGCCGATGGTCTGGCCTTGTGGAGGGGAATGACTGCTGGAGTCCTCCATTCACTTGGAATGTAGCCGGTTTTGAGGCTGTTATTGAAGAGTGCCTCAAATGGTCCTGATAGCCCATGTTTTACACTGTTCAGGAGGCAACTGCATTACATTTAAGGTTTCAGATATAGCTGAATAAGGCCTTGCAATTGTCCTTAGGCTGCAAGGCTAGTCTAACCTCATTGTTTGCCTTGTTGGACTTAATTATACCTCTTAGTTTCTTGTTTACTTGTATAAGAAAACACTTGACTTCTTGATTTTGGCCATGAGTTTTTCTTCTTTTATTACAAACCCTGTTAAGATGAGGGTTCCACTAGTGAGGTTTGTTTTAATTGTTTGGTTTGTGTTTACTTCTGGTAGGCATGGCAGCCTCTGTGCAGCCATTCACATTTGTATAGGGATTCTGTGTATAATTCTGCATAGGTAATTGTGTTCTCGTAGTTGGGGAGCCTTGGATTTTGGCAAACTATCACTTTAGGATATAGTTTTCCTTAGCAAAGTTCCTAACTATTAATGGTTTAGCTGAGTTTTCCAGGATGATTTTTACTTCAAAGGACACAGCTTTGTTATCCGACCTCACTAGTGAGGATGTGACATGGGGGGGGGGGCACTCTCCCATGTTGATGACTACCAGATCCACTAGGTCTGATCCTCTGGTTTGGGCATGCACGACCTTGTCCAGGGTATTTGTGTTAATAATGTCCAGGAAATGTGCCTGTGAGTTTCGAACGGTGTAAGTTTCCAAGCCATCAAAAGAAAGGAGGAGAGCAGGAAGTGGGAGACAGGAAACCCGACCAGATATAAAGGGATACTGGTTGGATAACAAGCTAAGATGGAGTTACAATAGCAAAGAACAGGGCAACAGAAGCACTCTACCATCTTCTGGAAAGTGACTAAGTAGATGGTACAAAAAAACTATATCAGGTTGCGGGACAAAGACAGAAAGAAAGAAAGAAAGAAAAAGAGGATAGTCAGACAGCTTTCTCAAGGGATGCTAGCAATGACCTGCTCATCAGTCCACAGGACAACAAAGGCAGAAGGAAGGAGTATTTCCAGCAGCTTCTGAATGAAGAAAACCCCACAGAAGCTGTATTGCCCCAGACACAGCCTACAATGAGAGTAGAAGAGGAGACAACCCTAGAAGAAGTAAGAGCAACACTAAGGAAAATGAAGTCAAGAAAAAGAGCAGGCTCAGATGAGGTCACAGCAGATATGCTAAAAATACTGGGTGAGATGGGGAGAAATGTTCCTGAGGGTACTCATAGCAATGTGGAGAGAATAGTGTATCCCAGATGACTGGAAAATAAGTATACTTATACCAGTGTATGGGGACATCCTCAGCTGTGGGCAGTGCAAAGGCATCAAGCTCCTGTCACATTGCATGAAAGTTCTGGAGAGTGTGATTGATAAATGGATAGGCTGAAGAGCAGAAAGTAAGATGGGAAATGAGCAGTTCAGAATCAGAGGAGGTTGCAGCATAACCAACCCGATGTTTGCAGCAAGACAGATGACTGAGAAGAAGCTAGAGATGAGGAAAGAGTCCAGTTGGCTTTTCAAGACTTGGAGAAAGCATATGACAAGCTCCGAAGAAAGCTGGTTTGAGCAGTACTGTGGTGGTTCGAAGTCCCAGAAACATTAGTAGAATTAGTGCAGGCTATGTACAAGGACCTAATGACTCAAGTACAAACAGTGTTCGGTCTCACAGAGGGGTTCCCAGTGGGAGTGGTATGCACCAAGGTTCAATTCTGAGTCCACTGCTGTTTATACTGGTGATCTACATTAGCAAACAGGTCAGAGCAGACAGATCAACAAAGTTACTGTATGCAAACAATGTAGCATTATAGGCAGATTATGAGCAAGAACGTCAGCAAAGGATAGGGGAATGGAATGCAGAACTGAACGCATATGGGATGAAACTCACAGATAAGACAGTGGTAATGGCAACAAATTGTGAAATCAGAAGAAGCTAAGAATTTAGATAGAAGAGAAGATAATGGAACAGATTAATAGCTTCAAGTTTCTGGGAGGGGTGGTTGAGGAGAAGGGGAAGCCTGAATGAAGAGGCCAAAGCTAGAATCAGAGAGGGTGTAGCCAACTGGCATAGAGTACCAGGTGTAGTCTATGACAGAAGAATGCCAAAGAAGCTGAAAAGTAAGGTGTACAAGGCAGTGGCATGAACAGTACTGCTGTATAGTACAGAAACCTGGGCAATAAATGCAGAGCAGATGAGGAAGCTAGAGGTGATGGAAACAAAGTGCCTGAGAAGGGTGATAGGATGCACACTGTGGGACAGATGAGGAAATAAGAACATAGGAGCAGAAGCCAAAGTAGCTCAATTGCAGAAAACATCAAATAGAACAGATTACAGTGGTTCAGATACATGCAGAAAAGCAGAAAACAATCTGGTGAAGAAGATTTGGGACAGAAAGGAAGAAGGTAAGAGGAAACAAGGACGTCCAACAAAGAGGTGGATGGATTTTGTGAGAGGACCTGTGACAATCAGACATGTGTGTCAAAGAAGGCAGGATTGTGGCACTGAAATGAGAGAGATGGCAACAGTTAACATGATACCCCGACCCCATATAGAAAAAGGGGAAAAAGGGGGTCTGGTGATGATAAGTTTCCCAGCGTACAGATGGGTAGTTAAAGTCACCCATGAATAGGGTGTTTGGATGGATGGTGAGCATGTCTGGTAGGTTTAGGTAAGAGTCATGAGACTCTAGGGGTATAGATGGTGACCTGTAGCTAGCCATAATATGGTGAGTGACATTATCTATTGTGATATGCATGTGGATGAGCTCTATGGTATCATCCTGTTTAACCAACATGGGGGTTGTAGAGATACCTCCACCTTTGGTCCCAGTTTGTCCTATTGTTGGTCTAAATGTGTGGAAGGCACTGTATCCTTGGACTGCTGAAGTACTTTCTGTGGCTTTAAATCAAGTCTCTGTCACAACACAGAAGTCTACATTCACCACAGTTAGGAGGGCTTGAAGAGTGTGGAGTTCTTTGTTTAGGCTCCCAACATTGAGCAGTAACACCTTAAGGTTCCTCGGAGACTTTTTCACTATGTTAGTAGTTTTGTCTTTTTGGCATTGCCTACATAATTCTCTAAGGGGGTGGTATAAAGTTTTAGGCAATATCTGAAAGCTTAGGGAGAACAGGTGCAGCCCATTCTTGGCAAACAATATGGTCTGTTGAACATGTCCACTCATGCTGACAGATACTGAATCCCCCTGGAGTGTTGTATAGTGCAAGGATATGGTAGTGGTATTTGAGAAAGTAGTTGCTGGGGTTAATGGCAAGATGTTTATAATGCTAAGATATGGTAATGCTATTTGATGTGCAAGCTAGCTGCTCTAAGTTCAGTTCTGTGCTGTCCAATGCAATACTGTTTAATAAGTTTCAGACTTTATCCTAGCTTTACAGGGAAGTTTTACTGTATAGGCATTTGCTGCTGTACAGGACACAGCTATCTATTGGTGCATGGTAGGGAACTTTGTGCAAATGTGTCTGATTTAGAGAAAAGAAAAAAAACTTGAAAACTGACTGCTATGCCATATAGCCAATAAGCAACCACACTTTGAGCTACCTGGAGTGCTTTCCAAATCAGACACAATCCTGCCACAAGATGGATGATCCTGGAATTTCTTAATGAAAGTGCACAGAAAAAGTAGCTCTTGTGCATATTAAACAACAAACTAATTCCCAGGCTACTTCGTCCTTCTGCAAGGTGATATGAAAGCAAAAGTGAAGAAAAAAGTGAATGTTTTGCCACAGCATTAAATAAATGCTTTAAAATGCATGAAAACAGTAACCATCACAGTATAAAGCAAGTACAGTAAATCAAGAAAATATCATCTTAGCTTGGATGGCTCTGGATGCAGCTGAAACATTTAGAAAGGATTGCTAACCTCTGTGTAGTGACCACAGAGTCTTGCAAATTTGCTTGATTTATAGCAAAGTGAAAAAAATCTTGAAAACTGATTCCTATGCCCTCTAGCCAAAAAACACACGTTCATCTTCCTGGAATGCTTCACAACTCAGAGAAACCAGGCAAACAACTTCTGCCACAAGATATATGATCCCGGAATTTCTTAATGTAAAAGCAAAGCAAAAGTAGCTCTCAAGTGCAGATTAAACAACAAACAACTAATTCCCTGGCTAATTCACCCTTTTGCAATGCGATTTGGAGGCAAACAGAACTAGAAAGGACAATAAACAAAAGAAAATACTATTTCTGTCACAAAATGAAATAAATGCTTTAAAAATGCTCAGAAACACAGTAGTGATAGGAGTATAAAGCAAGTACAAGTGCACTAAATCAAGAAAATATTTATATCTTAGACTGGATGTCTCTGAATGTGTTGCTGAGCTCTGTGTAGTGAGCCATGGGTGGGTGGTAGCTCTAGGGTTACCACCTGTCCCACTTTGTGAGGGACAGTCCCTCTTTGGGCGGTTGTGTCCTGACCAAAAATATTAAAAATGGCAAATGTCCAGAGATTGTAGGACATAATTATGTCCCATATTTTATGTAATAGCTGCATAAAATAGTTATTTCTGTATCTAAAATACCTAAATGTTACAAGAAACAGAATAAGCAATTAAACTGCTACAAGAATAAGTTTTTATTTAGGCAAAAAAGTAAAGTTCTATCCTTTGTACTGACCATGGGTATGTATCGGCCTGTAAAATCTGATGTGTGTCCCAAAAATGTCCCACTATAGCCATTTGAAAAGGTGGCAACCCTAGGTAGCTCCTGCTCCACCACATAAGTATCTCTTGTTTGTCGATAAATACTGCATGTTGATTGGATATGTCTAGATTGACTGAAATGTTGGAGAGGTTGTAATATGTTAAATGAGAATGTGAAAGAAGTTTTGTCCAGCTTGGTTGAGGTAATTCAGAGGTACTAATTTAGGATTAATGTGTAATTATCATGTGTCTGAATGACAGTGTGTGTGGTTTTGTGTGTGTGTGTGCGTGTGTGTGTGTGGTAGGTTCTCTTTCTCAGGTGGCATCTTTTGTATAAGTGTTTTCCTGTTTTAGATTTTATTATATACTGAAAATGAAATTAATAAAGATGAATACCAGACTCAGAGATATTTGTATAATTTATGTTTGCAGGTTTACATTCACTACTCTTTAAATATTCAGTTTCCCAAGTTAAGTCATATGGATTGGCGCTCTACCTTAGTTAGCAAATATTAAATAAAATGCTAAGTATGTATAATATCTGCTTGGGAGTTCATCAATTAGGACTAGTTAGAACTCTGTAAATTAATAACTATGAATCAAATAGAAAGAAACTCTCTGGTAAACTGTACAGCTTAGATACACAGCAACAGCAGAAAAACAGTGTATCGTGTAGGGATTTTAGTAACGATGAATGTTACTGCTGTAGAATGCAGAAGGCAAGTGGACTCGTGGTCTTTTGTGGTAAAGTAGAAGGATTGCATAAGCAATTGTGGGGAACAAGGAAGAGCACAACATTATATAATCTTAGGATAAATTAGCACAGTCTGGGAAGCTTGATAATTTCAGAGGGGGATGTGTTGATGTGTCTAATTTCTTGAAATTGGATAGATTATCTTTTCATGGAGATTTTGTTATATTTCAGTAACATGTCTATCTATAGAGGGAGGGGGCAAGGACACAACAAAACAAGTCAAAGTTTTTTTTTTAATATAGCCATTAGATGTCACACAACACGTATTTTAAAGCAGTTCCAGGCTTACATTATCTTATAAGCTTGTGTGAAGTTCTTTTAATTTTAGGGACTGGCTGGGTGTGAAATTACATTTTTTTAATATCTTTTATTGCATATAAAGGAGTTTTCAAACACTAAGTTTTTTTACCATTTTATTTTTTTTTTTTGTTTCTGAGTCCACTTTACTGTATTGGCCTTGGTTCTGATATCAAATCTGTTTAGCAGTTCTCACATTTCTAACCTGCTGAAGGAACTGTGCATTTCTGATCCCCTCATACTCACCCTGTTTTGACCTTGTTGTAAACAACCAATAAAATGCTATACTATTTCAATACTGTTGCATTGTTTGTTATTAATGGTATACTACTGCCATATAATCTCTATACAAACTTATTTGCTTCAATGTGCATCTTTCTTCTTTTATATGGCTGATACTAAAATTTGTCATTTGTGATCAGTGCTCTACACCTGTTAAATTTAAATACAATAAATAGGAAAAAAAGTGCAGTTACATAAGTCCTACTTACCTGTAACAGTAGATGTTCAAATTTCACACCGATTCAGTGGTAAATTGTTCTGTTTATTGTGGTGACAAGGTTTAGGTCCCTGGAGCATGTGGTTCGGAGAGATTGGGATTTATTTAAGTCTACCATGTCCAACAGCTCTGAGTTTGACATAGCTTTGTATGTTAGGCAGAGATCGCCTTTGAGTAGGCGATATGCGACAGAGTAGAGCTGGAGATTTTTGAGACGGTCTGCGTATGGCATCTGTCTGAGGCCAGTAATCCTCTTAGTGTGGTATTTCTGTGGCCTTCCCAATTGTTGTAGGTGTCATGTGAGATACATGCCAAATGGGGCATTGTACTCTATAATGGGTCTGATGAGGGATGAGTAGAGAGGAACAATGACCTCCTTTTTTCTAGAGGAGAACCCTTTTGTGATGAGGTGTGCCACGCAGAAGAATTTCCTGACTACTGTGACGATGTGGTTATCAAAGGAGAGACAACTGTCTACCTGTGTCCTGAGGTCTCATCACACTTTCAGAGTTTAGTGAGCTACTGCCTATGTGGTAGTTCATGGGTACCAAATTTTTCCCAAAGGGGATGACAATGCACACCTTGGCATTGAGCTTGAGGCCATGACTTTAACACCAAGCATATGTCTCTGTGAGGCCATTTTGTAGAATGTCTACATCATTAGGTGATTCTATTGTAGCTCCCAGTTTAAAGTCATCTGCGAACTTTGTTAGCCAAAGACCTTCTGTGTTGGTCTGCACTTCAGAGAAGTAGATACCGAACAGGAGAGGACCCAGGTGGTACTCCAGTTGTCACTGTTCTGAAGTCGGACTTGGAGTCAGCTACTTTTACTGTGTGGGTTCTGTCAATGAGCCAGTTAGCCACCCATCTTGTGACATAGGGATTTATGCCCAGTTTACTGAGTTTATCTATAATTTCAAACTAGGGGATGGTATTGAAAGCCTTGACGAGGTCAAGATAGGCTGCGTGCACTACCTTGCCCTCGTCTCTGGCTATAGTGACTGCTTCAAAGAAGTCAATCAGGTTTAGTAGACATGATCTACCTTTTACAAACCCAAACTGAGTGGAGTCCAGGGTTTGCAGGCTACTTAAGTCTTTGTTTATAAGCTCCAAGATGATACATTACACGGCCTTGCAGACATGTTAATGGGGTGGTAGTTTCCAGGGTTCATGGTGGCACCCCCTTTGTGGAGTGGGATAACTGTCACTGTGAACCACTCAGTAGGGACATAGCCTGAGGTGAGGCTATGACTGAACATGGTACTTAGGTGGGGTGTCAGTTTCTTCTGTAGTTTGTGCAGTACGCAGCCTGGGATGTTGTCTGGTCCCATGGATGCTGTGTTCTTGGCTTTGGAGAGTGTGGTCTTTACTTGTTCATCCGTGATTACTGGGGCTTTGCATTCTTCCGGTATTAAGATGGGCCCTTTGGAGGGTAAGAGGGGGGGTAAAGTTAGCACTGAACCTATCTGCCAGGATGTTGGCAATATCAGTTGGTTCTGTATATTTAGTGCCATTGTGCTGTAGCTCAGAGCAGATCTGAGTGTTGCCATTGAGATTCTTGACATAGCTGTAAAATGCTTTATAGTTTTCTTTGGAATCAGTGGCAATTTTATTTTCATAACTGGCTTTGGAAGATTTTATGAGGGATCTCAGCTTCTTGCTGAGGCTGACCAGAGAGTTCCTCAAATCTTGGGATTTTACTCTTTTTTGCAACAGCTTCTTCCTTCTGTTGTAAAGTTTGTTTATGCAAGGAAACACCAGATTGTCTTCCTTTTTCTGGAGGATAGCGTCTGGGTTCTGTTGGGGATGGCACAATCCATGCACTTGTGTATGTGCTTATACAGTGCATTTGTGTAAGTTTCAGCAGTCATACCTCTACTTTCCGTCTGCATGGGTGTCGTGATGTTTGCCACTTCTGTCTTAAGAAGCATGAAGTTGGCTTTGGAGTAGTTTTTGATGGTGGTTTCCTTAATGGGGGTGGGATATGGATGCCTAGGGTGATTAGCTTGTGTTCAGATCTGACCAGCGAGGAGTTGACCTCTGATGTGGAACACCGGTTACCCATATTGGTAATGACCAGGTCCAGGATACTGCTGCCCCTGGTGGGGGTGTGGACAAGCTGATCCAAGGCGTTGGAATTTATGAATTCCAGAAAAAGTTGAGCAAATGAGTTGGTACATGAGAAGTTTTCCCAGTTGATGGTTGGGTAGTTGAAATTGCCCATAATTAAGGTATTGGGTTATACCTTAACATTTTCCAGTATCTTAAGAAATGGAGTGGGAATCCTGTGGCATAGCAGGGAATCTGTAACACGGTACAACCTGGATTGCAGTCTTTCCCAGTGTTAGTTGCACTTGGATAATTTCGGATGCATTATGTTGAGCAACTAGCCTGGAGGTGTGGATATCCTTAATGAATATGGACACGCCTCCGCCTTTAGTGTTTCGGTCCAGGTTAGACCGTGGAAAGGTGTGGTATGAATTATAGCCTGGTAATGCAGGGGTGCTCTCTGGAGCCTTGAACCAGGTCTCTGTCACTGCACAGATGTCGATGTTCTCCATTTTAAGGAGTGCCTTGAGTGAGTGCATTTTGAGGTTTAGACTTCTCGCATTGAGTAGCATTACCCTCAGAGGTTTCTTGCTTGTACCTGTTACAGTGGTGAATTTAGCATTTGAACCTTGCCTAAAAAAGCCACTATAGGGGTGGCAAGAGCCTTAGCCAATATCCAAAATCCCAGGGGCGACAGGTGCAGGCCATCTCTGGCAAAGCATCGTTGTCTGTTGACCATGTCGCCCCAGGCAGACAGATACTGAATTCCCTTAGAATGACACCAGAAGATTAGCCAATTGTTGAAGTCAGTCATTTTGTCCTTGTACTGTGGTTTCATTCTGGGTAACGGCAGGATGCTACTCAGGGCTAGGGTCATACCTGTCTGAGCTACAAGATCTGAGAGCTCCTCCATGTCTCTTTTCATGTAGTCCAGGGAGGTAAGTCTTAGGTCATTCACATCAACATGGACAATAACAGAGTCATATTTGTACTTGTTGCGGAGTGACCTGAGTGCATGCATTATGTGGTGGATCCTGGCACCCAACAGGCAGCTGACAGTAACTTTCTTCTTGTTTAGCCTTGTGAGTGGGACATTAGTTTGCCTGACTATAGTCACCTATGACTATTGTGCTGGGTACATTGTTTTGCCTTATGGGCTGAGGCTGAGTGGTACGCTGACTGTGGGCTGTCATTTGGATAGTGTTGGGGGTGGTGGTTGTCTGCGTTTCAGCATGGGAGGTCTCTGTTGCTTGGGCAGATTTTTATTGAGAGTCTCCGTAAATGCGGGTGTGCGCTATGTGTTTCTATGTGTGGGTTTTGAAGGACTGTGTTGAGGGTGGTGTGGTGCAGGTGTTTACTTTTTCCTCAACTATCTAGTTCAGTCTTGGCTAGAGAGAGCTTGGCTTCCAGTTTGGCTATATAAGTGCATCTCTCACAGGTTGTAGTGTTGGGTGATAGAAGGATAGGGTTGTCAGTGTACATGAGGCAATTGCTACATTTCCCCAAGATGCCCAGATTCATCAGGTGGACAGGAGAAAACACCAGGAGCCGACCCATGAACATGCCTGGATAGGTGCATATTAATTTAAGTACTAAGAACTGTTTTCCTCTTGACAAGTGATGAATGTTGAGTGCTGTAGTAATTTGTAGTTTATTTAGTGCTTACAATGAGTTCTGAGCAAGTGCTGAGCACAAGGAAACAGTTTTGAGTGCTGAAACTAAAAAACTGGGTAGTTCTAGCTAAAACTAGCTAGTTTTAGCACCAATCCCAAGAAGAGAAGCAGGCCACGACCTGTTTGGTGATCCACAGTCTTGTCCCAGATGATGTAAGTGTCTGAAGGCTTGTAGTCTTTTTCTGGTAGACTTCTTGAATAGCAACCAGACCAATCAGGTATGTTAAGCACAGACACTCACTCTCCAACCAGAAAGAGTCAGGAATCAATGCACTCTGCTCCTACTCTCACCAGGATCAGAATATAAGCACAGATTCTAGGCTGTCATATATAAAGCAGTTAAGCTTTCTGGTGATCATCAGTCTCCAGGAAATAATGTAACTGCACTCCTTCTCTCACCAGGAGAAAACAGAAGTACTAATCCCAAGATGACTACTGAGAGGCAGAATGTGGGCTGTACAATAACTGGTGGTCTTGAAACAGATGCTTAAAGGTAAGATGAAAAAAATGGTTTATCCTAAACACTGCAGTGTGCACTAGAGGAGTTTGATGTGAAAGTAGGTAACTTAAGTTTTACCTGTCTAAAAGTTAAGTTTTAGTGGAGAGTCACTATTTTTAGAACAGCAAGATAGATTGAAAGGGGGTGGTCACTTTTGTATTCTGGTACTATGGAATACAGTAGGATGGCCAATAAATTTAAATAGTTGAAGGGGAGTGATTTCACAAAATGATAATTGTGTGTTTACTCACACCAGCCAGTAAAAGCAGAGAGGAAATGAGATATATGGTCAAATTAACATAAGGGGCAGGCAACCATAAAGACAGTAGTGTTTAAGAACACAACAGTAACCAGGTGGGAGGGTGGGAAAAGTTTCTCTGACTCACAAGAGACAGGCTGTTCTCTTTTCAAGTTCTAATATGCAGTTAAAAGCAGAATACAAGTAAAACATAGTGTAAAGAAAACAAATCACAGTATGCAAAATAGAAAAAGGCAATAAAGTAATACAAAACACAACAAATAAAAAGCAAACTAACCTTTCCCTCACAGCAAACTGTAGCAGAATCTGGGTGAGCCTTTCCAGTAAAGTTCATAAAACTTTTGAGCACAAAAAGATGAAACGGGGAATCCATGGGCAGACAAGCTTAGATAGATGCAAGATAAGCCATTGTTGAGTAGCTCACACAAATATTTTAAAACCAGAAAGGTAAACACTGTGCAGGGCCATTTGATATTGGTTAGGCACCACCTAGAAAATCTCTTCCACTTGTAAACATAAGATTTTTAGTTGCAGTTTTTTGCCTCCTTCAATATCTGCTGCATATACTCATGGAATAAGTGAATAAAATATATCATGATAGAATCATCCAGGCTGTTGAAATTGCTCTAAGTTGGAGTACACCAGTTGCCCCTGTCACTGTGTGAGCAGATCCAGAGTGTGAAGAAGCTTGTGGTAACTGCCCTTGGCAAGGAAAAAACAACTTTGCCTTAGGGTAAAAGGGGGTCAAGCACAATAATCTTTGCTATTTTTTACCTCAATCTTCAGAAGTATATTGGGTATAAGTGGAAAGGGTGGAAATGCATAAAGGAACATTCTTGTTCAAGGGAATAAGAATTTTTCTGTTCTCCAAGCATGGCAGCAAGGATGTCACAAAAAGAATTTTTCCAACTGTCTGATTTGAAAGGAGGTGAACATACATCTAGACCAAATCAAGGCTGATCTCTGACCTGAGTTTCCTTTCATTAGGGTCTGTCAGGGATCTGCTTAGTCAGTCTGTCTACCACTAGGTTTTGTTTTGATGGGATATGCATGGTATGAAGCATCACAGAATGCTGTAAGGCTAGCTCCTTGTTCAGGTACCACATGACCTTGATGTCTGCGACCAAGAAAAGGGGACCTGGAGACCATAAGTGGTGAAGAACTTTTAAGGTCTATATCACTGCTAACACTTCTTTGACATTTGTGTGCTTTGTAGAATCTGAAGGACCCTATTTGCCTTGTAGTAGAACTCCCTTGGACACTGTTCCCCATGCAAAATCTGATGAGTCCAGCTGGACTGCCTACATCTGATCCTGTAACCACTGTAACTCTTATTTTTTAAAAATCCAGCACTGGTACCTGGAACTCTAAGAGAAGCAAAGTGCTGGGTCCAACAATTTTTAAGTACTGTTGAATCATTCTCAGATGGAGTCTAGCCAATGGCATGATGATGATCATTGATGCCATGAAGCCTAGAATTCTGAAAAACGTTCTTGTTGAGGCAGCTTCTAGAACAGCGAGACATCCCTGCAAGTGTTCTGAGCAGTCAGGACTTTGTCTTCTGATAGAAAGGCCATACTTTTTTTTATATCCATCATACACCACATGAAGGCAGTTTTTTGTGAGGGTATGAGACAAGACATTTGTAGGTTCAACCTGAAGTTGTGAGCAATTGGAATGTGATGATAAGCAGCCTTCAGATGCAAAATCACCATAAAACAGAAGGGGATGGACCACATGCAGAGTGAGCATTCTGAATTTGTGTACTTTCAGAAAAGTATTTAGGTAGACAAATCTAACACTGGTCTCAACAATAGCTGCTTTTTGGGTATCAAAAAGATTTTGGTGTAAAATCATTCCCTTTTTGGGGTGGAGGAACTAGTTCTAGAACTCCTGCTTGTAACTTATGAAGGAGTACAAGAATGAACAGATGTCTGGTCTGAAGAATGCAGGGAGATTTCCCTGAAGGGAGGAGGATTTTCTGTCCACTGCCAAGCCAATAACTTGCTCACCAAGTTATTCTCAGCATCCACTTGTCTGAGACTATTTATGGCTAGGCTGCTGGGATGAGCGAAATCCTGAGGGAAGGAGGAACAGAAGGAAGAGACAGGATACCATGAGACTTGGCACTGTCATTCTTTAACAGGAGAATGATCTTGTTTAGGAAAATAACCCCTTTTAATTGGCTTGGAAGTATTATCCTCCTGCTGTTTCCTCTTGTTACACTGACTCTTGTTATGCTGGAATATTTGTTTGTTCTGCACTTAAAAGCTGTATGCCTTGTTAGTGGATATCCTGGAAATATAAAAATTCTAGATATCCCATGCATCAATTTACTTCTTTTATCCCATTGTTTGACAATCTGGGTAGCAGCAAGAGCAAACCCACATTCAAAACTTAAAGTAGCATTCAAAATCTTATTTAATAAATCCTCAGAAATATTCTGGTTGTAAGACCAAGCATACCTTCTTAATACAATAGAAGTGCCTGCATTTTTGAAATAGTGTCTGCACCTTTCAAAAAACTCCTCAAAGCATGTTTTGGAACCTGAGTTATATTAGAAATCATCTCATTCATATATCACTTCTGTTTGGCAGGAAAAGACAGAGCAAGAGTCTAAACTGTAAGCACATTGCAAAACAAATTTCCACATAAAGCCCTGATAATTTAAAATTCCAAAGACTAAATTACTAGATTGAACCAACAATTTTCCTTGAAATTCGAACCTCTTGCCAATTTATCTAGTGGTGTTGGGTTAGAAGAATCCAAGGCTCTCTTGTTAGAGCTGGCAGGTTGAGAAACTACAGCTGGGTAGTTGTCGGAAATGAAAAGATTTACGCAGAAAATACAAATAAAGTAATTTGTGATAAAATTGGGATTTAATGATACAAATAATAGTGTTAAATCAGTAGTATATATCATATAAATGAAGAAAAGGGTGAACAATGCAATATTTTCTTGTCAGAACTTCCAAATGAAGCAGATAAACAGAAATAAGAGGTCCTAAAAGAAACCCAAAGATAAAGAGAAACTAATTTCTATATAGCCTCTCTTCGATCCACATCATCATCTACCTTCACTCCACATCACCTCACTCACACAATACCCAAATTGTACCCCCTACCTAATCCTCCCACTCTAACCACAACCTACATAAAGTATAGCAACACCTAAGTCCCTACTCACTCCTGTAAAGATACCTTCTAAAACTTCACAACACAGCAACACTTTGAGCAAAATGTGGCCCCTAACCTTTACATTAATAAACCTCGCCATCACCTCACATTTAACCTCCTACCACTGCACTAGCAAGTCAAAATTTCATACTAAATCCCCTACCTTCCCTATCCATTCATAAGATAAACCAGCCTTCTCAGTAATATCTCCTTCTATCTACATCTCAAATCTTATCCTTGCCACATTCATAGTAACCCCACACCAACTAAACAACCACATTTCCTCAAAATATAATACATCTATAATCAAATGCCTAAAAACTATAATCCAAATAGCATCCCAAGTCATAATTAGTGGAGATGTGCACCCAAATTCTGGCCCTACAAACAATAACCCCCCCCCCCCGCTACCAGACAAATAACATTCTAAACTCCCCCAGGAAATCAACATATCTTCTTAATACTCAACATAAACATAAGGAACATACTGAACAAATTCCCAGAGCTACACACTACCCTGGCCCTCTACTCCCCTGACATAGTCCTCCTCATAGAGACGTGGCTAAAACCACTAAACAATAATAATGACTTTAAAAAAACAGAAGCAGCAAAACAAACTAAATAAATGAAAATGCTGGCAGGCAGAGTTTCACAGGCACAAATCACTCAGGTGATAATAAACCAAAGGTGTATTTAATGATAAAAATCCACAAGAAAAACAAAATGTGAGCGCTTTCGTTAAACAAGTGTTAACTTCCCAAAGTTAACACTTGTTTAATGAAAGCACTCACATTTTATTTGTTTTTCTTGTGGGTTTTTATCATTAAATGCACCTTTGGTTTATCATCACCTGAGTGACGTTAACACTTGTTTAATGAAAGCGCTCACATTTTATTTGTTTTTCTTGTGGATTTTTATCATTAAATACACCTTTGGTTTATCATCACCTCAGTGATTTGTGCCTGTGAAACTCTGCCTGCCAGCATTTTCAATAATAATGACTTTGTTCCACCTGGTTACAGTGTTCTTAGACAAGACAGAATATCCAAAAGAGGCAGAGACATTGCTCTCCTCTTCAAAAACAACCTGACCATTGAATTGCTAGCTATGTAGAAACTATGTCCACTAAGCTGAAAATCAACTCAAAAAGGTACTTACATATAATTGGTACCTATATATCCCCCGGCAATAACATTAACACAGTAGAATCAATTCTAGACTGGACATCCCAAACTTTCTCCAAGAAACAATCATAATAGGTGATGTCAATATTGACTGGTCCTCTTGTAACTCACTCCACCGCACTAACCACATTAACCTACACGGTTTTACTCAACTAATCAAAACCACAACAAGGGTAGATGAAGCATCAAAAATGGAGTCCATTCTAGACTGGATCCTTACTAATAGAGCATCTCAATCCTACCTCTCAGGCTTCCTGCCACATACCCTCAGTGACCACCTTTCCACATTTATAATTAGACATCAAGTGAATCCATTAAAATCCTCCACCATCCAACAAATCCAGTATACAAAGAATTTCAAAACCCATGACTTCATGCAAATGGAGACCACTCTCATCTCTTCCCCTGGAAAGTGCCATAGACTACTTCAATAACACTTTTTTAAACATTCTAAATCACCTTTCCCCTATCAGAACTGTCAGAACTAAATCCAAATATGTCCCCTGTCTGATCAGAGATACCAGTCTACTACTAAAACAAAGAGATAAAGCATGGGACTTGTGGCGTCAAACTAAAACTCAAACTAATAGACAGACATACCAGTAGCTAAGGAACAAAGCTATAAAACAAATTAGGACACACAAAAGGAACCACTATATAGACATTCAAAACAAACACAAAAATTACCCACAATAATTCTGGGCTACCACTGATAAAATCTTACAACCAGGAAAGACCAGTACTCCACCCTCAAACACTGACACCACCACTAATATTGCCACCCAATTCAATGAACACTTCACCAAATTCATCCTAGTCCTCACAAATAGTTCTCACACTTCACATCCAAACCCATCTTCTGGCACCAGCAGACCAAAACCTCTTCTCCTTACAGCCTGTCCCAGCTAGCAAAATATATAAATACCTATGTGTTCCTTCTCTGTGGAAAAGTTTGCATATAATACCACTCCACAAAGGAGGTAACTCTGTGGAACTATCTAATTGCCATGCACTTGCCATTCTATCTCCCTTATCTAAAATCCTCGAAAAATATATACATCCCAAAATAATGCACTATCTCCTCAGTAATAAACTGCTAACCAACACCTAGCATGGATTCTGTCCCAATCACAGTACTACCACAGCCCTTATTAGCTTTACCAGCACAGTAAACCAACATCGAAACAATGGTAACCTAGTATCCACTGTATTCCTAGACCTCTCCAAAGCCTTTGATACTGTCTCCCATCCTAAACTCCTTTCTGCTCTCTCTGATCTTAATCTCAGCCACTTCACACCACACTAGTGTGATTGATTTCAAGACTAACTGCCAAAAAGCAGTAAAATGGCAAAACTCCTTATCTCCCCTCCTACCTGTCACCCTAGGTGCCCCCCAAGGATCCATTCTTGGACCTCTTATTTTCACCAACCAACTCCACAAAGCCACTCTAGTCCAGTATGCCAATGATTCTACTCTAATCTGCTCCGCCCCATCACTCCCTCAACTCCAGGAATTGACATGAGCCTTTTACTGCTGTTGAAACCTGGTTAGCCAACACTCAACTAATACTTAACCCCAATAAAACACAGCTAATTATATTCTATCCCACTAGAGTCTTAGACCCCATACCACCATTCACAATATTCTCAGCCAATAACACCCCATCACACCTGTCCAACACACCAAACTTCTAGGGGTCATCACAGATCACAACATGAAATTCGATATGCACATCGCACAGACAACAAAGAAAGTCCATAAAAAACTCTGAACCCTATATAGATGCAAAAAGTACCTCACCAATGACATTAAAGCCACCATCTCAAGAACCCACCTACTATCCACACTCCTCTATACCTCCCCATACTCCTCAACCTAAACAAAGCAGACTTTAACAAACTAAACACCTGCTACAATAAAATAGCTGTTTGCTACTGACTCACCCTCCAGGACACATCACTGCATAGCAATCAAGAAACTATCCTGGAAGGAATTACCCAACCTGCTCACATATAACCAGCTTACAATAGCTCACCAAATTCTATACTATCCTGATTGAGTTCCTGCTCTTCAAGGTGTACTTAATATATACTCTTAAATGCCTATTGAGCTCCACCTGTAAAGCACTGGCTGACATAGGCAAGAGCAACAACAGCTCTGAGGACTCCTTGTTTTCCATTTCTGTTGCAAAAGAATGGAATATCATCCCTGTAGATATTAGGACCACTGAAAACAAAAATAATTTCAAAAGACTCCTCCGGTCCCATTTAGATAGTTCTTGGTTATGCAATTGTTCTGACCCTGGGTATCTTCATTTAATTACACCATATCATACCTTAACCTTCTATGAAAGCTTGCAACAACGCCTTTCCATACTCTTAATCAATGTGTGTTTACTGTACTAGCCACTGATGAATGTAACCAAATTACTGAACAAAATGTCTTTTCAACTGTATTGTTTATTGTAACACACTGTGCTCCTTATAGTATATTTACTTTTTGCTCCTTTCTTGGCCTTGAAACTGTACTTTATTAACTTTTGACTCTGTACTGTACTTTATTAACATGTGCATTGTAGTTACTGTATTAATATTTGCGGAGCTTTTCTCCCCAGGTCTCCACTGAAAGTGGGATCCATGCCCAGTTGGACATTCCCAGTAAACAAATGTAAAATAAATAAATAAATGATAAATTAATACTAGTGTTCAACTGCCACGACAGAACTTCAGTTTCTTCGTATAAGTCACAGAAAGTACAGTTGTGTACACCTACCATAAATGTAGATGTTCAAGTGTATTCACTGTTGCAGTCCTGACTTGTGGGATGATTCCCAAAGCTGAGATGAGGGTAGAAGGATAATTATAGGGATGCCCAGCAAAATGTCAGTGGCATATCCTGCTCTAGACGTGGAGAAAGCAAATAAATTATAGTGTTTGGTATGTAACAAAAGGAAATACAGTGAGAGATCCACTTGGAGATAGTCTGTTTGGAAACTGGTATCCCTTCAGAGCCAGAGGCAAAGGAAACAAAGAGCTGGTCTGATTTCCTGTAAGATTTGGTTCTGTAAAGATAATAGCAAAGCTATCTATGCACATCCAATGAGTGAAGGCCCCCCCCCCCCCCCGTTCTGAGGGTTGTGGAAGAAGGTGGGCAACTGCATTGCTTGATTCAAGGATTTGTCTGTGATCACCACAGGCATAAAGGATGAATTAGTCCTAAGTGATACTCTGGGTGGAATATGGGATATGGTTCCACTGCCATGAGATCTTATAAGTCAGAGACCCTTCTAACTGAGGCAATAGCCAGTAAAAGGCCTGTCTTCCAGATTAAGATTTACCAGAAAATTTTATGAGGGACAGGGCAAAAATATGACGCAAAATTAAGGAAACTTGAAGTCATAATGTTTAGTTTTTGTTGGGTGACATTTTCCGCATGAAATTTCCACCTCTTCTATATGTTAGTAGCTGATATGTTTATGCTACTTGCTTAGGTTGTATGCAAACACATTTAAAGTGGAACACTCTTAAATATAACAATCAGAGCAGCATCACATCTCCATCGTATGTTAGCAGTTTGTCAGTCACATTTAACTTGGTTACATGTTAGGCCAGCAAAAAAGTTTTATTGACTATAAAACAAAGAAAACTTTATGTGCATGGTACCTTATACTGAAGATATTTTCCTGGTACATGAATTCCCCCTCAGCTTGTAGGTGGACACAACTTGTTTTCACCCCATTCTTTGAAAATGTTTTAAAAGAATAAAAACTGTTTTTTTTTTTTTTGACTTGTTGATAATTTAATACTAACCTGTTTTTCAGAGTTTTAGACTATGCACTGCAGTTGGAGTATTTATGGAATCACTATGTTGTTCTCTTGGAATAAATTTGTTTTAAATAACATGATTTTATTTATTTTTTTATTGCTAAGATATGAAATGCTCATTGGAAGACCATTTTTTTGTCAAATAACAGAATCCCTCCCTCTAAAAAAAAAGACAAATGATAACAGTAAAAACAGATCAAGCTGGTCCTTCCTGCTTCAGAAACACAATGTTCCAGCAGTAGTTTAAGTATGCTACTGTCACGACATTCTTTCAGCTAAACAAACACTGGTGAGGTTGACTGTACTTATAACAAGAATTATAGCAAGAAGATCTAAGAATGATAAGATTACTGAGCAGGAATATGAGATTAACAAAATGGTTGTCAAACTGAGTAGTCTACATATGGAACTCTTTACCAGAAGTAATAAAGCACAGTGTTAGCTTAACAAGTTTCAGTGTGGCATTAGACAAGTATTACGGTAAATGCTGTTACAGAGTGTTTTAGGTAGATGCTTTGGACACACATACTTACCTGTATTTAAAATGATGCATGACACGATGTGCCTACCAAGCAGGGTTGCTGGAATGCCCAGGTAAGGGTAGCAACAGTGAAGGAGACAAACACTGACATACGGAAATATTACTTTGCTGATAGAATAAATGACCAGTATGTCAGGAGCCTTAAACTCAAAGCAAAACAACACTATTACACCAAACAACATGGCTAAGTTCTTCCATCTCATATTTAACACATCATCAGAACTATAAGTAAAACCTAGTACTGAAATTTTAAAATGAATAAAAAGGACACACCCCCAGGTAGCAACCAATCCAGTATAAAGATTGCTAACAGTAAAAAAATTAAAGGAACAGCCTTGAAAAAGCATACAAAATATAAAAAGAACACAAAACGTACTCTTTCCATACAGATTAAAAACAAAGGGGAAAATAAAAGTGTAGACCAAATGTGTACTTTAGAGCACCAAACAGTCACAATTTGCTAGCCTTTCTTTTAAGTTAATTGGAAATAGAAATATTGTCATTAAGGCAAGGAAAGTTGGCTGCATCCAGCCTAAATTGCCAAAACATTTCATGGCGTAAAAGTTTATTTTGCCAGTCACCTGCAAATGCAGTTACTTACACCTGTTCCAGCACAAAAAACAGGAACTTGTTAAACCCCTTATAAACAATGGAATGCCTGACTAATGCACTTTTATCTTTACTCTGAATGCTATAAATATGTTGGTATATCCTTTTATATAAGGCATTTTTAGTCTTCCTATGTAGAAGGCAGAACAGGATGTGCATGATGCCAAGTATACAACCCTTTTGGATAAGCAGTTGTATGTACCACTGGTGTTAGTTGTCTTTATTTTATTCAATAAGGAGCTGTTATAGCATGGTTCAATGTATGGGCACTGATGCCAGCACCCACATTTCCTCATGGATGCAATCCCCTTGTTAGAACAAATGGGCTACTGAAGGATGCATTTAATATTAGGTTTGTTTTTGTAAGTAAAGGAGGAGAATCCTGTAAAATGTAATTTGATCTCATCACATTGCAAAAGAAATCAGTGTTCTGCAAAATTTTCCGTATTTCTTTTTTATCAAGTATATAGTGTAAAACCATATTAGCATGCCTGTTGAAAGACATATGATTTGGTGTATCATCCTCCTTGTTGTTAAACTGTTGGAGTCCATTCTGGATAATGAATGCATATTTGCTATTTCTGTCTGCCAAAACCTCTTCATGTATCTTGTCAAGAAGGGAAGCCAGGTAGCCATGGTCCAAAAACATTGATCTCGATGTATTTAATTTTTGTAAACAAATAGAATCATAGGAAGTTCTATTATACTGTTTTTTAAACCCCTTCTGCTGATGAAAGGGGTGACAGCTTGTGAAAGAAAGGAATGTATTGCAGAATGAAGTACTTTGTGAATAAAGGGAGTTTGAACAATATATAAACTTTTGTTTTGTTATCAAGTGCTAATAATCTGTTCATGTAAAGAGAGACAGTGCCCATCCAATGACTGAATATATTCCTTCTGGTTGGTGTGTTAAACTTTATCCAACCACTTGTGTAGATTTACAGTGCAGGAAAAATCATTGGTGTGATAAGCAGGCTCAGTGTTGTTAACAATAGTATCATTCACAGGACGTAATGGGGCCTGATCCTTGTGTAACACACCACCATCTGCTCTGAAATCACTGCAGCCACTATTAATTTGTGAAAGAGTATTTGTAAGTTGCTAGATTAGCAAAGTCAAATTGCCTGGCAACACAGTGCTACTAAGATGGGAGCTTGAAATATTGTTCAACCTCCCTTTATTTACAAAGTGTGATGGCTATTTTAGGTACCTTGATGATATGTTTATTATATGGGATGGTACAGTAAATGACTTGGAATTTATTGATCAACTGCAAAACACTTCATTTTTGAAATTTACCTACAGTTCAAACAAGGAATGTATTAACTACCTCAATACCGAGATTAGGAAGCAACCTGGTAGGGGATTAGTGACACAGATATACAGAAAACTTATATTCTGCAATACATTCCTTTCTTTCATAAGCTGTCACCTCTTTCATCAGAAGGAGGTTCTAAAAAGCCAGTATATTAGAACCTCTCGCCTGACCTCCAATGATTCTATTTGTTTACAACAATTAAATACATTGAGAGCAATGTTTTTGGACCATGGCTACCTGGCTTTCCTTCTTGACAAGCTACATGAGGAGGTTTGGGCAGAGAGAAATAGCAAATATGCATCCATTATCCAGAATGGGCTCCAACAGTTCAACAACAAGGAGGATGATACACAAAATAAAGAAGTTATGTCTTACCATAACGTTCCATCTGTGTTGTTGATCTTTGTTCATTCATTACTAATGGGTTATCGGTTCCATCCTCGGAACCAAGCCAGCCAATATCAAGCTCGCATCAGCCAAAAACTCTCGAAACAAGATCCTACCCAGAATGCTCTGCTCCCTGTTACCTCAGATCAAGTTTGCAAGTTGATAGATAAAAGTAGAGGCTACCTCTGGTCATAACAGACCTACTAGAAAGGAATACATAAGATCAACCAAGAACCTTCGGATGGGGGACAGAGGGTGGGAAGTAATGAATGAATGAAGATCAACAACACAGATGGAATGTTATAGTAAGAAATAACTTATTTTTCTGATGCTGTTAATCTTCGTTCATTCCTTACTGATGGGACAGAGTCCCCAGCTACCTGTATTCCTGGGTGGCCCTCATGGAAGGACATTCCTGACCACCATGGAACCAAAGGAAGCTCTACCTCTGGAGGCCAGGTCCAATTTGTAATGAAGAATAAAGGTATGAGGTTTGGCCCAAGATGCAGCTGAGCAAATATCATTGAGGGAAGCCTTAGCATGGAAAGCTGCTGAAGTTGCCAATGATCTTGTAGAATGTGCTTTGACTCTATGAGGCAACGTGAGATTGTTTTTGTTGTAGATAAAGGTGATACAATTTCTCAACCATGAAGCCAGTGTAACTTTTGATACAGGATGACCCCGGGCCAGAAAGAGTTGGTTTGATGGGTAGATTTTGTTCTGTCCAGATAAAAATGTAATTGCCTGTGAACATCCAAGGAGTGCAGGCAATACTCTCCCTTGTTAGAATGGTTAGGAAAGAACACTGGGAGATCAATAGACTGGTTGACAGATCGCTCTGACATCACTTTTGGTAAAAAAAAAGTAGAGTTGATTCTCAGTGATACCATGTCCTTATGGAAGATGAAATAGGGGGTTTGATGCATAAGGCCTGAAGTTCTGACAATTGTCTGGCCAATGTGATTACAATCAGAAAAAGTTTTCCAGGAGAGATATCTTACATCACAAGAAGATGCAGGTTCAAAGGGTGGAGCTGTTAAAGCTTGCAGAACCAAAACCAAATCCCAAGGTTGTATGAGTTCTCTAAAGGGAGGTTTTAGGTGGACAACCCCTTTCAAAAAAGTCTTACAGAGTCTGTGTGACATAAGTGAAGAATCTTGAAAACCAATATGAAAATTTGAGATGGCAGCCAAATGTACATGGATAGTAGAGGCAGACACCTGAGTGGAAAAGATGTGATAAGTAATCCAATACCACCGAGACTGGGGCTGACAAGGGGTCTATTTGCTTACCTGCTGCCCGTATAGAAAACCTCTTCCATTTGTTAAGATAGATTAGTCTGGTGGACGATTTATGAGATGCAATAAGAATATTGCGCACAGGGGACGAAAGGTTTTCATGCCTGGCAATTATAGGAAGTGAAGAAACCAAGCTGGTCAGTTTCAGAGTTGTTAGATTGGGGTGAATTGGACACTGTGGATGAGAGATAAATGCTGGGGATGGATTGAGGATCCACAGTTGATCTAGCAAGTGAGGCCAGAGGAAAGGAAACCAGACTTGTCGAGACCAACATGGAGCAATGAGGATCACTTTGCTCATCAACTGTTGTGCTTTCTTTAGAAATCAGGAGATGAGGGGAAGAGGAGGATAAGCATAAAGACCCGAGGGCCAAGCATGGACTAGAGCATTCCTTGGTGACTGTCCCCAAGGGGGGATCAGGGCAAAATAGTTGCTGCACTTTTAGTTAGTTGGGGAGGCAAATAGGTTGCAGCAAGGCTAGCACCAGTGGTAGAAGATTTTTGCCGCTATCAGAAGATTGAGGGACCACTTGTGAGGCTGTAGAATGCACCTGCTCAATTTGTTTCGCTATCACGTTGGAGCTCCCGGGAATGTGCATTGCAATCAGAAAGCGGTTGTGAGGTATTTCCCATTGCCATATTCTCAAGTCCTCTTGGCATAATCGGTAAGATCTGGTGCCCCCTTGTTTGTTGATGTACCAGACCACTGCCATGTTGTCTGACTGGATCGCAATTGTACCTAAAGGAAGGATGGAGTGAAATGCTTGCAATGCTAGAAGCACCGCCCTCAGTTCCAGGACATTGATATGCAAAAGGGCCTCTGTCTCTGATCAGGTGCCTTGGACCGAGTTTCCCTGACATAGCCCCCCCACCCCATCAGGGAGGCGTCTGTGGTCACCGTGGCTATTGGTTGATGGGGGGGGGGTGAAAGGGCGAGACCATTGTTGGGGATTTTGAGACATCCACCAGAGTAAATCTTGCTTGCATCTCTGAGTCACACTTATTTGAAAAGACAAAGGGTGTTGTAGAGGGTACCACTGAGTGAGAAGTAGCCATTGAAGAAGTCTCATGTGGAATCTGGCTAGGGGAACAATGAAAATCGAAGCTGACATTGACCCCAATAGCCGAAGTACAAACTGAGCTGGGGATTTGTGGTGACAAGAGCAATGGTTGAACTTGTTGTCTTATTCTCTGAAGTCTGTGCTCTGGAAGTGATGCTGTGCAATTTCCTGTGTCCAACAGTACCCCTAAAAATTCCAAAGACTGAGTTGGGGTTGTGTTGGATTTCTCCCAGTTTATAGTGATTCCCAGGCTTTGAGCTGTTAAGAGAGTATACTGCAGGGCTTCTTCCAGTAGACGCTTGGTGGGGGCAGTAAGGAGCCAGTCTAGATATGGAAACGCCTGGAATCCTTGAAGTTGCAAGTGAGCGATAAACACTGCCATGCATTTTGTGAACACTCTGGGGGCTGTAGAGAGACCGAAGATCAGGGCTCGAAACTGGTAGTGACTGGCTCCTATACAGAAGCAGAGGTATCTTCTTGAGCATTTGTCCTTTTGTATGTGGTAATAAGCATCTTGAAGATCTACAGATCACATTGAATCATCTTCTTCCAGAAGAAGAAGGATAGACTGAACTGTGAGCATCCGGAATTTCTCTGTTTTTACAAATTTGTTTAGTGTACTGAGATCCAGAATTGGTTTCCAGTCTCCTGTCTTTTTTGGCACTAAAAAGAACCTTGAGTAAAATCCAGATCCTATCTGGTCTGGGGGAACCGTCTGGATGACTCTTTTTTGTAGCAGCTTTTTGATTTCGTGTGCTGCTGTTTCTCTTTCACTGAGTGGGATGTCGGGAAACACTCTTGATGAGACTGGGCAAAGATGGAACAGGATTTGATAGCCTCTGGATATAATCCATTGTACCCAAGAGTCAGTTGTTATGTTTTGCCAGGCAGCAGGGTACAAGGAGAAATGATCCCTGACCGCTTCCTGGGGCGAGCAGTCGGGCAACACTTCAGGAGCGCTGATAGGGTTGGCCAGAGAAAGAATCTCTGGAACCCCGGTTTCATGGACCTCCTCTACCCTGAAAGGGGAGTCTTCCATTGGAGCCCACCCCCCACTTCTAGGGGAAAACTCGGCACGTGCATCCCGGGAAGAACCCTGTGATTTCTTGTGCCAGATCTTTCCACTCATCTGATTTCTAGAGTAGAATTGCTGAGGGTTGGAGTGTCTGACACCAATGGCAGACAAGGTCCTGCCATCTTGTTTGCAGCTTGCCAACGTATCCTTGACTTTAGGGCCAAACAACAAAGAAGCAGCCTCTATAGGGGCATTCATGAAGGAAGCCTTAAAGGAGTCCGCAAAGTCACAAAGGCGCATGCAAGCATGTCTGGCAACTATACCTGCGCCTGCTGCTCTAGCCGCCCCTTTCATTGCATGAGAAATAAGACACATGGAAAAGTTGGAAATGGAACTCTAGGGTGGCTATCTGAGAAGCCACATTATCACGGACTTCATCAGAAACAGCTCCTGCCAAGGTTTCAGAGAGCTGGTTGATAAGATCTCGCTGAAGCCTGGTAAAATGTGCCAAATAATTCAAAGACCTTACAGCAAAGGTCGATGAAGCAAATACACACTTCCCTAATCTGTCAATCGCCTGGGACTCCTTGTTGGGTGGATGGACAGTTTTGCTCCCTTCTGCAAATCCTTCTTAGTAGCAGCTGCCACCACCATAGCATCTACTGGGAGACCATGTGACCAGTGGGATGCTCGGCGGTGGGTGATAATATTTTATCTGGCCTCTTAGGTATCGCTTCCATGGTATCAGGAGCCTTCCATGCTTGCTGCACGATGAGCTGGATGAGCTCATTGGCAGGCGGGGTGACCCAGGAAATAGGGGGCTGGGCATGAAAAGCCTGCAGGAATACAGATTCCTCAGTGGAAGGATTAGAGGGCTTCCAGTCACCCCTCTAAGGATCTTGAGGATGTCAGCAAAGGACACCTCATCAGAGGGTGACCATGGGGACCCCTCCCAGTCATCAAAATCCATATCTTCAGTCAATCACTCCTCAGTGGAGTCCATGTGTTTCCTCTTACATGATGCTTTGCGGGGTGCTTCCTCAGTAGGAGGTTCTGGGGAAGACTGCAAAGAGTGGGTCTCCTGAGGAGGAGAGACCTGAGGCTCTTGTGCCTGGTGTCCAGGAGTTGAAGCTTGTGGCAGTTGCGGCACAGAGGGGGGAGATGACTCCAACAAATGAGCTTTGCCAGCAGAGGCAAGTGCCCTCTCCATGGCCTGGAAGGCTGGCCCACCCAAGGAGGAATGGGAACCTGGAACTGAGCACGACAACCTTGGAACCGGGATCACACCATAACCTGATGAGCTCAGCCCCAGACCAGGAGTCTCAAGAGGACTGTAAACTGTAAGAGAGAGAGCATCCCTGGAAGGTGTCATAGAAAAAATCAGCGTGGAGCCAGGAATGCCCTCCCAATGGCACAGCCACTGGCCTGAGAAGAGCTCGATGCCCAGTGCACCGAAGGCCACAAGGACGACTCTGGTTCCAAAGTGAGATCCACTATTGGAGTCGAAGGAGGGAAGCTGCTGTCGGAGTATTAGGCTTTGAGACTTGAGTGGAAGTCAAAGGAGTATGCATTGGGGTTTAAGGCAAAATACGCTCATCTGAATGAAGGATTGTGGACTCCGATGGTTGAGAGAGACCTCTGGCCACAAGCTGCAACACATCTTGCTCAGAAAGACTCTTGGTTGATCTCACGGAGAAGGCTGATAGCAATTCTGGCCTTTCCAGGAAATGACTATACTGACTGCTTGCAAAAGGATCCAATGAAGGGGAATATTTGGTCTTTGCTAATTTAATAGGTGCAGAGCTTGGAGCTGAGGAAGTTTGCACAGAAGAAAATGGTGTGGAAAAAGTTTGCGTAGAAGATGTCAGAACCATGGTAGTTGAAGGTGTCTGCACTGTAAAAGCAAAGGTCTACCCCAAAGGGTACAGTGCCATAGTGGAAAGTGTCTGCACCGGCAATAAGGACGGTACTGAGAAGGACTACACCGAAGTACATGTCGGTGCTGAAAAAGTCTGTACTGTGGAGTACAGAAGAGTCATACTTGTAGCCGAAGGTGACTGTACCAATGGTGCAGAAGGGGACTGAACCTGTACTGATGGTGCCGTTAGGGTTGTGACAGAACTGTCGGAACCATAGTTGTCTGCACCGGGAACTCCAGTGCCAATATTGATAAAGGAGACATGGCTGTAGTCAGGATCATTTAGGGTGGTGCCATGCCTGGAGCCGGCAGGGTCACAGGTGGCAGTGCCATAGTTATCAATTTCACCTTATGAGTCGACTCCCTATGATCTCCAGAGGGAGAAGAAGGGAGTAACTTCGATGAAGAACACCTCTTGCGGGGTTTAACGGGGGGGGGGTGAGCCCACCGACCCAGAAATAGCCTCAGAGAAAGGAGACTTGAGGAGACCTTTCAAAAATTAACTTATTCTTCCTCTCATTGAGGGTCCTGATAGAGAAGTTTTTACAGATCCCACATGGAGGTTCTACAGTCAAGTGAGAGACATTAAGACAGTAGACACATAAGTCACAGCCATCGGAAAGCAGTAACTTACGGCTGCAATCCTTACACTGCTTGAAACCAACGGAACTTTTCTTATCTGACATAGCTGTTGTGGAGAAGAAGCACAGTAGCGAAAGGAAGAATAACGGCTACCCAATTAAAGGTTAAAGGAGAAAAGGAAGGATTACCGATGATGGTAATGGAGAATTACCACAAGGTAAGAAAAGAGGGTAATAAAGGGAAAGGACTAAAGGAAGAGAGTTTAAAGTGTTTGACAGGGTAGTAAAATATTAGAATAAACATTTGAGAAAATTTTAGAGTAATAATATATAAACTGTAAAAAAATTAGACACTTTGCTGAGAAAGTGGCTTGACACGGCTGTTCAGCAACATGGCAAATGAGATCTGAGGAAACGGAGCAGAGGATTCTGGGTAGGACCTTGGCTTGAGAGTTTTTGGCTGACTTGAGCTTGATATTGGCAGGCTCGGTTCCGAGGACGGAACCGATAACCGATCAGTAAGGAGTGAATGAAGATTAACATCATCAGATCATATGTTTTTCAACAGGCATGCTAATACGTTTCTACACTATACACTTGATGCAAAAGAAATAGAGAAAATGTTGTGGCAAAACTGGTTTCTTTTGCAATGTGACAGTAAGATCAAATTACATTTTACAGGATCCCCCTCTTTTACTTACAAAAACAAACCTAATATTAAATGCATCCTTGAGAAGCCCAATTGTTCTTACAAGGGGCTTGCATCCATGAGGAAATGTGGGCACTGTCATCAGTGCCCATATATTGACCCATGCTATAACAGCTCTTTGCTGAATAAAATAAAGATAACTAACACCAGTGGTGCATACAACTGTTTATATTGAAAGGGTTGTATACCTGGCATCATGCACATCCTGTTCTGCCTTCTACATAAACAAGAATAAAAATGCCTTAAATAAAAAGATACACCAGCATATATATAGCTTTCAGCATAAAGATAACAAAAGTGCATTAGCCAGGCATTTCAGTGTCTGTAAGGGGTTTAACAAGTTCCTGTTTTTTGTGTTGGAACAGGTATAAGTAACTGCATTTATGGGTGACTGGCAAAATAAACTTCTACATTGTAAGGCTGCTACCCATCCCGTTGTCAGCGGGACACTCATGGGTTAAGCCACCTTATCCCGTTGCCCGCTGTATCAAGTAGTGGGACCTGAAAAGTCCCGCTTTTGCGATCGCACTGTATTGCCATGGAAAAGTCGCAATTACTTCTGGCTTTTTCACGGCAATTCAGTTATGTCACCAACCCAGACCTGCAGGCAAAGCTGCTGCCTGTTAGGTCCAGGTGCTTTAATTCATGCAACAATTGGCTGCAATTCACAAAAAGGGTGGGGATTGGGGCAGGAAGAGCCCTGCAAGGATCGTGGCTGTAGGAACGCTTCGTTTTAAGTGCTTCTACAGCTGCTAAAAAAACAACCGAGATTTTTTTTTTATAACAAGTGATCCAGCCAGCCAGCCATCCTCCTCCAGCCAGCCAGCCATCCATTCATGCAGCCCAGCCATCCAGCCAGGCACCCATCCATCCAGCAGCTACTCCCACCAACCAGCTAGCCACTCAAGCCAGCCATCCATCCAGCCTCCAGCCATTCATGCAGCCAGCCATGCATCCATTCATTCAGCCATCCATCCATCAAGCCATCCATCCAGCTGCTACTCCCACCATCCGTCGTACCCACAATAGCATCTCCTTCACCACTCTGGTGGTGATGTCATGGTAGAGGGTGTGGCCAGTATCATATCGGCCACACCCCCATGTCCCACTTTGGCCCACTTAAAAGGTGGCAACCCTACTACATTGTGAAATGTTTTGGCAACCTAGGCTGGATGCAGCCAACTTTCCTGGCCTTAATGACAATATTTATATTTCCAGTGAACTTAAAAGAAGGGCTAGCAAATTGTGACTGGTTGGTGCTTTAAAGTACGCACTATGTCTACACTTGTTATTTTCCCTTTATGTTTTTAACCTGTATGGAGAGTACACTCTATATACTTTTTATGTTTTGTATGCTTTTTTCAAGGCTGTTCCTTTATTTCTTTTCCTGTTGTTAGCAATCTTTACACTGGATTGGTTGTTACCTGGAGGTGTGTCCTTTCCATCCATTTTAAAAGTTTGATAATAGGTTTTACTCACGGTTCTCAAGATGTTTTAAATGTGAGAAGAAAGCCCTTAACCATGTTGTTTGGTGTAATAAAGTGTTCTTCTGCTTGGAGTTAAGGTTCCTGACATTCTGGTCATTTTTTATTTTTATTTTAATTTGTTTCTAGCTCCAGTTCCAGATCTTACTCAGTTTTCTTGTTTGTATTACTTTGCTGATTGAGTTAATGGGGTGGGGGCCCTGGAATACAATGCTGAAAGAAGTGAAGGAGTAAAGACCTATAGTGCATTTTAATGGTACCTAAAACTGAAGAAATACATGGATGGGTAACAGTATATGGCTAACTTCAATACTTAAGCAGACTCTACAAGCAAAATGTTTTCTTCTGCTAGCACTTATCCATACTTGTACACATCTCCTTCTGGCTTGAAGACGAGAAATGTTACCCCTCCAGATCATACAACAGGGTCGCAATCTGACTTTGGTGAAATGACAGTACTGATATTTTGTCAAAAACAACAACTGTGTTTCTGCAAAAGTGGTAAATACATATTTAGTGAGTAAAAAAAAGCAATGTACTTAACATAATATTCCATCTGTCTTGTCCATTTTCATTCTTCCTCAACTGTTGAGTTCATATCTGATTCTTGGATCTGTCTCGGCCATTACTAAAGCTTGTGGCTATCAAAAAGCTCTGGAGTCACTACCTTACCCATAATGCACCAACCCCAACATACCCTAGATCTTGTTTGCTGTTTTGCATAATGTAGAAATAACCACTATAAATTTCATAACTGAATAAGCCGTATGTGGAGCTTAACATTAAGGAGAGTGGTTCATAGGTTCATACTAGGCTATCTGCCCTAGGGCATTTATAAGCCTAGCCAGAGTGTGTGTGGCTTTCACCACCCCTTAGGATGAGAATACTACGCCCTTTTAGGGTTTAGTTTACTGTGCCTCTGTCTAGTAGTGACATAGAGATGACCCCCGGGGTAAACCTACGATCTCCCATCCATTCGTCGAGATTTCTCTTGAATAGAGTCAGTGAGGGGCTCTGCCTAACATGGACTGGGATTCTGTTCCAGAGTGTAGGGAGCCTCTGGGTTATGAATCTGTCCTTCCAGCACGTCCTATTTATTTCTGTGTTGAGGTTTAAGTCTCTTGTTCTCATGGCTCTGATGGATTTGGATTTTCTGAGGTGGAGCATGTCCATTAATTCCGGATTGGACATGGTCTTGTACGTCAGGCACAGATCACCTCTGAGTAGGCGGTATGCGACTGAATAGAGCTGGAGTTTTTTCAGTCGGGCAGCATATGGCATATGTTTAAGACCCTTTATCCTCTTGGTGAGAAACTTTTGGGGTCTTTCCAACTGCTGCAGGTGTCGGGTGAGATACATCCCAAATGGGGCATTGTACTCAATCATTGGCCTGATAAGAGAAGAGTACAGGGGCACAATGACCTCTCTTGATCTAGATGTGAAACCCTTCATGATTCTTCTTCTTCTTCTTTCGGCTTTTTCCCGGTTAGGGGTCGCCACAGCGGATCACCTTGTCCGCACATTGAATGGCAGTGGAGTTTTACGGTGTCGAGTTGCCAGCCCGGCGCCCAACCTTCCACAGAAGGTATACTCACATGCACACCTAGGGCCAATTTAGAGTGTCCAATCCACCTGCAGCATGTCTTTGGGATGTGGGAAGAAACCGGAGCACCCGGAGGAAACCCACGCGACCACAGGGAGGACATGCAGACTCAGCACAGAAGGCACCCCAGCTGAGGATCGAACCAGAGAACCTCTTGCTGTGAGGCGGCAATGCTAACCACTGCACCACCGTGGCCGCCCATGTGAAACCCTTCATGATAAGGTGGGCAATATAGAAGGTCTTCCTAACCACTTTGGCAATGTGAGTGTCAAATGAGAGGTTACTGTCAACCTGGGTCCCTAGGTTCCTGATTACCTCTTCCGTACTTAATGGATTACCACCTATGTGGTAATTTGTCGGTACCTTGTTTTTCCCAAAGGGTATGACTATACATTTTTTGGCGTTCAGCTTAAGGCCATGGCTCTGGCACCAATTATCCATTTCTATGAGGCCTCTCTGAAGGATGTTTGTGTCCGCTGGAGTATCAATTATGGCACCCAGTTTGCAGTCATCTGCGAACTTTGTCAGCCACAATCCTCCTATGTTTGCCTGTACCTCGGAAAAATAAATGCCAAACAAGAGGGGTCCCAGGACTGAGCCCTGTGGGACACCACTTGTGACTGGCTTAGAGTCTGCCATAGCTCCAGCAACTCTGACCCTGTGGGTTCTGTCCTTGAGCCAGTTTGCAACCCATCTTGTGACATATGGGTTTACATTTAAGCTGGTGAGTTTGTCTATGATGCCCGAGTGGGGTATTGTGTCAAAGGCTTTTGCAAGGTCAAGGTAGGCTGTGTGAACTGCCTAACCCTCATCAATGGCCTTAGTGACTGTTTCAAAAAAGTCGACCAAGTTCAAAAGGCAGGATCTGCCCTTGACAAAGCCAAATTGGGTAGGATCCAATGTCTGTAGGTCCCCAATGTCTTTGTTTATGAGTTCCATAATGATCCTCTCCATAGCTTTGCAGACCAGGCTCGTCAAGCTTATGGGGCGGTAATTTCCAGGGTCCGTAGAAGCACCGCCTTTGTGAAGTGGTACCACTGTTGCCGTACGCCACTCTTTGGGTATGTATCCTGTAGTAAGGCTAAGATTAAACAGCAGCCTTATGTGTGGGTTTAGTTCCTCTTGGAGTTCATGTAGCACACAGCCCGGGACACCATCCGGTCCCATTGATGCTGTGTTTTTAGCTTTAGAGAGGGCGGCTCTCACCTGGGCATCTGAGATGTTAGGGAGGCTACACTCTGCTGGGATAGTTATTTCTCCTTTTAGGGGGGAGGGAGAGGAGAAATTTGCACTGAACCTGTCTGCCAGAATGTTGGCAATGTCAGTTGGTTCAGTGTATTTTGTGTCATTTTGGACTAACTCTGAGCATATCTGGGAGTTTCTACCCAGGTTTCTAACATAGCTAAAGAAGGCCTTGTGATTGTCTTTTGTGTCTTTTGCGATTTTTCTCTCAAAGTTGGCCTTAGATGATTTTATGAGTAATCGTAGTTTTTTGCTAGTACTGATCAGAGATGCCTTCCCTTTTAGGGATTTTGCTCTGTCATGTAGTAGCTTCCTCCTCCTGTTGTAAAGTTTGTTTATGGCTGGGTCCACCAGACCGGGCGCCTGCCTTTGGGGGAATGGGTCTTGGTTTTATTTGGGATTGCATGATCCATGCATTCTTGAAGGTGTCCATAGAAGGCATTTGCAAAGGATTCAGCAGTGTGGGCTGTGGTTTTCACTGGCCCAGGGGCCTTGAAGGATACCACTTCAGTCTTAAGAAGTGTGAAGTTTGCTTTTGAGAAGTTCTTCACTGTGGTCTTTTGTGCAGGGGGTGGGGGCGGGATGTGGATTTCCAGTGAGATTAATTTATGGTCTGATCTTAACAAAGAGGGATATACTTCCGGTGTGGAGCATTTTGTCCCCATGTTTGTGATGATCAGGTCTAGTATATTGTCTCCTCTTGTGGGAATGGTGACTAGTTGTTCCACTGCATTTGAGTTTATGAATTCTAGGAACCTTTGGGCTAGGGTGTTGGGGCTTGAGTAATGTTCCCAGTCTATGTTTGGGTAGTTGAAGTCTCCCAAAATGATGGTATTTGGAGAGACATTCATACTCTCCAGTGTCTTCAGGAAGGCTGTGTGGGGTTCCTGAGTTTGAGAGGGTGGTCTGTAGCATGCTACAAACTGTAAGGCAGTTTTGCCTATGGTTAGTTGCACCTGGATAGTCTCCGATGCTTTGTGCGTTGCCACTAACCTGGAGGTGTGGGTATCTTTGATGAAAATGGATACTCCCCCTCCTTTTGTGGTTCGGTCCAAGTTTTGGGGCCGGAAAGCATGATATGAGGTAAAACCTGATAGTGCTGGAGTGCTCTCAGGAGCCTTGAACCAGGTTTCAGTCACTGCACAGACATCGATGTTCTCCATACTGAGGAGGGCTTCGAGGGCGTGCATCTTGAGGTTTAGACTTCTGGCATTGATCAGCATTACCCTTAGTTTTTTTCCACTTGTGTTTTCTAGGGAGGTAGGTTTGTCATTTGAGCCTTGCCTAAAAAAGGCACTATGGGGGTGGCAAGAGCCTTGGCCAATATCCGGAAGCCCAGGGGTGACAGGTGCAAGCCATCCCTTGCGAAGCAGCGTGGCTTGTCAAGCATGTCATCCCAAGCAGACACTGGATCCCCTTAGAATGACACCAGTAATTAAGCCAATTGTTAAAACTGATCATTTTGTCTTTGTACTGTGGCATCATTCTTGGTGAGGGTAAGATGCTGCTCAGGGTCAGGGTCATACCGGCCTGGGCTACATAATCAGAGAGCTCCTCTATGTCTCTTTTCATGTAGTCCAGGGAAGTACGTCTCAGGTCGTTCACACCGGCATGTACAATGACTGAGTCATATCTGTACTTGCTGTGGAGTGACCTGAGTGCTTGTGTTATGTGGCGGATTCTAGCTCCCGACAGGCAGCTTACTGTGACCTTTTCCTTGTTCAGTCTGGTGAGCGGGGCGTCAGTGTGTCTGACTATGGAGTCACCTATTACAAGTGTGTCTGGCATGTTGTTTGGCCTTAAGGGCTGTGACTGTTTAGCACACTGACTTTGTGAACTATGTGTTGCATGTGCTATGTCTTGAGGTGGTGGTTGCTTGGGTGTCTGCTTTGGAGGCCTCTGTTGTTTTGGTAGATTTTAATCAGCGCCTCCAGTATGTTTTTGTGTGTTTATGTGTTTGGTTTGCAGTTGTGATAGTTCTATGTGAGACTGGGTTTGTGGTGTGCGTGGTTACCTTCTCCTCCTGACTGGTCTTGCCAGTACTGAATTGAGAGAGCTCAGCCTCCAGTTTGGCTATATAGTTGCATCCCTCGCATATATTTGTATTTGTTGGGAGGAGGAGAGGGTTGTCTGTGTACATGAGGCAATTGTAACATTGCCTCAAGATTCCCAGATTCACCAGCTGAACAGGAGAGGATGCCAGCAACTGACCCTTCGACATGCTAGAAATAGTGAAAAAGATTGCTGTGTAACTGAGTCAGAAAGGACCTATAGGGAAATGGGTACTCAACAGAATTTAGGTGAATGAAGTACTTTCTTTTGTTTAAGAGTGCTTTACCTGTGTAAAAAATGCTTTAGGAGCAAGTGCTGAGCTTTTCAGATAGAGTATAGGCTGTTTAGATTGCAAGTAGAACAGTTCTAAGGGAAAAATTGAAGAGCAGACTTGGCGGAGCCAGAAAAAGTTTAACCTTGTTTAACTGGCGCTGCGCTATGCGCACGACCACGCAAAGCCGTGCAAACGCGGATTTTAAGCAGTGAACTACAAAAGAGCTAGGAATGGTCCCAAACAACCAATTACTACAGCTTCAGGTAGGCTGCTCAAGGCTCCCCATTCCCACTGGTGAGCAAAGAAACTTCCTTCTATTCAAGTAAGGTAATGGACAACACAGGAACTACACCACAGCCCAGAATACAGCAATGCCTGTATACTGGTCTAAACTAGTCGAGAAAGACGGGAAAACGAGGATTATTTTTTTGTTTTTTTGGTTTTTTTTGTAGAAACACACAGAAAATGCGGAGACAGTGATAAATTAGTTACACAGGCTAGCACACTTTAGTGGGCAGCCTCCACAGTTAAATTAAACAAACAAACAAGCAAACTTTCGATTAAATTTGACTAAATGTAACTTTAAGTGTAGATTTTAAAATAAATGCAGTAATCAGTAAAAAACAGTTCAGGCTAGTTCAAAGTAAGCAACAGAAGCTATTTCCAGTGAAAAAAAAGCAAAGATACTTAAATCCTGAAGGTAGTCACTTTTTCGAGTTCCTTGCTGCTAGGACCACTCTGTAAACCCACGTGGAGCTTGTCTGAGCAGTATAGCCAGAAAAAAACGCCCAGAGGCGGATTTTAAGCAGTGAACTACAAAAGAGCTAGGAATGGTCCCAAACAACCAATTACTACAGCTTCTTGTGCTGAGGTCACTTCCCCCAAGGACAGGTAGGCTGCTCAAGCCTCCCCACTCCCACTGGTGAGCAAAGAAACTTCCTTCTATCCAAGTAAGGTAATGGACGGCACAGGAACTACACCACAGCCCAGAATACAGCAATGCCTGTATACTGGTCTAAACTAGTCGAGAAAGGCGGGAAAACAAGGATTATTTTTTTTTTTTGTTTTTTTTGTAGAAACACCCAGAAAATGCAGAGACAGTGATAAATTAGTTACACAGGCTAGCACACTTTATAATCTCTCGTTCATTCAGAAATATATTGTGAAAAGGTTGGGGTTGGTGGGCAAGAAGCTGAGGAAGAATGAAAATGGACATCACAGATGGAATGTTACGGTAAGTACATAACATTTTTATCTGATGCTGTCAACTTTCATTCTATCCTCAACTGCTGGGACAGAAGCTACCTAAATTCTCGGGTGGACTCTAAGGAAGGGTATTCCTGAGCACAGCTGAGCCAAAGGCTGCTCCTCCCCTTGAAACCAGATCCATATTGCAATGAGTGCTAAAGGTATGAGGACTGGCTCAGGTTGCAGCTGCACATATGTCATCCATGGAAGCTGGAAGCCCTAGACAGAAACAAAGTAGTTGCCATGGACCTAGATAAATATGCTTTTAAATGTTTTGGTAAGGTTAGACCAAACTTGTTGCAGATAAATGAAATGCAATCTGTCAGCCATCTGGCTCAGGTTACCTTTGCAACTGCTTTTCCCAATTTAGCATCTGGAAAGGACACAAATAATTGATCTGTCTTTCTAATTTATTTTGTTCTATTTAACTAAAAATATAATTGTCTTTGCACATCTAATAAATGCAACATATATTCTCCTTTGTTTCAAATTTAGGTAAGAAAAATGGCAAGCTATTGGACTGATTGATACTGGATTCTGACACCACCTTAGGAAGGAAAGACGCATTGCTATATAATGCAACACCATCCTTATGAAAGATCAAGTATGGGGGTTTAGAGGACAATGTTGAGGTTATGAAATTCTTCTAGCAGAGGTAATGGCCACTAGAAAGATAAGTTTTCCAGGTCAGAAACTTAAGATTGCACTTAGCTGCTGGTTCAAAGGGAGAATTAATTAAGGCCTACAGTACCAAGTTCAAACCCCATGGTTGAGTAGGATGTTTATATGAGGATCTTAGCAGGAGTGCACCTCTCAAAAATGTTTTACAGAGTTTAGACAAAGCCACAGAATTCTGAAATCCAATATGAAAATTAGAGATTGCTGATAACTGAACTTTAATCATTGAGGAGCTAGCTCCCTCATTAAAAAGTGTTGCCAAAAATTAAAGTACACTTTGTACAGGAGCTGAGAAGAGCTCAATGTGTCTTTGTTGTGCCCAGCAAACAAACCTTTTCCATTTACTTGTGTACACTTTTCTAAGTAGAAGGCTTACAGGGAAATAAAAATACATGACAGACAGGGGAAGAGAGCATCGGTTGTCTGGCTATTAACAGAACTGGAGAAACCATGCTATTAGCTTGAGGTTTCAGATATCCAGATGAATTATGCTTGTCAGGTGAGACAGGAGGTCTGTAATTGGATCCAAAATTCATGGTGGGTAAAGAAGATGAGGCCAAAGGAAGGACCACCAAATCTGTCACGGCCAGTAAAGGGCAATGAGGATGACCTTGCTTTTCAACCTGGCAGCTTTCTGTAGAAATTTTGGAATTAGGGGAATTGCCAGTTAAGCATAAAGGAGACAGGGGACCAATTGTGGTGTAAAGCATCCCTCTGTGATTTTCCTGGAGAGAGAGATAAGGGCAAAGTAGTTGCTGCATTTGTTGTTTATGGGAGAAGCAAAAAGAACACAGCAAGGCTGGCCATATTGATGGAAAATCATTTATGTCACTTTTAAGTACAGAGACCACTTGTGAGGTAGAACAGACCTGCTCAATTTGTTTGCTATCACAATGGACTTTCCCAGAATATGCACTGCTGTGAAAAAGTGGTTGGATGACATTCATCCATTGCCACACTCTAAGGGCTTATTGACACAAAAAGTAGGACCTGGTTCCTCCTTTTTTGCTGATGTACCAAACTACTGACACATTATCTGACTGGATCACAGTCGTCATGAAAGGGAGTGTGTCTTAGAATGCCTGCAATGCTAAGGGCAATGCTCTCATTTCCAGAACATTGATATGTGTGTTGGCCTCTTTAGGGGAACAAATGCCTTGGACTGCTTTCCAAAGAAAATGCCCCCCCCCCCCAATCTAGGAAGCATCCATGGTCATTATAGCCTTGGGTTGAGGAAGGATGGCCTTGAAGACCCTGATCTGGGTTGGGAGGGTGGTCTAATGGTTAAGGTGTTTGCCTTACAAACACAAGGTGCAGGGTTTGAATCTCACAAGGGATAATTGGCTAGGCTTAAAATGGCTCGCAAGGGCAGTTAGCTTAGTACTAATCTATGAACCTATGAACTCTACCACCAAAGGTAACACTTGCATGTCTGAGTGATTCTTACTTGTGCCAACATGCATTAGTAAAGAATCAACCACTGAGTTGCTGGCATCCATTGAAGAATTCTCCTATGAAATCTTGCTTGAGGAACGAAAATAAAGGCAGCTGACACTGAGTCCAACATTTGCAGAATCAACCAAGATGAAATTTTGGTACTGTGAATTATTTTCCTAATCTGGAATCTGACAGTCTGCACTCTTGAGAGAAGAAGAGAAGCTGTCACAGATATTGTGTTGAACACTGCTCCTATGAATTCCAAGATACGAGTCAGTTGTAACTGTGACTTGTAATTTATACCTGATCCCTTGCTGTTATTAGTAGATGCCTGGTCAGGGTGGTAATGAGCCAGTTGTTATTAGTAGATGCCTGGTCAGGGTGGTAATGAGCCAGTTGTCTAAGTATAGAAACATCTGAAATCTCTGCAGGCTCAAGTGAGCTACTACCACTACCATGCATTTGGTAAACACCCTGGGGCTGTGGTGAGGCCAAAGAGCAGTGCTCTGAACTGGTAGTGACTGGCTCCCAGACAGAAGTGTAAATAACTTCTAGTGTACCTGTTCTATTTTATGTGACAGTATGCGTTTTGAAGGTCTATCAAGCACATCCAGTCGTCCTTGCCCAAAAAGGGTAGAATGAACTGAGCCATGACCATCTGAAACTTTGTGTCTAACTGACTTGTTCAAGTCACTGAGATCCAAAACTGGCCTCTAGTTCCCTGTTTTCTTTAGCACTAAAAAGAATCTTGAGTAAGTTTTGGACTGTGTCTGGTCTGGTGGCATACCTCTTAACCTCTTTGCCCAAGAAATCTGGACAAAGCCTTACATAATGGGGGGACAAAGGCCCAAAAATAGGGACAGATTTTAAATATTGCTGTTATAAATTTAGAAAGTAGCTAGAATAATAGAGTTTGTGTTAAAATGCATTTTCGATTTCTAAAGGATATGAAGACTGAAACTCAAATGTGTGGCATTATTTAGTGATTTCATTTCATCCCAGTGATTTGCTAGAAAACCGAGGAACAGACTGAAATTTTGAGGCAAAAATCTGGACATTCTGCAAAAATCTGTACAGTTGAGAGGTATGTCCGGTGGGTCCTCTTGGATGACTCTCTTTTCTAGCAGCTTTTGTATTTCTAATGCTGCTGTTTTCCTCTGACTGGGTGGGGACATCAGGAAATTTGCACATAGATGGAGGTGGGAGGGAGAATGGAATTACATAAACTCTGGAAATAATCTTCTGCACCCAAGTATCTCTTGTTATATCTAACCAGGCTCTCTGGTGCAGGGATAGTTGACCCCTGATTGCCTCCAGAGGGGGATAGTCGGCTTCCTTTCAGGAGCACTGATAGGGTCTACCAGAGAAAGAATCTCTGGATCCTTGGTTCTGTGGGCTCCTCTGCCACATGGACATTGTCGTCCATTTGTTTCCCCCTCTGCCCTGGTGCAACTAACCCCACGTGTGTCCTGGAAGGGACCCTGGGACTTCCTGAACCACATTTTTCATCCATTCCGTTGATTCCTAAAGAAGGATCTTTGAGGGATTGAAAATGTACACCCACTGCAGAGGGTCTTTCCATCTTTTTCACACCTGGAGTGTGTGTCCTTTACTTTTGGGCCAAACAATGAACTGAAGCCAATAGGTGCACTGACAAATGAGGACTTGAAAGGCTCTGCAAAATCATACAAGCACATTCAGGCACGCCTCCTAATGGAAATGCCTGAACCAACTGCACTTAAGGGACCTTCGGCTGCATGCAAGATAAGCCTCATGGACAAATTTGAAATAGACTGGTGGGTAGTCAACTGAGAGGCCACAGAAGATTGAACCTCAGTAGAAATGGCCCCTGAAAGGGATTGTGAAAGTTACTCGATCATAGGAGGTTACTAGCCTATTGGCCCTAAGGCCTCTACAGGCCTAGCCATGTTAATACCCTTGTTCCCTTATGGACCAAGATACATAGTTTATGTTAGTGCATGAATCTAAGATCAGCACTGGCTACCCCTGTCTAAGAGGGACACAGGTAAAATCCCCAGTGTAAATTTACGGTTTCTCAACCAATTGTCCAGGTTACACTTTCTCAACCAATTGTCCAGGTTACACTTAAATAGGGTCATTGAGGATCTCTGTTTTACATTAATTGTGAGTTTGTTCCAGAGGAGTGGCAACCTCTGGGAGACATATCTGTCTCCAGCATGTCCTGTTAATATCACTGGCTAGGTTAAGATCACTAGAGCGAGTGAATCTTGTCCCATAGGATTTGTGGATGTGCAGCAGCTTCATCAAGGCAGGGTCTGAGGCTGCTCTGTAGGCCAGGCACACATCGCCTCTAAGCAGTCTATACAATGAGTAAAGTGATAGGGCCTTCAGTCTATCCGTGTAGGTCAAGTGTTGTAGGGCCCTGAATTTTCTTGGTGAGAACCTCTGAGGTCTCTCCAGTTGCTGCAGATGTCTGGTGAGGTACATACAGAAGAGGGCATTGTATTCTATTATTGGTCTGATGAAAGCAGAGTACAGTGTTGGATGCTACACCCTTGCTTATGAGGTGTGGAATGTTGAGGGTCTTAATTACTACTGTGGGCAGCTGATGATCATAATTAAGGCTGCTGTCAACTTGAGTTCCTAAATCTTTCACCATTGGGTTTGAACTTGGGGGATATTACTCATGTTGTAATTAGCAGGGATTTCTCCTTTGTTGAAGGGGATGATAATGCATTTTTTTGCATTTAGTGTAAGTCCATGGCTTTGACAACAATTATTTGTCTGTGTAAGCCCATTTTGTAGTATGTTGACATCTTTGGGGAATTTGATGACTGCACCCAGTTTGCAGTTATCAGCAAACTTGGTAATCCATAGGCCATCTATTTTCACCTGGACTTCCGAAAAATAGACACCAAACAGTAGTGGGCCTAGCACAGATCCTGTGGAACATGGAACAGGTGCGGCCTTAGGTCAACTGGTGCCCTAGGCAAAAGGGCTTCAAGACCCCACCCACACCACCCTGTGCCCCCATCCTGATCTAGCTACACCAAATAAATACTGTAAAAGTGCCCCTGCTAGAGCGGTGCCCTAGGCAGCTGCCTAGTTGGCCTATGCCTAAGGCCAGCTATGGGAACACCACTGGTAACACATCTGCTTAGTAGAATTGGCATCTCCAGTTTTGACTGTACGTGTTATGTTTGTCAGCCAGTTGGCAACCCATCTAGTGACGTAAGGGTTAATCCCCAGCTAGGTGAGTTTCTCAATGGTGCCTGAGAAAGGGATTGTGTCAAAGGGGTTGGCTAGGTCAAGATAGGCAGTGCAAACTGTTTTGCCTTCATCCTGGGCCTTGGTGACATTCTAGAAGAAGTTCACCAGACTTAGCAAGTAAGATCTACCCTTAACAAAGCCAAACTGGGTCGGATCAAGAGTTTGAAGGTTACCTATATCCTAGTTGATAAGATCCATGATGATTCTCTCTATGGCCTTGCAGATAAGGCTGGTTAGGCTTATGGGTCTATAGTTCTGGGGTCGGTTGAGGGACCCCCTTTGTGCAAGGGGGTTAGTTTTCTACTCAACTTGGACAAAGCCAGTGTTTAGACTGAGACTGAATAGCATGCTCAGCTGTTTTAGACCACTTAATAAGTAGCCTGGGATGTTGTCTGGTCCCATAAAGGCTGTGTTTTAGCCTTTGAGAGTGCGGTTATGACCTGCTCTCAGGAGATACTAGGCAGAGCACTGGTAACAGGTATGTTATGAGGTATGATTGGTGGGGAAAGGGGGGTGAAGTTTTTGCCAAACCTGTCCGCTAGCAGGTTGGCAATGCCCTCAGGTTCAGTATAAGTGGTATCACCACAGCTACTTTGGCACAAAACTGGGCCTTCCCTTCTAGATTTTAGATGTAGCTAAAGAATGCTTTGTGATTGACCTTAGTTAGGGATGATAATTTAGTTTCGGAATTAGCTTTAAATAACTTCTTGTTTATGCTCTTCGTGGTCAAGTAAAATGTGCCAAATAGTTCAGTGACCTAAGGGCAAAGTCCGCTGAAGCATACACATGCTTCCCAAATCTGTCCATCGCCCTAGACTCCCTGTTGGGGGAATGGACAGAGGAACTCTGCTCAGCAAGTTCCTTCTTGGTGGCCGCCGCCACAACTGTAGCATCCACAGGCACCCCTACTCTAGAATTCTTTCCTGATAGGTGGAGCCAGAATCTGATCTGGCCACTTAAGGATTGGCTCAACTGAATCAGGTTCCTTCCATACCCGCCTAGAGACCAAATCAATGAGCTCATCGGTGGATGGAGTAACCCAGGAGTTTAACAGGCTAGCTCCAAAGCTTGCAGAAATAACGATTCCTCCGGTGAAGCATTGCTGGAGGACCAACCACCTCTCTGCTTAAGGATCACAAGAATGTTTCCAAATGAGACATCTTCTGGAGATGATTGTGAGGACCCTTCTTCAGTGAAACCAATATCCTCAGTCTTGTGGAAAGTAAGTACGTCCTCTTGCACTTCTTCCTAGGGACTTCTTTACATACATACAAATATTTCAAACAAGGGCATTAATGCCCTTCTAGCTTGCCAATATACTAAAACACTTGTTTCCATAATAAGTATCCAGGCTGCTCTTAAAAATATCTAAACTAGTACTTGCTTTAATGTAATTTGGTAGTCTGTTCCATGCATCAGCTACTGTGTCAGACAACTGATTAGTACACTTCTCATTCCTATAGAACCTCCCTTTTTTAATTTCTCCAAGTCTTTTGGGTTTCTAACATGATGGGAATGGACCCCATTCCTAAGTCAAAGTACAATTAAAATTCATGAAATTAGCATTGTTTCAATCTTTGATGTCAGCCAAAAGTGCTCTTCGCAGCACTCACAATGTGCCCAATAATGACTCCTCCTGAAATTCGTATGGAGTTACATGTATTGGTAACGTATCCAAATACAATTGTAAACTCTTTTTTTATAAGACCCATTGCTCCTACTACTTGGAACTGTCTGGGTAGCTTTCTTCCACATTGCTCTTGTTTCTGCCTGCAGATTCTGATATTTTATGACTTTGTGTCTCTCTGTATGCAAGACACTGTAGTCACTGGGTGTGGCAATTTCAATTATCAATGTTACTCTTTTCTTCTTTTCTTGGACCACTATATCCAGTTTTCTAGCATCTATCTTTTGAACTGTTGGTAATGATCGCATGTGATATAGACTTCTTCATTTTCTATTATGCTTTGTGGCTCATGTTTCCAGTGTTTTTCAGCCACTTCAGTACCATAATGTTTGCACAATCCCCAGTGCAACAGTCTCACCACATTATTATGTCTTTCAGCATACAGTCCTTCTACCATTAGTATGTCACAACCAGCAACAAAGTGTGCAACTGCTTCCAATTCAGTTTTGCAAAACCTACAGTTTCCCACATGTTCAATGGACTTTATAAACCAACGTGTATGCAGCACACTATCTTGGGCCAATATTAAACTTTCATGTCTTGATTTGAATTAGCCTCCCTTTAACCATTCCTGTGTTCATTCCTGATCAAATGAGGTTCTTCCAGAAGTTCCTATATTTATGCTTTTTCCACATTTCTTGCCTCCTCATCTGATCCTTCACCTTATATTATTTATTTTGTTTTTGGCACATTCAGTTTCTATTTCTTTAACTTCTCCATTACTAATCTCCTTTATTACTTTTCCTCTTTGTCTTCTTATTTTTTTTTGTATTGTAAAGATTTCCATATTTTTATCAACTTCTGGTTTGATTTCCATTCCTGCTTGATGCCAATAAACTTCTGCTAGATTAAGCAGTGAAGTCATCTTAGATTTATTCTCCTCATGTTTCAAAACTTTCACTACCTTTGGGTCTTGTGAGGTCAGCAGATATGTGTGGAGTCCCATGATTGCAGATCTATACATATAATCAATTTCAAGGAGGCCCATCCCTCCTTCGGAATGGGGAATATATAATCTTGGTATGCACTGATTTTTATAAATCATCTGGTGAGCATGAAGCATCCTTCTTGTTTTCCTATCCAATCTATTCAACACGCTTTGGGGCCAGTCAATCACTTCAAAACTGTAAGTTAGGACAGGAACAGCAAATTGGTTTATAGCTTGGATTTTGTTCCTAGATTTCAATGCTGTTTTCATGATTAATTTAGGTCTTCTGAAGTACTCCTTACTAAGTTTTATTCACATTTGTTTGTGTTTTATTGTTGATCCTTCATCAATTCCTACATATTTATACACTCCTTCTTGCAAAAGTTCTTTTATATTACATTCTTGTCCCAAACTGATGTTTTCCTGGTGTTGCAGTTTTCCTGCTTTAAAGGTTGCCTCTGCACATTTATCAAGACCAAATGGCATTTTTATATCATCTGAAAGCTTTGACAACTTGCAGTTGTGCTTTCAGTCCCTCATCTGATGAGCTATACAGTTTTAAATCATCGACACAGAGGAGGTGAGAAGTCTTTACACTTTGTTTTCTAGGAGCCAGATTATAGCCATGGCCTAAGCTGTTGAGCAAACAGCTTAATGGATTAAGAGCACAGCAGAATAGTAATGGTGACAGAGAGTCACCCTGGAACATCCCCCTTTGAATTTTTATCCCTGGGACAATTTGTCCTTTATCATGGCTTAATTGCAAAGTGGCCTGTCACTGTTTCACGGTCACTGTAATGTAGTTGATCAGTGTGGTCTGTATCTTATACATTTTTAATCACTCTTTTATCCATGAATGAGGGATACTATCAAATGCTTTTTGTAGTCAAATCATGCCATACTTAGTGGAGAACTGCAAAAAGGGAAAGAATCTATGACTTTATTTAACAACAAATGATCCTTTGTTCCATATGACTGTCTTTCATTGCCCTTTTGCTCTACTGCCATAATTGAGTTTTCTTCTAAATGACTATAAACTCTGTTGGCATTAATTCCCATGTACAGTTTATACGTCATCAGTAGGAAAGTTATTGGTTTGTAATTTTTATGGTGGCTTGCAGGTTCACTCATGTAGGAGCATTGTTTTTCCTGTTGTTAGCCAGGTTAGTGTCTGTTTTGGGTGTGCATATAAATAGTTCTTACTCATGGCTCAATCTTCATGAACTTTTAACCAGAAGTTAGGTACTGCATCTGGGCCTGGGGTTTTCCAATTAGAGGCTTTTCTTAACCTTGTTTCAATCTCTCTAGCTGTTACTTTATCCTATTTCATATCCTGTACCTTTAAACTTATTTTTTTCTTTTACTTCTTCTATCCATTTAGCATCTTTGTTATGTTCCACAGGATTTTCATAGATACTTCTCCAAAATGTACCTATTTCTTCTTTTTTGGCAGCCTTTCAGTTCCTTTTACCTTATTTCCCAGTTCTCTATACAACTTTTTTGGGTCATCAATAAACTGCTTATTTTGCACTTTTCCTTTATATTTATCTTTGTATCTTCTAAGTTTTTCTGCCTGTGCTGAAATTTTTAGTTTATTTGCAATAGTGCATGATAGATCCTGGTCTATTCTAATATTGCGCATTGCTTTTATCACATCTATCTTTCTTAGTATTTTTGTTGATCTATTCCCTCTTCTATAGTCTTCCAACAGTGAAACTTCTTGTCTTAGTTGCTTTATAATTTTCTCTATTCAATATTTCCATGATTATTTGATTTCTCCCCTTCCTTTCCCTCACTACCCTGTGTTCTTGTGGAAGAACCTTTATCAGTTATTAATTTAGCTGCACAGTAATATATCCCATTTACTTTTGTTATATTGCATGGATTTCTACGAACAGTCCTAATTACTCTGTTCATTTGTTTTATCAGACTTCTGACTTCTTGAGTTTTATTAACCTTCTGCAGTCTCTTTCTTTCATCGATCTTGATATATCTGTCCATATCTATTAACTCAAGCAATTCTTCTTTTAGCTAATTTTCTTCCAAACTGAGGGCACATTTCTTCTTCTCCAATTCCTGCAGGCATTCTACAGAATGTTCTATAGCATTTTCCTGTGACACAATCTCATCAATTTCATCCTGTGCTGTCTGTTTCTCTGTCATATGGAAACTCACTGGCCTATCACTCCTCAATATTGACTGCATCAGAGTTTCCACAGTTTCCATTTCCCTCCCTTGCTGTCTAGCTTCAAGTGAATGTTCATACTGGTTTCCTGGGGAAGGCTCCACATTACCTTCATATGGCACCTGACCAATTGCTTCCTGTTCCACTGGTTTCCACAGGTTTCCCCTTAATTTGGATATCCATTACTCTATCCTGTTGTGTTGCTTTCTGAATTAGATTTTCTACACTAAATCCTTCACTTTGCAGGTACTCCATAACCTCAGTTTCTATTTCTTTAACTTCTCCATTACTAATCTCCTTTATTACTTTTCCTCTTTGTCTTCTTATTTTTTTTTGTATTGTAAAGATTTCCATATCCGGATTCTTTTGTCTAGATTTCTCTTCAAATATCTGTGGTGCTGCTCTTTTTGTATGGATTATTTAGCTTTCTCCTTTGCATAAATATTACAGCACATTAAATCTCTTTTTCTTTCCCATATCCATATTTCTTTTTCAGATGTTTCCTGATCTTCCTGTTGCTCCCTGCTTTGGGGACTCTCTCCATCCTGCTGTGATGTAACCTGTATTAGACCTTCTACATAAATTCATTCACTTCGCAGGCACTCCATAACTTCAACTTCTATTTTTTTAACTTCTACTTTACTGATGTTCTTTTCTCCATTCTATCTTTGTGATTTTTTTTATTGTGAAATTTTCCATATCAGGATGCCTTTGCCTGTATTTCTCTTCAAATATCTTTGGGGCTGTCTTCTTTACATTGATTAATATGGCTTTCTCCTTTGCATAAATATTGCACCATATCAAATCTCTCTTTCTTTACCATGTCCATATTTCTTTTTAATACTTTTCAAATATCTCTTGCTTTTGTTGTTTATATTTTTTCACTTCCTCAGATGCTTCTTCTTCCAAACAAATCAAGTTTTTCAGAAATCTGTTGTATTAATGAACACAAATTTTCATTTGAAGCTTCTGAGAGTTTTTCTTGCGGAAGTATTTTTCTTTCCTCTAATTTCTCTCTTAATCTCCTACATAGGTTGTCTGATGATTCTCTAGTACTTTTTGTTAACCCCAAACATTCCCAGAGGTAGCTGTCACTAAATGCTCTATATACCTGAATACGATCTCCTCTTAGATATCTGTAAGAGACACTGTACAAGTTCAGATATTTTAGTCTTTCATAGTAACTTAAATTTTCACAACCATGGATATCACTTGTATATTTCCACTGTACTATTTCCAGTTTACTCATGTTTGTTTTCTTATAGGGTTTCCATATTGTTATTCCATGCTCAAGTTTGGGTCTAATGTAACTAACAACTGCTTCATTATTTTTGATTTCCTAGACTTTATAAATCTTTTTATAAAACCTTTAGTTCTATAACTATCATTAACCAATTGGTTGATATGATTAGAAAAACTCATAGCTGAATCTACCTATATACCCAGGTCCTTAAATGAGTCTACAGTTTCAATCACTGTGTGCTGTGTTAAATATTCACCTTTCAATTTATGCCTACCAAATTGTACATACTTAGTTTTTGATGCATTTATCAGCATAGTATTCTCCTGTGCCCAAATGGTCAATTTAGTCAAGTTATTTTGCAGACATGCCTTATCTGTAACACATGTAATCAGTTTACCCAATTTAGACTGTAGAACACCTCAGATGAAAATGTTAGGTCTGAAAGATACAATCGAAACAAGTAAGGGCCTAGGACAAAGCCCTGGGGGACACCCTGACTGTAACCAAGGATTTTGCCTGTCCAGTTGCTGCATGATACTTGCCATGTCCTATTTATAAGCCATGCAGCTATCCATCTTATCAAGAGTACATCAATACCTACTTGTGCTAATTTATTGATCAGTGTCATGTGAATGACCCTGTCAAATACTGAAGTTAAATCTATATAAATTACATCACAGCACAATTTTTCATTTATAGCTGTTATTATATTATAGAACATCATGTTACAGGTGGTAATGGATCTGTTTTCAACATATGCATACTGATATATGGTTTCAAGTCCCAGCCTATACAGTTCTGCCAATAACTTATCCAATATTACCTTCTCCATTATTTTTCCACAACATGAAAGTAGACTTAAGGGTCTATATGACTTTGGGTTTGTCCTTCCTTAGCCTTGATGGGATATTCCGGTGAAGTGTCAGAAGACATGGTAAAACCCTGCTGGATGGTCTGGAGACCTTGGGCTGGCTGTCCCTGTGGTGCAGAATGATGCGGCTCTAAGCTCAGAGACATCTGAGAACCAGATGGGAGATACGAGGTGTTGGATCTGTCCTTTCTGTTGGAGCAGAAAACACTCTCTTCACTCCATTGAAGGCACAACACTCCAGGGAGAAGGAAGACAACAGTTCCAAGAAGACAGGCTTTTGGACCATTGCTTCCCTCTGCCCCAAGAGCAATCTCCCTGAGGCGGAAGTCGCAGCGGCACTACCAATGCCAAGACCCTGAGGGGCAGAGATGGGGTCACAACCTCTGAGCGGACTCCAAAGTCTCGAACCCAATAAGGTAGCTTTGGCTCAGAATCATCCAGATCTGAAGATGTTGGTGCTGGTGCAGTCAGAGGAAGCTTTGGATCCAAAGATAAAGGTATCTTTGGATCCGAGCCAGACGGACATGGAAGGTTTGGATCCTAAGACTCAAACAACTGGTCGGATCAGAGAAGGAGCAGCTAATGGTGATGTGGTGGATGGATGGGCTTCCTGACCCAGGGGTATAGGAGCTGGAAGAATACCCATCTGAATCTGCACAGAGATGAATCTCCTCATCAATCTGTCCACATCTTCTTCAGTGTAACTCCTGGGCGAATGAGAAGAGGCAAGGGATGGTGACCTGGAATGGTGTCTCTTCAAGAAGGGAGAAGGGACCTTGAAGGTACTGGGTCCAAGGATGGTGAATACATTGTTCTAGGTAAGATCTTCAGATCAAAGGAGTGTGGATCCATAGATTTTCTGGTGAGATCCGATAAAGGCTGGATTGGAACTGGCTTTGGATCCAACTTTAACTTCTTTTTAGGGTGGTCCAAAGTTGGAGTCGATGAAGTGTAAAGCCTCAGAGAATTGGTCAAAGACTCATTGTATTTTGTTTTGGGGGACTGAGCAGAAATAGCTTCACCAAATGATGAAGGAAGCAACCCTTTTAAGATTAATTTGCTCTTCCTATCCATTAAAGCTCTACGGTTAAAGTGTTTACATACAGAACAATCCATTTGTAGATGGCCTGGGCCCACACAATAAACACACAACGTATGGGCATCTGAAAGGGGCGATTTATGTCCACACTTATGGCATTTTTTAAAGCCGGAAGGTTCTTTGTCTGACACAGCAGCAACGGAAAATGAAAGATTTGCTTACTTTTTTTTTTAAATAGCATAAGGGAGAAAAAGAAAAATGATACTAGCAATGGTATTAAAGACTACATGCCTGTGTAAGAAACAGAAAGAACAGTAATAAAATGAAAAAAAGGAACAGTTACTAACAATGGTAATAAGAATTACACACAGTGTAAATGTAAGGGCGTAATACTAACAGAATATTTTAACAGACTATGAAAAGAAGAAAAAACACTTATCGCTAGTAAAAACTCAAGCACTCAGGCTGACCAACGTTAAGGTGTTTGCCTTATAAACACAAGGTACAGGGTTTGAGTCTCACAAGGGATATCTGGCTAGGCTTAAAATGGCTCATAAGGGCAGTTGGCCTAGTACTAATCTATGAAAATCTTTTCATGAACGCAGCAAACGAGATCTGAGGTATGTTGTGGTAGTGCATTATGGGTAAAAGAGTGACTTGAAAACTTTTTGGTGGCCATAAGCTTTAGTAACGACCAAGATGGATCAGAGGATTGGATCCGAACCCAAAAGTTGAGGACAGAATGAAAATTCACATCAGATCAAATTATTTAAAAGTCAGCCCCATTTTAAATGTTTCCATTCATAAGTTCTAATCATGGAAAAGGTGCGTGTCTTAAGGTAAAACACTGACAAGTACATTTATAAGCCTATACAAAATGTGATAAATGCAGATCTACAATATTAGCAATACTGTGTACATTCATGATGAGATGAAATACAGTATTATCTGTATAAAGAAAGGCAGTATAATGGAAAAGCCCAGAAGTCCCCATCAAGAAATCGGACATAAGCTTGACAAGCAAAAATAACTATTTTAGATTTAATGTAATGTAATGTAATGTACCATAACTTGAATGACTTGATGTTTAACGGACAAGCCTGTAAATAGTTGTTTTTTTTTCTTTTGTGTGTGAGGTATTTATTAAGTTCACAAATCTCTGCAAATACTGTTGTGATTATTTTTACAAATTGAAAATCCAATAAAAACTTAAAAAAAGAATCAGTCATAAAAACATTTTTTTTAAAAACTGTGCAAGTTCACCAGCTAAAGCCAATCCCATCTAATTGTGACATTTATACTCTTTAATCCAACCCTAAGAGAGCTACATAGAAAAGAAAAGTACAGTTTTATAAGAAAACTTACCATAACAGTAGAAGTCTGAATGACCACTGCTGCATTAGGCTTAGTTATATGGGTTATTTCCTGCTAAGGATTTAACAGCCAGCCAGCTACCAAAGTTTAAGGGCATCTTCCATGTGCCCAAACCATTAACCAGCTTGAGTAGAGCTGAAGAAAGAGAGTAGACTTTGGGCATCAAGCCCTTCAGAGCTTTCATGCTAACAGAGAGAGTGAGGCTGGAGCCCTGAAGAGGTCAATGCTTGAAAACTGGAGCCCTGAAGAGGTCAATGCTTAAAACTAAAAATCAAAGTCCTCACTCAGGTAACAATAACATACAAAAATAATAGGGACTGAGGGAGAGTGTGGCTATCGCAACAGTGATCATTCAAACATTTCCTGTTACAGTAGGTTTACTTACACAGCAGTACTAGGTTCATCATTTGATCACTGCTGCAGTAATCTTAGCTATATAGGTAGAATACCACAGCTTATAAGCACTTGAAGGAGGAAGGTCCAGGAGCCCTAGGAAAATGGTCTTAGAAAAACCTGCCCCAGACCTAAAGGAGGAGTCTACTTTGCAGTGCTTTGTGAAGGTAAGTACACAGGACAAAGTTGCTGTTGCTATAATATTTCCAGAATCCAACCCTTTCCAAAATGCCAGAGATTAAACCAAGGCCCTCGTTGAGTGAGCCTGGACTCTGCCTGGAATTACTTTATCATGGTGGACATAAAATTTAAAAACATGAGGCAAACATTTGGAGACAGTCTGCTTTGACACACATTGTCTTTGCTTCTTAACTTCTTAAGCAATAAATAACTGATCAGGGTTTCTAAAAGTTTTAGTTATGTCAAATTAACATCTGAGTTGTCTGTCTGACATCCAGAATATGGAGGATCTTTTTCTCCCTCTTTTTTAGGGTTTTACAAGAAGACAGAGATGGAAGCTTGGCTCAAAGTAAACTTGGATACCACCTTAGGCATAAAAAAGTAAGAAATAGCTCTTAATGAAACCCTATATTTGTGGAAAATGAGATACAACTGACCCATCATAAGAGGTTGCAACTTAGATACTCTTGTTATAGAAAGAGCAATCAGCAAAACTATTTTCCATGTTAAAAGCCTGAAATCATCCTCTTGATCTGGTTTAAATGGAGCAAGAAAGTTAAGATCCCAAAGAGAAGCCATCTGTTTTATAAAAGGCTTGGTATGCAACAACCCTTTCCAAAACATGTTGACATGGGAATGCATTGAAAAAGGAGGATCAATTGGCAGATGTGTTCAAATGGCTGACAAATGCACCTTGACAGAGGAGCAAGGAATGCCAGTGGATAATGACTCTCACAAATACTGTAGAACCAGAGAAATACTAGCTTTAAAAAGGGTCCAGGCACTTGTCTTGAAACCAATTAGAAAATCTTTCAAATTTCCTAATATATGACTTCCTAGCAGCAGGTTTTCTTGCCTCCTTTAATACCTGATGGACATTATAAGAGAAAAAGGTAAGCAAAGGATACTACAATTTCATCATCAATGCAGTTGTTTCAAGTTGGGATGTCTCAAACACCCCCTTGCCCATGTGTCAGCAGGTCCAAACTGCAAAGAAGCTTGTGGCAATTGCCTTTGGCCATTTCCAAAAGAAGGGCCATGGGTGGTGCAGTGGTACAGCAGTTAGCGTTATTGGCCCTGCGTTTATGTGGATTTCCTCTGGGTGATCCGGTTTCCTCCACATTCCAAAGACATGCGGCTGCAGCATTTCTCCCTGGGCCTCTGCTGAAAATGGGCTCTGTCCCAGTCAGACTTTCCCAGTAAACAAATGTTAAACAAATAAATAAAGGGAGAACTACTGTTGCTGGGCCAAAAGAGAGTCACCACAATGATCTTTGGGGAGTCCTTTTGAATCTTCAAAATGACTCTGGATTTCAATGGAAAGTGTGGAAAATTATACAGGACCATTCTTGTCTAATGTAATGGAAATGCATTTGTTTTACATTGCTTCTTAAATGGAGTCCTGGAGCAGAATTTTGCCAAGTGATTCTTGTGAATGGAGGCACATGGATCTATCTGAGGTGTTCTCCATAGGTGGATCAATTCCTGGAAGACTGAGTGTTCATTTGTGAGGGATCTGTCCTGGCCCTGCTTAGCAGTGTCTGCCACAAAATTATGCTGTGATGGGTTGTAAGATCCCTCTTCAGTGAGATTGTGCTAAAAAGCTATATCCTCCTCTACCATGGCTAGCCTGCACACAGGGTAAGATCTGGATGCCCCCATTTACTACATTACGGTGGTGTCTGTAATCAACTGTAATGGTCCTAGGACCCATACATGACAGAGAGTTGAGATAATTTACTACTGCTGACATCAGTTTTACATTGGTGTGTTTTAGCCTTTTTTGTTCCAAAGATCCTGCTCTTCTACACCACTGACACTGCTTCTAAGCCTGAGGAGTCTGTAGTTGCTGACTGTGCTGGACATGGAAGGGAAAATGGGAGACCTGGATTCAGATAAGACTGGTCTGTCCACCAAATAAGTTATTTTTACAAATCCCAAAACATGAACCTGGAATGTCAAGGGATGTTAATGTTGGGGCCATACTGATTTTAGGTACCATGGAATTTTTTTCATGTGGAGTTTGGCTAAAAAAATCATGAAAATCATGTTTTATAGGTGTATACTATGCTAATAACCACTAGGGCCCTTAAAAGCCTAACTGCATCTCAAATGGAACCCACAAATTTGATTTATATTTGATTTATAGGGAATGATTTACTGACTGTGTCTGTCCACCTGAGAAATAGGAGCCAGACAAGGGGTTATTTTTTGTTTAAAAAGGGATGGGGGAAATCTACTTCACATGGATGGGAATTTTGTGAGGCACATGCATGTTTCTCCAACATTTCTTATTTAATCTCCAACATTTCTTATTTAAGTGCAAGCAAAATTTAGGTATTTTAATCTAGTAGTTCTGATGCTGTTTGTTTTGTGGATGCGTAAAAGATTCATCAAAACAGGGTCCAGGGATGCCTTGTAAACCAGGCAAAGATCACCTCTCATAAGTCTGTATATCAAGTAAAGAGATGGGTCTTTGATGCAATCAGCAAAGGACATTGTGTTTACTGCCTGCATTCTTTTTATGACAAACCTTTGTGTACATTCCAATTGCTGCATGTGTCTGGTCAGGCATATACTGAATGGGGAATTACACATTAGGATGGGCCTGATAAGGCTCTTGCTTATAAGTTCAACAACATAGAAGGACTTTCTTACTAGCTTGGACACATGTTGGTTGTAGGCTAGGTTACTAGCTACTTAAGTTTCCAGATCACTGATTAGTGAATCAATTTCTAAGGATGTTTTATTGATGACATTGTTACCTAGGGTGTCAAGACTTTCCAAAAGGTACTATAATGCATTTCTTTGTACTGAGTTTTAAGCCGTGGCTTTGGCACTAAGCATTTGTCTGTATTAGACCTTCCTGAATGGTGTTCTCATCTTGGGGGGGGATTCAATGACTTTTCCCAGTTTGCAATCACCTGCGAACTTGGTTAGCTAGAGACCCTTGACATTGGTTTTGATATTCAAGAAGTAGATGCCAAAGAGGAGTCGGCCTAGCAAACAGTCCTGGGGGACTCCACTGGTGACTGACCTCTTTCTGGAGGTGGCCTCACTGATTCAAACCTTCTGGGTCCTATCAGTGAGCCAGAGAGCTATCTAGGGTGCTATGAAGGCATTTATATCTAGTTCCTAAAGTTTGTTGACAATGCTCAAGTGGGTATTGTATCAAATGCTTTAGCCAGATCTAGAAAGGCAGTATGCACCATCTTCCCCTCTTTCATTGCCTTAGTGACCTTTTCAAATAAGTCTACCAGATTCAGTAAGCATGGACTTCCTTTGACAAAGCCAAACTGGGGTGGATCCAGTGTCTGGTGGTCTCCTATGTCCTTGCTAATAATTTCTATGATAAGTTTTTTCCATGATTTTAAAAATAAGACTAGTCAGACTAATGGGTCTGTACGTTCCAGGATCTGCTGAAGGCCTCCATTATGAAGGGGGATAACCATCGCAGACCTCTATTCATGTGGCACAAAGCCTGTTTTAAGACTATGGTTAAATAATTACACTAAGAGCTCTGATAAGTTGTATTTTAGACTATTCAGGAGGCATCCTGGGATGTTATCGGGGCCCAAAGAGGCCGTGGATCGAGTGGAAAAAGTCAGGTACACACCTAAAGATCTACTTTTACCAGTGGAAGAAAAAATCTTTGAACTGATGTATCTAGAAGACATCCCAGGAAAACAATGCTGTGAGAAGGAATCAAGCAAGACTTTTGAATGTTCTCCTGAAATCCCAGGCTGTGCAGGAAATCTCTCACCCAGATGAGAGATTCCAGACACTTTGAAAAAGACTCTGGAAAGATAAGCAAGCATTTTACATAAGTAAACACTTAAATACCTTGCAGTCTGCAGTAGGCTATCACTGGAGTAAGACACCTTGGGAATACCCTTGGAGTAGTGGATAACCCAAAGGGTTACACAGAGTGTCGAAAGTGTAATCCAGGCACAAAAAGCTTAAGAAACGCTTGAAAGCTGAGGTTACAGGAATGTGATAAGCATCTTTTAAATATAGCACTAAAAAAATTAACTGGGGAGTGATGACTTCAGGTTCATGATCATGGACTACATATTTATAAATGAATGGAGTGATTTTAGTTACTTTATAAGAATCATACTATAAACTCTTAACATCAGATTTATCAACTGTATGAATTGAACAAGGAGACTGACTGGCAAATATTTCTACAAAAATGCAGCTATCTTGTAAAAATGTGGGAAATGTTGAAAACTGGATGTCTTCTTATCAGAAAGAAGCTCAAGTGAGTCAATATCATGTAGCTGAAACCTACAAAAGACTGGAACTCAAAATTCTCAAATAATACCAAGTGTCTAACATAATGGGTATAGTTCCCCATACTAAAGGGGTGGCGTAAGCCACAAAACGATGGGCTAGGCTTGTAAATGCCCTCGGGCAGATAGCCTAGTATGAACCTATGAACCTATAAGACATCACACGGAAATAAATGTTTTCTCCATTCAAACCAAATTTTTCTTGTCTTCATACCTATATTTTAGTACAACAGGTATATACAGAGAATGTGGAGACAAAATCTCCATGTGCCGGGAACCTGCCCATTTCCCTGTATTAACATTTATTTTCATATTTGCTTTCATGTATACAGGCACAGCTAGAGGATTTCCACTTCAGTTCTTTGTTAGGGTGCCTGTGTGGAGTATGTATGCCCCCCCTGTGTTTGTGTGGGCTTTCTTCAGGTGTTGCAATTTTCACCGACATTCCAAAGATATGTGGCAAATGGATCAGGGACTCTAAATTGTCCACAGGTGTGTGTATGCAATCTACTTCCGTTTCCCTTTTGCCTTGCCAAACCCCATGGGTAGTAGTGGCTGTCTTTAGGATCATTCTCAGAATTGACAGCGACTTGTAAGAAGAGAGGAATATTATTTCAGGATTCTGAATTTCATTTTTTCAAACTTCATTCTTTTGTTGCTTTCAGAATTTTGGTTACAGTCTTAAGTCGTTCATTAATTTCATCTTATAACAGGAACCCAAACTGGACACATTACCTTCAAGCTATTTAATTACTTAAGGTCATATGACTTCATTAGTATACTTAAACTGCTATTAATACATTTTATGAATGCATTCTAGAAGGCTAGAATATGAGGCACCAGAAATGTTTTATTTTAAGAGATAAAGTTATGCTTAAGTACCAGTATAAATTCTTGTCTATGTAAATACAAATGATCCATCCAGTCAAACTGTGTAAATCTACTTTTGAAGTGCCATGCTTATAATCTGTGATGGCACAAGCTATATAGTAAGGGCTTGCTGATTACATTTAAACATTCTTTTGTGCTCAGTTTACTCTGTTTTATTTCCTCAAAATATTGCTCTGCTTGGCCATTCTGGCAGTGGAATGCATATTTTAACCATTGACCCATTTAACCATCATGCAACTTTTTTATAATTACTTCATCAATATGTGGGTTATGGCCTCTTGTTCTCGTATCATATCTATGCTAGGCTCTCTAGGTCATTCTGCAGATTGGATTTGAAGTCTTATGCTTTGTTTTAATACCTGGGGCTATAAAATTATACTAGGACATGGACATGTGGAAAAAGAAATAAAATTTAATTAAAATCATTTCAGACAATATTGCACTTAAAAAAATCTAACTTAATAAATCATTACTTAAGAAGCAGTACTGAGCATTCAGGATGCTCCTTAAACACTTGATGACATTCATACTTTAAGATTACAGTAACTGTGTCCGTCCGTTCATTCTTTATCCTAGGCAAGAATATTCTACATTCAACTCTGAATGCATAAAATGCAATGTAGACAAAACACATCTGGGAATAAATCAGCGCTGAAGGAATTTTTTTTTTCGCTTAAGGAAAATAGTCACTCATATATAACAGTCACCTGAATTAGAGTAGAAACTCAAGTCCATGCACAATATTACATTTTTTTCAAGTTATAATTCTAGTGTTTATGTTAGTTACAATGATCTTCTCAACTACTTCGAGTGTACTGATGCTTGGTGCTGTGGGATGCCTGCTTCTACATAGATCATTATTCCAGCCACTTGAGGTTTAAGGTCTCAGCAACAAAAGTAAAGATATCAGATTCCTCCTGGATGATTTTAGATGTTGGTTTTCCTGCACCATGCCCACTTTTGACATCAATTCTAATCATCAGTGGGTTTTTCTGACTTGGACTTTTACCCACAATATGCTGCAATGTGGCAATGTATTTCAGTGAATGCAGAGGGACTACACGGTCATCATGATCTGCAGTCAGCAGCAGCACAGCTGGGTACTGAACGCCTTGTGGTGGTACACTGATATTGTGAAGAGGAGAATATCTGAAAATAAAACAAAGCAAAATGTTCGGTAAACGTACAGCTTCTCTACCAAGCTATCAGATAATTTATTACAGTTTTACACTTCTTCCAAAGTGACACAGTTCTTTAAAATATACAGTAAAGCATAGAATGTCTGGGCAGAGAGGTCCCTTGAAATTGACAAACAGAAATCCATCGTCCATAATTATAAAGTTGCCTTCCTGCCTGAGGCAGTCAATGCTTCCAAAGCTAAGCAGGTTTGAATGTGTGCATATAACAAGAATACTGGTTCTCTAACACTTCTTGCCAACAAATATGTCATGACAGGTGAAATATAAAATTCAAATTATTATATAACGGGGGGGGGGGGGGGGGCTAGATGGCCAGCTAAGCACAGCACTTTTTCTGAGCTCTATAAAATTAATATAATCGACGGGAATTACACTAATATATATATACATACTTGAATTTTATAAAATCTAGTTATTAATAATGTAAACTTTAACTTTACAAACTTTGAAGTTTTTATTTCAAACAATTCCTGTCAAATTATTTGAGACTAAACTTGAAGGAAAATGATCAGCTCCAAGTCTTCACAATCTGATGCTGCACTGAGGAAAGAACTACAGCTGATGTCTTCCACTCTACAGTTACTATCACTGATGATAGATGACTTCCAGCAAAAGCTGGAGAATTTAAGTGAGAATAGTTCTAAACAAACTGAAATTTTTAGAGACCTTTTTCAAAAACATAAAAATAAAATAATGGACATGGAGACGGCCATAACCGACACAGATTAGAGGAGGGTGAACTGCACACAGACTTTCTTTTCAAACAAAACACATGGTTGATGAAAACTGATGACCTTGAAAACTGAGAGAGAAGATGCAATATTCAAATTTTCGGAGTACCAGAAAAAAGAGAAGCTGAGAACATGATTTTATTTTTGAATAACTGGATTCCCAAAATTTTAGACTTGCAAGAAGGGTTCTCATTTGGTACAGAAAGAGCCCATAGGGCAATTGGTAAGCCAGTGCCCACATCCCTCACAGCAACACCAACATCTATTGCAAAATTCCTCTCTTATCTTGATAAGGAACTAGTGTTAAAAACAGCTTGGAGGAAAGCACTATTAAAATTTAACCAACACCCCATCAGATTTGACAATGACTATTCTGCGAGAATTCTGGAAATGAGGAAGAAATGTTGGCCACTGGTTAAACATTTGAAACAAAACAATAGAGCCCAAATAGTGTATCCAGCAAAAATAAATATGCACCTTTCTTCTGGTACAAGAATCTTTAATAACCTGGATGAAGCTATCTCCTTTATAACAAACAGTAATCCAATGACCATCCCACAGGATATGGACTTTTCCCCGTCTTCTTTAAAGAGAACATCTGAGAAAAATATATAGAATGATGTCAAAAAGAAACAAAAACTGAGATTTCAGCTGCCACAACAAATTAATCTCTCAAAGAATCAACTGGTAAATAATCAAATCTTGTTCTTTTTTTATTAGTGATTAATGTCTCTTAATTCATACTTACTGCACCATTATGGTAATAAATGCTGTTTGTATATCATTTAACACAAAGAGCAAATAGTTAACTAACAGCAATAACATTAAGGAATGCCTTAAAAAATTTAATCTCATTGCATACTGAGATAATTTACAGCCAAAAAACAAACAAAATAAAACTAAGTTGATTTCCAAATAAGGCACTGTTAATAAATCTAATATGTGCAGTTGCTTCTTTAAGTGAGTTGGGAGAGGGCTCCATGCTGCATACATGTATAAATCTTTATTAAAATACTAATGCAGTTTGTTTAACCAAGTGTCATAACTTACTTTCAATAGATAATCTGTGCTGTTTTTCATTTATTTAACTTTAAATACTCAATGTAATGTATTAGTATCTGCTATACTAACATCCACTAGTAAACATGATGCCATTTTTTAGCTTTATTTTTCCCTTTTTTACCTCACTAAGCCATTTTTTTACTCAAAGAATGTTGTTTAAATTCAAGGTGAATCTTTTTCTTACCTCAAGATGACCCTCAAGCTGTTTTTAAACTGCCTAATCTTCCCTAAGTCTTCTGGAAGCTGTTGGTCCGCTCTATGTTGCACCCTACAGGAAGTGTAGGGAACAGTATTGGAGATACACTCTTAGCTTCAAACTTCCTACGTAAAGCTAAAAACACTGCTGCATTTAAGTAAGTTAGATTTTTTATTTATATAAGAAGTTACTATTTTCAAGCCGATGTTTAGAAATTGGAAAATAACAGTTTAATATGATTACTAATTTAAATTAAATCACAGGAACTCCAAGAAGAACTAATCCCTCAAATAAAACAGCTGTACAATCTCAGCCTCACTACAGGATATGTGCCCACAGAATGGCGTACAGCAGCAGTGGTCCCACTCCACAAAGGTGAAGCCTCCACGGACCCTGGAAACTATCGCCCCATAAGTCTGACTAGCTTAGTCTGCAAGGCTATGGAGAGGATCATCATGGAGCTCATAAACAAAGACATTGGGGACCTACAGACACTAGATCCTACCCAGTTCGGCTTCATCAAGGGCAGATCCTGCCTTTTGAACCTGGTTGACTTCTTTGAAACAGTCATCAAAGCCATAGATGAAGGGAAGGTAGTCCACACAGCCTATCTGGACCTAGCAAAGGCATTTGACACAATACCCCACTCGGGCATCATAGATAAGCTATCCAGCTTAAATATAAACCCCTATGTCACAAGATGGGTCGCAAACTGGCTCAAAGACAGAACCCACAGAGTGAGAGTGGCTGGAGCCATGTCAGACTCAAAACCGGTCACAAGTGGCATCCCACAAGGTTCTGTCCTGGGACCGCTCTTGTTCGGTATATACCTTTCCGAGGTACAGGCCAACGTGGGAGGACTATGGCTCACCAAGCTCGCAGACGACTGCAAACTAGGAGCCATAATCAACTCTCCAGCTGACACAAACATCCTTCAAAAAGGTCTCACAGAGACGGATAAAGTACAGTTTTGTACCTACCATAAATGTAGATGTTCGAGGATCCACATTGCTGCAGTCCTAACTATTGGGTAGTCCGCTGTCCAGTCGGCCGAAATACCAAAGTATATGATAGGCGGTCAAGCGGATTAAGCTGGATCCTGGCGTCCTCCTTTACTACAGTACTAATCGCGACGCCATATCCTCATCCTTTCTTGCCCCAGATGTCAGAAGACCCTAAAAATAAAAAGAAAAAAACAAAAATAAAAAAAATAATAAACCCAAAAATACAAAATATATACAATATACTAAGAATATAACCTATAACCTCACCTACACCCCTAAAACACAACACAGAGGGAGGAGGTCAATTGGACTGCATGTGAGTGCAACACTCTAACATCTACATTTATGGCATTAGAACTAAATACTGCTAATTCATGCATTGCTGCAGTCTAACTTAAGAATTAGAATCCCAAAGCAGAGTAAGAGAGGCTGGCAAATCATAAGGAAATAGGAGGCTGAAACATCATTTGCAAAATAGCTGCTGCAAAACAGCCAGCCCTAAAGAATAGTAGGAGAGAGGTGTTTGGTTTAAAAAGCCACTAGAAACCACCCTTAGGCATAAAGGATGGGATTAGCGTAATGATGATAACCCTATCCTTAAAAAAAAAAAGGCTCAGGCTCAACCATGGGCCTGCAAACTCAGAAACCCTTCTTGCAGAAGTAATGGCCAAAAAAAGCAAGTCTTCCATGACAAGTATTTCAAACAGTAGTCAGCCATAGTCAAAGGTTTTTAGTAAGTTTCTCAACACAAAAATCCAACACAAAAAGCAGGAGGAGCTCTCACAGTAGTTTCTTATTCTTTGTTGCCCTAAATTGCTTTGCGAAAACAAAGGTGGAAAACAATGCTATGAAAGTCATCCATCATGAATGCTGATGAGCTGATGGGCATTAATTATGGAGAAAGACAAGAGACAAACCAAAAACTCGCATTCATATTGAAGAAGAAATCCTAAATTTCAAATTGAAATCAAATAAAATCTCTTTGCTGCTTGCCAAAAAAAATCCAAATTCTTTTTTTCTTTTTTGCTTCCCTTCCCCTTGGTCTTCTGGCTTCCATAATCATAATCACATTTGTTGTGTTGTTGAGGAAGTTGACCTGTGTTGTGTTTCAAGTGGAAAGGCTGGGCTGTTAAGATGAGAGAGTGGAGCTTGACATTGAGGCAGTGTCTGACCGTTAGAGCACAACAGGCTTGGAAGGAATCACAGGTAAAGGCCAGCTTCCTTACCAATGGGGTCCAGTATTTGGGAGGCCAGATCTGGAGCGGCAGTGGAAATCCCAGCTAGTCTCCCTTGGTTTTTGGGAGAGCACTTTTGGAGGGAGCACAGAGGAGGAAGAGGCAGAGGATGAAAAGGCATCCACCTGAAAGTTTCCAGCTGAAAAAAAGAGCATCCACTTTTGAAGCTGTGTGATGAAACAACCTTTGTGCAAAACTTTGGCAGTGGGTGGTTTTGGAGACTCTGGAACAGATCTGTCTCTGAGTTCCCCAATTTCCTTTACATTTTGGAAATGACATGGAGAAGAGGGAGTTCTGTGGGGATCCATGATTTGTCTGCTTAACACATCTGCTAAGCTTCCTGGCAGGCCTGGCAGAAGCAGAAACTGAAGAGTGGCGAGCTTAAATGTGCATAAAAATCAAATTTGTGTGTGCCAACACAAAGGCTTGTTGTGTGTTTAGAATTGTTTGTTTATGTAGTCAAGACAAGTTGTTTGAGCCTTTAATGCAAAACACCTGCTGGACAAAGTTTGAATTTGTGAATAGATGACTGGCAAATGTCTGTCTCGTTGATCTCTTTCATCCATTTCTGGTTGCTGTGTAGTCTGCCTTCTTGTTTCCACTTAATTGACCATGTTAGAACCCAAGCTCCCCATGGGTCCATCTGATCTGAGGAATTGCCTCTCCTGTCTGGCCTCAGCACTCCCGCAGAGAGTAGATGCCAGGTTTCAATTTGATTCCACAACATTCTGTATGCATTGTATTATTTGAATGAATTTCAGTGTCCAAATTTGGCCCTGTGTGTGTCCATTTCCTGGCAGTGCTGTGCACCTTCCTTTATATGCAGTTTGGGGTTTGAGCACCAGTGTCCAGAAGAATTGCCCAACTAAGGAATACTAAGGACTGGAAGGCCAGTCAGCTTTGAAGAAGAGTCTGGTGCCATGGAAGTACCTGAAGAGATGGAGTGTTTGTTTGTCCAAGGCTCTTGAATTAAGGCTGCTGTGTTCACCTGCCACACCCACAGAGCAAGCACAGCATAGAAAGGCTGAGATTAATTGGACTCGATCTGGACACAGTCAGGCCCCTACATCTCTTATAGAGAATCATATATATTCCAATGTAAGTAAAGAAATTTTCTCCTTTTTTCAGAGAATCTGAGTCAGACAGAGTGCAAGGATAGATGTGGCTCTCTTTAATTCCCAGAGCTAGCACTGAGAAGGACTCTTTGAAGATATACTGAATCAGGTAGAAGCCAAGGTAGATAATGCATGGAACTGAGTAGAGAACTGATAATGAAAATTCCCAGCTCAGCAATGCAACTTCCTCTGATATAGTCATGAAGGTAAGCAAGGTTGAGATCTAAAGTTACCATCCAGTGATCTTTGCCCAGCAGGGGTAAAAGCTGAAGTAACGCCAACATTTTGAACTTGGGAAATGTCAATGTAAGTGCGAGGATGAGCTGAATAAAAATTGGTCTCCACTTGTTCCCCTCCTTCATTTCAGGGAACATGAATAAAAATCCACAGCTTCTTTCGTACAATCTCTGGCTAAGCCAAGCCTATAATGAGAGTGGCAGAAAAATGCAGAAAAGAGCCTCTTTGTCTTGTTAGAGGAGGATTGTCTTTAATCCTAGGCAGGCCTTGGCATGAAAAAAACCTGAGGGGCCCAGAATTGGAGCCAAGTCCCATCGTCTGGAATGAGCCTCCCATCTGAAAATGAAAAGAGAAGAGGAATCCTCCAAAGGACTGAAGAGAACCAGCTGTCAGAATAGAAAGCTGTAACAAGAGTTGGGTGTGTCACGAAAAGGACTGACCTGGGAATGTAACTGAAAGTCTGAGCCTTACCCTAGATGTTCTAGGCCCAAACCAAACTCCCTGTCTGCCCTGAACACTCTTGACAATATAAAAGGCAATAATCATCCCCTATGATTTGCCCTGCCCTTTCCCTCCAGAACTAAACTTTGACTTTGCACTAAGCACCTGCACCAAACAGTTTGCTTAGACAAAGACTTCAATTTTCCATTCCTCTTAACCAAAAGCTGCAGACGAACCAAACAAACTGCAAGACATCTCTGGAGATCCCAAAATCCAAAAGTCTTAACATAACAGGCTCATACAAAATCCAACCCAGAAAAAAATTACTATCCTTTAACCCAGAGGCAGCCACCTTCAGGAGGCAAGCACACACTGCAGCCCACCAAAAAGGCACTGCAAGCCATGCAGAACACCTGTTCAGGACTATGAACTCCAACAAGTTCAACACTCAATCACCTCAGCCAGGAGCTCTGACACCTTACTTCAATCTTGAAAGAGAAGGAATTGATGTTAGCCCTAACAGAACTATATATTCAGAACTACCACTTTTGAAGCAGAAGCCTTCAAGCCCACTTCTCCCCATCTATCCAAAGCTATGTTTGCTTTCCCAGGAGGAACAACACTTTAGGCAACAGAAGACAGGATCACCTCCTTTCTTTAAAAGAGTTTCTTTCCCTTTCCTCCTAGGAGGTTAACCTGAGGATCTTTAAAAGAAAAACATAATACCTAGTACAGTTCCTGGAGGCATGGCAAAGGAGAATCGGGGACAGGGAAAAGGGAAGGGTACATCAGGAGGCACAGGCCACATTCAGAACAGGAGGTAAGAAAACATCTTCCTGCTAGGTAGGATAGGAAAGCCTATCCCTGGAATCCCGATAAAGCTGAAGGAAGCAGAATCATAAAAATCTCCATCAGGAGCCAGGAAAGAATCCTATGAAAATCCTCCACAGGCCAGCAGAAAAATCTAGAATCAAATCACTCAGAATCTGGAACCCGCAACTCCTGCAGTCTCAGAATAAAAATAGAAAGCCTCCAAACTCTCAACCAAGTCTTCCAAGGAGGCACCACCCATCATGGAAAGGCCAGGAACCTCCTCCAAAGCTAATCTCCACTGGCAGCTAGTCTGCCATTGCTAGCATAGGCTCTAGGGGAAACACCTCCTGGGAGGAGAAACCACCTTAGGAAAAGAGGGAACTAAGCCTAAGGAAGCCTTCCCCTTGGAAGGGGACTTGGGGCCTACTAGGCTTAGCTTTGAGGAAACCTGCCAACCAGCTGAGAGAGGCCTAGGGCTGCCTCTTAGAGAGGGAGAGGACACAGCACAGTCCAACCTGGCCCTCCTCCTACAAGGAAGAAACTGGCAAAAGAACCGGCAGCCCCACTGGGAGCCTAAAAAAACTCCGGACGGGACTGCTAATCGGTTCATGGCCCTAAAAAAGGCTCTTCCGGGCTTCTGACATCCTCCAGGAACTAAATTCCAAAAAATAAATAATTACAATTACAACGCTTTTAACCCTACTATAGCTGAAACACTCCTAATCCGCGCTTCCATAAATCTACCGCAAAAGCTGCATCCAACGGATTCACTTTTTTAAACAAAAACCCTGTACTAGGCCCAACAACAGCAAACATTCTAGTAATACTTCCATTAGGAAATCTAGCTCACATCTCTTTTTCCTGCATCCTTTTTCTGACCCCGCCTTTCTATACAATTGGACTGCCGGTAAAATACCCATGCACGAAAACTTCCCCAACTCTGATTCGGGTCTGAAACTCTGACTTCAGGAACTGCACTCTAACAAACCTTCACTCTCGACAGGCCGCTCTCGACTATGGGACAAAAGACTGGATATGACGCTGATGGACGAAAGAGTACCCATCGCACGATGGCTGGACATCTGGTGCCAGAGCCATGGTCTAAAGCTAAATGCCAAAAAGTGTATAGTCACACCCTTTGGCAAAAACAATGTGCCCACAAATTACCACATAGGCGGTAACCCATTAAGTACAGAGAAAGTAATTAGGGATCTGGGGACCCAAGTTGATAGCAATCTCTCCTTTGACAACCACATTGCCAAAGTGGTTATAAAGACCTTTTACATAGCCCACCTCATCATGAAAGGATTCACATCTAGATCAAGAGAGGTAATCATGCCCCTTTATTCATCCCTCATCAGGCCCATCATAGAATACAATGCCCCTTTTGGGATGTACCTTACCCGACACCTGCAGCAATTAGAAAGACCCCAAAAGTACCTCACCAAGAGGATCAAGGGACTCAAACAGATGCCATATGCTGCTCGGTTAAAAAAACTCCAGCTCTACTCAGTTGCATACCACCTACTTCGAGGCGATCTATGCCTGACATATAAAGCTATGTCCAATCCAGAATTAATGGACATGCTCCACCTCAGTAAATCTAAATCCCTTAGAGCCGCACGCTCGAGGGACTTGAACCTCAGCATTGAAATAAATAGAACTTGCTGGAGGGACAGATTCATAACCCAGAGGCTCCCTTCACTCTGGAACAGAATTCCAATTCATGTTAGGCAGAGCACCTCACTGAATCTCTTCAAGAAGAATCTTGATGAGCGGATGGGGGATCCTAGGTTTGTCCCGGGGATTACTTCCGTGTCACTATTAGACAGAGGCACAGCAAACTAAACCTTAAAAAGGGCACAATATACTCAAATCAAGGGGTGGCGTAAGCCAAACAAAATCGGGCTAGGCTTATAATTGCCCCAGGGCAGATAGCCTAGTATGAACCTATGAACCTATAAAGCTGAGAGAAACAAGTAAAAACCTGAATCAGTCCAGACTTAGAAACATAAATATACACACAATTTAGTCTGTAGTAGTGTTTCCTGATTATGTAATACTTGAAGACAGTAAACTGTACAAGCTTTTGAGACTATTTTGTTATAACTGTAACCTCAAGCTTCAGTGCCAAGGAAGTTCTATTAGACTAAAGACAAGTACAGAGTATTTCTACAGCAAAACCTGGTTAACAGCTTTTTCATATTGCTGCAAAAGACTAGACGGTCTATATGGGTGTCATAACATTTTTGACTAGAAGAAGTTACAGCTCTGCTAATTGAAGACATTAAGGCAGTTACATACAAGAAAAAGGTGTTGTAGCCCTGGTAATTGTAGACATTAAGGCAGTTACATGCAAAAAAAAAAAAAAAAAAATCACATGCTTCATTACTATGGGGACAAGAACATGTGTGAGATGGTCCTGGATGCCACTGTCAAACAGTACCTCTCAGAATCTTTTGCGGACAGCTCATAGGGTGAATAAGCACACAGTTAAATGCGACTATGATACTACAGATAGCTGAATTAAGATAATGGCCTCAGCTCCAGTCCAGTCGGCAGATTTTGGCTATATAAAAGCTTTTATAACTCTAAGAATCTTGAACAAGAAAAAATTCTAAGAATCATGTCTTTTATTAGGTGAATAAAAGGTGTGAACAACTAGATTTGACACAGACTAAAATACATGAGATGACCTCTGGTGGTAAACTTAAAAACTGCAAGCATTGTTACATCACTGCAACCTAGTTAATGATAAGGTTCCTTTTCTTAATGAAAATATAACTTGCTTCTCTATTAAAGTTTGTTGAAATGTATTATATGTAAAATATCTAAAGTAGCTACACTCTAAATGAGATTGTTTAGATAACAAGAGCACATTAAGAAGACCTTGCAGAAGTAAAATAAATAAATAGATGAATGATGATGATGAACGGTTAGAATATAACACATAAATTATCTGCATCTGAACAGAAGATGAAATACAGCGTGATGTAAAGAAGTTTGATTTAATAATATAGGAAATGTAATAATTATCAATAACCTTTACTTAATGCTTAGTAGCTATATGATGCTGCGTTATTGCCATTATAAGAATAGCCTACATGAAGTTTTATTTTTGCAGTGTTGGTGAACAGTCAGCATTAAACACATTTTAATGTAGTCACCTCTCTTTCCCTTTATTGATTTGGTCATTCACTACTTCTTATTACAAATAACATAAATAACAATTAATTCAAATTTTAATCGTATAAAAATAAATGCAGTCCAACATTATCAATTCATCTTAACAAAATGTACTTTAATATATTTCACTGAGGTAACTGTGAATCCCCTTAATGTTAACCTAAGTGAAATCTTTGGGAGCTTTTACTTTTACATCCAGCTTTCACTTGATTAGATCAATACAGATGAACAAAAGATTAGGAGTGCTGATGAATAACTACGCTCAAGCAATCATTTATGCACTTTAATATACTATTACGTTGTCCCAAATATTTTTATACAAGTTGTTGGCTAAGTAACATGTTTTTAATTACAAAATGAAAGACTTTCAGTTGGACTGATGTATAACTCTAACTAGATATAAATGTCTGAGCCAGGCTATAGGCTCCTTTGATGTTCATTACTGTTGTTCACAATACTTTCTAATATACGTGCACCAGTCATTTGAAATATATATATATATATATATATATATATATATATATATATATATGGGGAGCCCAACTTCCTTTTTAGCTGTTCAATCTTGATAACATAATTAAAATATTATTTTTATTGACTCTAGCTATTAGATAAAGATTTTGTACTTGTTTTAAACTCATTTGATTTTATACAGTAATTTATGCACCAAAGATAGGAACCTCAACATTCAGTATTACATCAGTAACTTAAGATACTAATATATGTGCGTTTCTCCTTTTTCCTCACTACATTTTAATAACTTAGTGGAAACTGTTCAATCAACTGCATGTTTACAGCAGTCTCTTTAGTAGTACATTTTAGAGATGATAGGTACGTTCATGATGGTTTGGAAAAGTAGTTTGATTGATTTTATCTCATCTTTCAAACTGGGAATTTTTTTAATTCCATGTATGTGTTGGGGAATTACATTATTTGTTTCTCTATGTTTTAATATGATTATTTTGTTGTTTCTTTCTGCACTTAGGCCTGAATATACTTCACATCATATTCACAGTCATGATTTTTGGAAACATATCACTTAAACAAATCAAAGTTTGGAAGTCTCAACTTTTCATTGAATGCCTTGAGATAATAAAATCAGTTATTATTGACCATTGGAGAAATTACTCCTATAACTCATCATGTCTTTGCCTTTAGCTTCACTTAATATAAATGGCATTGATAATTCAAAGAAGAGGCCAAACCTATTGAGATACCTTAACGTAAACAAACCACAAACAGTATTCCTACAGGAAACACATTTTAAAAATACAGAAAAGGATGTTTGGAAACCAAACACTTGTACGATACTAGCTCATTTAAGTCTAAAAGGAGAGGAGTGATGACCCTAAGGAACTAAACCTTCTATTTAAGGGGTAAAAATAAAACATTTCAGAGCTTTACTGGAAAGGCTCACCCAGTCTCTGCTCCAGTTTGCTTTGAGGGAAAGGTTAGTTTGCATTTTATTTGTTGTATTTTGTATTACTTTATTGCCTTTGTCTATTTTGTATACTGTGATTTGTTTTCTTTAAACTGTGTTTTACTTGTATTCTGCTTTTAACTGCATATTAAAAATTGAAAACTGACCACAGCTCTGTCTCTTGTGAGTCAGACAGAAATTAGAACAGTCAATTAAGGAGTCACACATAAGTCAGAACAGGTCAGTTAAGGTAATCATCTGTGAACTGAGGGGGTGGAGCTAGGAACTAAACCTTCTATTTAAGGGATAAAATAAAACATTTTAGAGCTTTACTGGAAAGGCTCACCCAGACTCTGCTACACTTCGCTGTGAGGGAAAGATTAGTTTGTTTTTTATTTGTTGCATTTTGTATTACTTTATTGTCTTTTTCTATTCTGTATACTGTGATTTATTTTCTTTACACAATGTTCTACTTGTATTCTGCTTTTAACTGCATATTAAAACTTGAAAAGAGACCACAGCTCTGTCTCTTGTGAATCAGACAGAAATTTTGCCCACCCTCCCACCTGGTCAGTGTTGTGTTCTTAAACACCACTGTCGTTCTAGTTGCTTGCCCCTTACGTTAATTTGACCATATAGCTCATTTCCTCTCTGCTTTTACTGTGAAATCAATCCTCTTCAACTATTTAAAGTTAATGGCCATCCTATTGTATTCCATAGTACCAGAATACATAAGTGACCACCCACTTTCATTCTGTTTTACAAACAGTGACTCTCCGCTAAAACTTAACTTTTTAGACAGGTAAAACTTAAGTTACCTGCTTTCACATCTAACTTTTCTAGTGCACACTGCCGTGTTTAGGATAAACCATTTTTTTCTTCTTATCTTTAAGTATCTATTGCAAGACCACCAGCTACTGGAGAGCCCACATTCTGCCTCTCAGTAGTCATCTTGAGATTAGTGCCTCTGTTTTCTCCTAGTGATAGAAGAAGTGCAGTAACATTATTTCCTGGAGACTGCTGATCACCAGAAAGCTTAATAACTGCTTTATAGGTGACAGCTTGGAAACTTGTCCTTATATTTTGATCCTGGTGAGAGTAGGAGCAGAGTACATTGATTCCTGACTCTTGCTGGTTGGAGAATGAGTAAGTATCTGTGCTTAAAGTACTTGACTGATCTGGTTGCTAATTGAGGCTTCTACCAGAAAAAGGTTACAAGCCTGCAGACCCTTGCATTATCTGGGACAAGACTGTGGATCACCAAACACACCATGGCCTGCTTCTCTTCTTGGGATTGGTGCTAATATTTTGCTTCTGGTGAGAGAAGAAGCAAAGAAGTACGTATCCCAACAGAGTGAAGCTGTGCTGAGACCACCATTAATAATAGCCAGGCAGCAGCCATTCATGCGACTTCCCTCTTTTCATCATTCTTGACAAGTTAATTCTTTATTTTTCAATAAGTACTGCTAGATTTCTTTCTAACTTCAGAATATCTGCCTAAATACTTCATCCTTAAATTTTCACGGTCTATGTATTAGTTTCCCCTCAAGTGTTTGGCAGTGCTCTGTATAGACTCAGCCACCTTGAGTGACATTTTTCCTGTAAAAGGAATATATAAGGAAACAGCTCCAGTACTTAGTAATAATGACCATCCCTCCTGGCATGTCTAAAGGTCAGTTCCTTGTGCTTTCTCCTATTAACCTGGTGAACTTGGTTCATGGGTGTGCACTAGGCTAATGGCCCTGGAGCCTTTACAAGCCTAGCATATATGATTACCATGGCATCGTGCCATGCGACATTAGTTCCCAGTGCCACTCTCGGGTAGAGCCACTGGAGTGATTCCCGGGATGAATTTTCTATTTCCCATCCACTCATCAAGATTTCTCTTGAAGAGGGCCAGTGAGGTACTCTGCTTCACATGTATGGGAAGTCTATTCCCTAGCATGGGCAGTCTCTGGGTTATGAACCTGTCCCTCCAGCATGTTCTGTTGATTGTGATAATGAGGTTGAGGTCTATGGAGTGTGTAGTGTGGCGGGATTGGGATTTCTTTAGATGTAGCATTTCTAACAGAGCTGGGTCAGACATGGCTTTGTAAGTCAAGCAGAGATCGACTCTAAGTAGGCGATATGAGACAGAGAATAACTGGAGTTTTTTGAGTCTGTCCATATAGGACAAGTGTTTACAGCCTAGGGTCCTCTTTGTGAGGTACTTTTATGGCCTCTCCAGTTGTTGCAGGTGTCTAGTGAGGTACATACCGAACAGGGCACTGTAGTCAATGAGTGGCCTAATGAGGGAAGAGTAGAGGGAGACAATGACCTCTTTCTTCCTGGATGCAAAACCCTTACTAATGAGATGTGCCACACAGGACGACTTTCTGACCACAGTGGCAATGTGGTGGTTAAAAGAGAGGTTGCGGTCAACCTGTGTTCCCAGATCTCTTATAACACCATCTGTGTTCAGTGGCCTACCATTGATATGGTAATTCATGGGAACTAGGTTTTTCCCAAAGGGGAATGACAACACATATTTTGGCACTGAGCTTAAGGCCATGGTTCTGACACCAGTTGTTGGTCTCAGTGAGGCCTTTCTGAAGGATGTCAACATCACTTAGGAAGTTAATAATAGCTCCCAGCTTGCAATAGTCTGCAAACTTTGTCAGCCAGTGTCCCTTAGTGTTGCCCTGGACTTCAGAGAAATAGATACCAAACAGGAGAGGACCCAGGATCGAACCCTGTGGGACTCCACTCGTGGCAGTCTGACTTGGAGTCAGCTACTTTCACACTGTGGGTTCTATCTGTGAGCCAGTTTGCAACCCACCTAGTGATATAATGGTTGATGCTTAGCTTAGTGAGTTTTTCTATGATTCCTGAGTGGGGAATGGTATCAAAGGTATTGGCCAGATCAAAGTAGGCTGCATGAACCACCTTGCCTTCATCCACAACTCTGGTGACTGACTCAAAGAAGATGACCAAGTTGAGCAGGGGTGATCTCCCCTTCACAAAACCAAACTGTGTGGGATCCAGAGTTTGAAGATTCACAATATCCTTGTTTATTAGGTCCAAGATGATGCGTTCCATAGCTTTGCATATCAGACTTGTCAGGCTAATGGGGCGATAGTTCCCAGGGTCTGTAGTTGCCCCTTTGTGGAGAGGGCTGACTGTAGCAGTGCGCCATTTGGTAGGGACAAAGCCTGAGGTGAGGCTGTGATTGAACAGGGCACACAGGTGAGGTACCAGCTCATTCTGTAGTTCATGTAGAACACAGCCAGGGATATTGTCAGTTCTCATACAAGCTGTATTCTTGGCCTTGGATAGTGCTGTCTTAACTTTTGCAGCAGTAATACTGGGTGCCTAGCAATGTACTGGTATTGTGATTGGTCCTTTGGGGGAGGGGAGAGGGGTAAAGTTGGCACTGAATCTGTCGGCCAGTATATTGGCAATATCTGTTGGCTCAGTATAGGAGGTACCATTGTGCAGTAGCTCAGAGCAAATCTGGGTATTGCCATGGAGATTCTTTACATAAGTATAGAAGACCTTGTGGTTGTCTTTGCTATTTGCAGCAATTCTGTTTTCATAGCTAGCTTTAGAGGATTTGATGAGAGATCTCAACTTTATGTTGAGGCTGATAAGGGAGTTTTTCCAGTCTTGGGACTTCACCTTATTCCACATCAGTTTCCTCCTTCTGTTGTAGAGTTTGTTTATGGCAGGAGACCACCAAATTGGCTTCCTTTTTTTGGAGGAGAGCATCTTGGTTCTATTGGGTATGTCGAGATCCATGCATTTTTGTACGTGTTCGTACAGTGCATCAGTGTATGATTTGGCAGTCATGCAACTATTCTCTAATTCCATGGGTGCTGTGAAGTTAGCCACCTCTGTTTTTAGGAGCCCAAAGTTAGCTTTTGGAGAAGTTTTCATGGTGGTTACCTTTGTGTGTGGGGAGGGGTGGATTTCCAAGGTTATTAGTTTGTGGTCAGATCTAACCAGGGAGGAGTTGACTATTGGTGTAGAGCAACGGTTGCCCATGTTAGTAATGACAAGGTCAAGGATGTTGCTACCTCTAGTGGGGGTAAGAACAAGCTGGTCCAGTGCACTGGAATTAATGAATCCCAGGAAACGTTGGGCAAGTGTACTGGTACATGAGCAGTTTTCCCAGTTAATGGAGGGGTAGTTGAAGTCGCCCAGTATGAGAGTATTAGACTGCACCCTAATATTCTCCACGGTGCTTAGTAACATGGAGTGTGACTCTTGGGAGATGGTTGGGGATCTATAGCGGGCTACAACCTGAATCACTGTCTTACCCAATGTTAGCTGCACCTGAAGCATCTCTGATGCGTTATGTTGGGCCACCAGTCTGGAGGTGTGCACATCCTTTATGAATATGGAAACACCACCACCTTTGGAGCTTTGGTCCAAGTTCTGGGGCCGAAAGGTGTGGAATGAGTTATAGCCTGGTAGTGCAGGGGTGCTTTCTGCTGCCTTGAACCAGGTCTCTGTTACAGCACAAATGTCGCTGTTCTCCATTTTAAGGAGTGCTTCGAGTGAGTGCATTTTGAGATTTAGACTTCTAGCACTGAGCAGCATGACCCTCAGATTGCATTTTTTTGTAGCTGTTACGGGGGTAATTTGTTCATTGGAACACTGCCTAAAAAAGGCACTATAGGGGTGGCAAGAGCCTTAGCCAGTAGCCAGAAGCCCAGGGGTGACAGATGCAGGCTTTCTCTGGAAAAACATTGAGGTCTGTCACTCATGTCATCCCAGGCAGGCAGATACTGGAATGACACCAGAAACTTAGCCAATTGTTGAACATAATCATTTTCTGCATGTACTGTGGTATCATTCTGGGTGATGATAGGATGCTGCTCAGGGCTAGGGTTATACCCACCTAGGCTACATAATCCGAGAGCTCCTTCATGTCTCTTTTCATGTAGTCCAAGGAGGTACGTCTCAGGTCATTCACACCCACATATACCTAAGTGGGATGGCCTTATCAAATGTTCTCTCTGTATTAGGTAGAATGAGCTAATGACACTAGACTGGGATAGAGCTGGGATGGAGCTGAACAGATGGGACTAGTAGGAGTGTCTGAAACCAAAATATGATCTCATTGTACTCAGTTGAGTGAGCAAATTAGATGGACCCAAGAGGAGTGTTAAAACACAAATTTACAGGAGGGTCGAGCAATTCCAAAGCCACCAAGATTAATACCACATCAAGAACAGGGAGAGAAGGTGGGAAACTAACTGCAGAGAGACCACAATATTCAATTAAACAAATAAACAGAAAAATAAAATGCAGTACTATCTTTAATACTGCAAGTCTGTACTTAACTCAGCTTGTAATACAGATGACTGGGCATTCTGAGGCAGTTTAGCAACTGCTTCATTTACACAGACAACCCCTCTCCTCTTATCTCTCAAAACTCAAACTTGTGAGAGATGCACTTATCTATCCAAATTGGAAGCCATGCACTCTCAAGCCAAGACCAGAATTGGTGGTTAAGAGAAGGTCAACACCTGCACCATACCACATGCAACACATAGCCCTGCAGAAAGTACAGTTGTGTACACTTACTACAAATGTAGATGTTCAAGTGTATTCACTGTTGCAGTCATTACATTTGGGTAATCTGCTGGCAGGTTGCCCTCAGTCGGCCTGCTTAACAAAGTCTTGGGTCCTGCGTCGGTTGCTGTCCCTTCTTCCATGACATCAGGTTGTCAGGGGTATAAAACATGCAGCCGACGCCATTTTCATCAATTTTTCTTGCCCCAGATGTCAGGTGCCCTTCATATGGGGAGCAATATATATATATATATATATATGTATATATATATATATATATATATATATATATATATATATATATATATATATATATATATACACACACACACACACACACACACACACGCATGCAATTTAGAACCTTTGAGCATAGTAACAGAAAGAAGAGATATAAAAAGAGAAAAGTAAGGGGCTGGCCAGGACTGCAACAGTGATTACACTTGAACATCTACATTTATGGTAAGTGTACCCAACTGTACTGTGTTCTTCATGTTTCACTGTTGCAGTCATTACATTTGGGTAGAATCCCAAAGCTATGGTTGGGAGGATGGAATACAGCATTAGGAGCAACTATAAGGCTCTGCAGGACAGCAGTGGCAAAGCCTGCTCTGGATTTAGAGAAGAGAGGTAAATGGTAATGCTTGGGGTACGTATGAACTGAGCTCCAGGTAGCAGCTTCTAGAATGTCTCTTGTAGGAACCCCTCTGAGAAAAGCTGCAGAAGTAGATGTAGCCCTGGTGGAATGGGATCTGATCCCCTTGGGGACAGGTTTACCATGATGCATGTAGCAGAAACTAATACAATGGCTTATCCATTTTGAAATTGTCTGTTATGAGTTAGCCTTTCCCTCAGCCCCTGCAGCAAATGCCACCAGTAGTTGCTCAGATTATCTTAGAGATTTTGTCCTGTTCAAGTAGAATCTTAGTTGTCTGTGTACATCCAATGAATGCAGAATCCGCTTCCCCCTTGTTCTGTGGATGTGGGAAAAAAGTTGGCAGATGAATGGCCTGATTAAGAGCCACACTGGATACCACTTTAGGCATAACGGATGGATTGTTCCTGAGCGCTACCCTGTCCGGGTAAAAATAATAAAAGGCTCTACTGCCATGAGAGCCTGTAGTTCTGAGATCCTTCTAGCTGAAGTGACTACTAAAAGAAAAGCTGTCTTCCAAGAGAGAAATTTTATGTCCGCAGTAGTAGCTGGCTCAAAAGGAGGCAGGGTGAGTTTTTCCAACACAAAATTGAGGTCCCATGCAGGAATTGGTGCTCTCCTGGGAGGTCTTAAATTTTTGGCCCCTCTGAGATACTGCTTTAGCAGGGGATGAGAAAAGAGGGGATGCTCTGTGTTGAAATGATCCGAAATGGCAGACGCGTGGATTTTTATGAAAGAGAAAGATAGGCCCTTGTGAAGCATCTCAGTTAAATACTGCAGAATCTGAGGAATATTGGGCATTTCAGTGCTTATTCCTTGTGCCTGATTCCAGGCACAGAATCTTTTCCATATATCAGCATAAGATTTTCTAGTGCTAGGCCTTCTAGCCTCCAAAATGACATCCACCACAGGTTTGCTGAGAGATGTAACTGGTGAAATTAGTTGATTAGCCATGCTGCAAGATTCAGAGTTTGGAGCCGAGTGTGTAGAATTTGAAAGTTCTGCTGAGACAGTAGATAAGGTGTCTGAGGCAGGTACCATGGAGGAAGGTGTGACATATTGCGTAGGAGCGGGTACCAGTGTTGACGAGGCCAGTCTGGAGCAATCAGAATCATTGTTGGTTTTTCCTGGCTGACTTTTAGTAATACTTTGGAGAGCAAAGGCAGATGGGGAAAAGCATAGACGGATAGGTTTTTCCAGCTGAAGGCTAGAGCATCCACTTTCCAAGCTTTTTTGTGATGGATTCTTGTGCAGAATTTGTCCAACTGATAGTTTTGGGGTGAGGCAAAAAGATCTATGTCTGGGCTCCCCCATTTGCGTGTCAACATGCTGAAGATTTGGGGATCCAGTTTCCATTTGTGTGGGTCCATAAGACTTCTGCTTAGTTCGCCTGCCAGAGTATTTTGTTTTCCTGGCAGGAACTGAGCTTGTAGATGTATTTGGTAAGTCAAGGCTGTGTTCCACAAGGCCATGGTTAGTCTGCAAAGGGGGTAAGAATGGGTACCCCCCTGCTTGTTTATGTACCACATGACTGTGGTGTTGTCCATCTTTATCCGTAGTTGTCCTGGATGAAGAAAATCCTTGAAAGCTGTCAGAGCATTCTGTACAGCTAGCATCTCTTTCTGGTTGATATGCAGGTGCACTTGACTTGGGCTCCATTCTCCCTGAATGCATCTCCCTGCCAGATGCGCCCACCAAGCATAGTCTGATGTATCTGTAGTCAGGGTTTGGGTGGCAGGGGGTGGAATGAATGACAGTCCCTTGTTTTGGTGACAGGCCTCTGCCCACCAAAGGAACTCTTGCTGCAGGCAAGGAATGATAGGAATCATTGTTTCCAGGCTGTGACAATGTTGAGCTTTTAAGCTTTTTAGGTACCATTGAAGTTTCCTCATATGCAGTCTTGCATATGAAATTAGAAAAATGCAGGAAGCCATGAACCCCAAGGCCTGCAGAATTTGTCTTGCAGATAACTGGGTTTTTGTGGCCACTTGTTTGAAGTAAGTCATCAACTGGATTAGCTTGTCTGGTGTGAGGTAAGCCATCTGGGCAGTTGTATTCAAGCTTGCACCCAGGAATGTAATTTTTTGAGAGGGTACCAATTGTGATTTATTTTCGTTTATGGTGTACCCTAGGCAAGTTAGAAGCCTTTTCACAAACACCAGATTCTGTAGAAGAGTGTCCTTGTTTTCTGCCTGAATTAGACAATCGTCCAGATAAGGATAAATTTGAATGTTTCTTTGTCTGCAAAATGCAATTACTGGTGCCAGGCACTTTGCGAAGACCTTGGGTGCAGTAGATAAGCCAAAGGGCAGTACAGAGAACTGGTAATGCAAATAGCCTGCTTTGAATCGGAGGTATCTTCTGCAAGATTCCGTGACTGGGATATGCAGGCAAGCCTCTTTTAAGTCTAGAGTTACCAGTCAGGCATCCTTGCCTAACATAGGCAGTAACTGTTGTAGAGTCAGCATCTTGAATTCTGGAATGTCCAGGAAAGTATTTAGAATGGATAAGTCCAGAACTGGACGCCATGATTCGTCTTTTCTGGGTACCAGGAAAAGTCTTGAATAAAAACCTTCTCCTTTTTCCTTTTCTAGTACTGGTTGAACAGCCCCCATATCCATGAGGGACATAACTTGTTTCTGGGCCTCTGCCCACTGATTTGGAGGCAGATCTGGCCATCCGTTTGGAATTGGCAACGTGTGGAAATGAAATCTGTATCCCTGGGATACTATATTTTAAACCCACTTGTCCTGGGTAATTAGATGCCAATTTTGTGCATGAAGTGCTAGTTTTCCCCCAAAGGGGCTGCCAAAAGATAAGTGCTTGGAAATGGCAGAGGAAAGTCATAGAGACTGTTTACCGTAGAGGGGTGCCTTGCTACTTCCAAATTTGGAGGTGGAGGCACCCCATTGTTTTGTTCTGTAAGTTCTTTGTGACTGAAACCTGGAGCCTTTGGAGTGCTTGGGTTTGGCCTGAGCGGCTCTGATGGGTACTGGAAAGGACCAATTCTTAGTAGGCCAGTGCCTACTGAACCTGGGTGGCTGCACTTGTAGGAAATATTTTACAGTTTGCATAGATTTCGCTTTGTCTTCCATCTTTTTCAAAACTTCTTCTGCCTTATTACCAAATAGATTGTCCTGTTGTAAAGGAGCATCCAACAATTTTGCTTTAACATGATCAGGCAGATTTTGCTCCTTGAGCCAAGCATGCCTTCTTATCACAGATCCAGTTACAGCAGCCCTGCAAGAGGCCTTCAAGGAATCAAAACCACATTGCAAAGTATGCTTTCCAACTTGCTCAGCTGAATGCAATAAATCCTGTAACTCTTTCTTTTCCACACAGTCAAAAATCAACATCATTTTCTGTTTAAGTAAGCCCATGACATGCTGCTATTTAAGCATATGAAATTGACAGTTTAAAGCCCTGATTGCCAGGGTTGCAGACGTGTAAACCTTCTTACCCCATCTATCCAGCGCCCTAGAGTCTCTATCAGAAGGGGTAGGATTTTTAGCAGTAGAAGCCTTAACACCCTTGGGACCCTGTGAAATTGTTTCAGGATCAGCAGTAGGGTTTTTAAAAAGAAATTTGTGGGAGTCAGGAACCCTGTAATATCTGTCTGGCTTACTAGGAGCCGGAGGCAGGGAATCAGAAGCCATGCTGGATTCTGAGAAAACATCATCAACAATGTCTAGAACAGGAGGTATAGCCAAAGGCCTATGCTGAGGAAGAAGAAGGAAATCCCTAAGCCTCTTTTTGGATTCTTAAAAATCTTGACTTTCCCAATGAAAATGTTCCCTTAAGGTATGCAAAGTTTCTCCAAAAGAAAAATCCTCAGGAGGAGAAGCAGAAGGGATGGATTCTTCTGCGTCACAGTCCTCATAAGGTGAAATACATAATTCCTGATCAGAAGAAACGGAAACCTGATCTGAAGATTCATAATCAGTGCCTTGCCTAGGCCTCTTAGCAGGAGGGGGATGGGAACCCCTGATCAAAGTAATTAAATCCTCAGCCATTTTGATCATTTGTTTTTTAGGCATAGGGGCCTGAGCACGTGGCCCATGCGTCGGTTTTTTAGACATGGAAGCTGGTTTTGGCCTTGTTTTTGAGGATGGCGTCGGTTTAATATACAAATCTTTAGGCCTGAAACCCTCAGAAGCCGGTGCCTGCTCAGCGGCTCCGGACCCATCTAAGGGAGAGACATCCGCGGGTTCAATACTTGAAGTGTCTCGTGGCATACCGGACTCCGAATGGGTCTCGGTAGAGGCCTGCGAATCAAAAGTAGCGGGTATCAGGGGCTGCAAAAGCACCTCACTGAGTACCGGCGAACCGGTGACTGGCTTAGGAGAAGCTTCGTCGTCGGTTTTGGACCTCGACAGTCTGTCTCTGTCTTTTTCTTTGCGTTTTTTGTGAATTCCGGTAGTCGGATTGCTAACTGACGACATTTCTGAATAGTTAAATCTTGAGCCAAAATATTTAGATGCAAAAATATACCGACGCTTAATAGTGCGATGGTTAAATTTAGCATAAAACCAACAGCAAGACACGTTGTGATCAGGGCCTAGGCAAGGAATACAGGACAAATGAAAATCCTTATGAGGTATTTGCTTCCCACAAGTAATACAATTATTAACTTTTACTGACATCGGTAAGAAGCAAGAAAAAGTTTCCCCAACGGGGTACTTAGCTTTAGGTTGAAGACTTCGGTTCTGAAACTCGAAAACAAAAAATTCAGGAGTCGGCCGACCGGCACTTGCGAACTGCTTCTGCTTCGGGCACCGCACAGCAAGAAAGACTGATGAAAATGGCGTCGGCTGCATGTTTTATATCCCTGACGACCTGACGTCATGGAAGAAGGCACAGCAACCAACGCAGGACCCAAGACTTTGTTAATCAGGCCGACTGAGGGCAACCTGTCAGCAGACTACCCAAATGTAATGACTGCAACAGTGAAACATGAAGAACATCACCCACCATCACAGCTCTCACATAAAAACACAAACCACACACCCACCTTCGTGGAGGCTCTCAATAGAAATCTACCCAAACAGCAGAGACCTCCAAGACAGAAATGCACTCGACCACCACAACACAGCACAAACCACAAGACACACAGCTCACCTACACAGTGTGCCCCTCAGCCTATGTCCCTAAGGCAAAATAGCTTGCCTAATACACAAATCATAGGTGACTTGAAAGTGAGGCACACTGATGTCCCACTCACTAGGCTGAACAAGGAGTAGGCAACAGTCAGCTATCAGGTGCCAAAATCTGACACATACCACTTGCACTCAGCTTACTCTACAAGTACAAGTATGACTCTGTCATTGTCCATGCAGGTGTGAATGACCTGAGACGCACCTCCCTGGACTACATAAAAACATGGAAGAGCTCTCAGATTATGGGACCCAGGCAGGTATGACCCTAGCCCTGAGCAATATCTTACCGTTGCCCAGAATGATACCACAGTACAAGCAGAAAATGATTGACTTCAACAACTGGCTAAGTTTCTGGTGTCATTCTAAGGGGATCCAGTATATGCCTGCTTGGGATGGCATGACTGACAGACCTCGATGTTTTGCCAGAGATGGCCTACATCTGTCACCCCTGGATTTCTGGATACTAAGGCTCTTGCCACCCTTATAGTGCCTTTTTTAGGTGATGTTCCAAAGACAAAAATCACTGTAACAGCCATAAATAATTGCAATCGGAGGGTCATGACGCTCAGTGCTAGAAGTCTAAATTTCAAGATGCACTTGCTCGAAGCACTGCTCAAAATGGAGAACATCAACATTTGTGCTGTAAAGGAGACCTGGTTTAAAGCAGCAGAAAGCACCCCTGCACTACTAGGCTATAACTCATTCCACACCTTTCGGCCCCAGAGCATGGACCAAAGCTCCAAAGGAGGTGGTGTCTCCATATTCATAAAGAATATGCACACCTCCAGACTAGTAGCCCACCATAACGCATCTGAGATACCTCAGGTACAACTAACACTGAGTAAGACGGCAGCTCAGGTCTTAGCCTGCTATAGGTCCCTAACCATGTCCCAAGACTCTCACTCCACATTCCTAAGCACCCTGGAAACTATTAGGGTCCAACCCAACAATCTCATACTAAGTGACTTCAACTACACCTCCATCAACGGGGAAAACTACTCATGCACCAATACACTTGCCCAACACTTCCTGGAATTCATCAATTCCAATGCCCTGGACCAGCTCATTCTTACCCCCACTAGAGGAAGCAACATCCTTGACCTGGTTATTACTAACATGGGCAACAGTTGCTCTACACCAATAGTCAATTCCTCCCTGGTTAGATCCGACCACAAACTAATCACCATGGAAATCCACATCTCACCCACACCCCCCACAAAGGTAACCAACATGAAAAACTTCTCCAAAGCTGACTTTGGGCTCCTAAAAGTAGAGCTGGTTAACTTCACGTCACCCATGTCAATGGAAAACAGATACATGACTGCTGAATCATACACCAATGCATTGTGCGAACACGTACATAAATGCATGGAACTGTTCTTATTGGAAAATCACAAATTTTAACTTTAAATAAAAAGGGTGCCAAGAATTTTTAAATGTCCCTGTAAATCATGATTTGTTTACAGCTTGCCTATGGCATCACTGACGTCAATGATGGACAGCATCACTAGAGCTGCAACTCCATAACTGCACCAGGAAGTAGCAAATAGCAGGAGGCAGGAAAGACAAAAGAAATTGCATTTTCTGATTCAACATGTAACTGTTAGATTAGTAATCCTCTCTGGGCACTGCACATGGAAAGGGGCAGAAGACATTTTTTTTCTCAGTAATTTTAAATTAATGTAACATGGGTCAGCTGCCAGCTCCATCCACAAACTGAGCATACATGTGAAGAGTTGGGATGGAACCATGGAAAAGTACTTTAGGGAAGTAAGTCAATGCTAACAGTTTTTGCAGTATTTGCTTTCCATTTAAGGTGGATCCATACCCATACCCAACAGAACCAAGACGCTCTCCTCCAAAAAAGGAAGCCAATCTGGTGGTCCCCTGCCATTAAAAAACTATACAAGAGAAGGAAGAAACTGCTGCAGAAAAAGGTGAATTCCCAAGACAGGAAAAACTCCCTTATTAGCCTCAAAAAAGTTGAGATCCCTTATCAAAACCTCTAAAGCCAGCTACAAAGGCAGAATTGCGGCAGACACTAAAAACAACCACAAAGCCTTCTATAGTTATATCAAGAATCTCCATGGCAATACCCAAGTTTGCTCTGAGTTACTGCAGAATGGTACCTCCTATACTGAGCCAACAGACATTTCCAACATATTGGTAGACAGATTCAGTACCAACTTTAATCCCCCCCCAAAAAAGGACCAATCACAATACCAGGGGAATGCCAGGCACCCAGCAGTACTGCAGCACAGGTTAAAGCTGCACTGTCCAAGGAAAAGAATACAGCTTCCATGGGACCCGACAATATCCCTGGATGTGTTCTACATGAACTACAAAGTGAACTGGCACCACATGTGTGTGCCCTGTTTAATCATAGCCTCACCTCAGGCTTTGTCCCTACCAAATGGCGCACTGCTACAGTCATCCCTCTCCATAAAGGGGGAGCAACTACAGACCCTGGGAATTATCACCCCATTAGCCTGATGAGTCTGATATACAAGGCTATGGAGTGCATCATCATGGACCTAATTACAAGGATATAGGGAATCTCCAAACTCTAGATCCCACACAATTTGGTTTTGTGAAAGGTAGATCATGCCTGCTCAACCTGGTTGACTTCTTTGTCAGTCACCAGAGATGTGGATGAGGGCAAGGCAGTTCATACAGCCTACATCGATCTAGCTAAGGCCTTTGATACCATTCTCCACTCAGGAATTATTGATAAACTCACCAAACTAGGCATCAACCCCTGTATCACTAGGTGGGCTGCAAACTGTCTCACTCACAGTGTGAAAGTAGCGGAATCCAAGCCAGACTGCCAACCACTCACAAGTGGAGTCCCACAGGGATTGGTCCTGGGTCCTCCCCTGTTTGGCATCTACTTCTCAGAAGTCCAGGCCAACATGGAGGGACTCTAGCTGACCAAGTTCACAAATGACTGTAAGCTGGAAGCCATTATTAACACCCCAAGTGATGCAGATATCCTACAGAAAACCCTCACTGAGACCAATGACTGGTGTCGAAACCATGGCCTTAAGCTTAATGCCAAAAAATGTGTTGTCATCCCCTTTGGTAAAAACTCAGTTCCCACTAATTACCACATCGATGGGAGCCCACTGAACACTGAAGGCATTATAAGAGTTCTGGGGACACATGTTGACAGCAACCTCTCCTTCAACCACCACACTGCCACTGTGGTCAGAAAGTTCTTCTATGTGGCACATCTCATTACTAAGGGTTTTGCATCCTGGAAGAAAGAGGTCATTGTCTCCCTCTACTCTTCCCTCACTAGGCCATTCATCGAGTACAATGCCCCATTTGGCATGTACCTCACTAGACACATGCAGCAGCTGGAAAGGCCACAAAAGTACCTCATGAAGAGGATCCTAGGCCTTAAACACATGTCCTACACGGGCAGACTCAAAAAACTCCAGCTATTCTCTGTCTCATATCGTCTACTAAGAGGCTATCTCAGCTCGACTTACAAAGCCATCTCTGACCTAGCTCTGTTAGAAATCTTACATCTAAAGAAATCCAAATCCCTCTGCACCACACGTTCCGGAGACCTCAACCTCATTACCACAATCAACAGAACACGCTGGAGGAACAGGTTCATAACACAGAGATTGCCCATGCTCTGGAATAGACTTCCCATACATGTCAAGCAGAGCACCTCACTGGCCCTCTTCAAGAAAAATCTTGATGAGTGGAAGGGAAATAGAAAGTTCATCCCGGGGATCACTCCAGTGGCTCTACTTGATAGAGGCACTGGGAACTAACGTCGGGTGGCACTATGCCAGGGCACTACTATGGGCTAGGCTTGTAAAGGCTCCAGGGCCATTAGCCTAGTACACACCTATGAAGAAAAATATTATCTGCCGTCAAATATTACATAAGCATGAAGACCCAGAGGGACTACTAGCTATCACTATCCAAAAATTCAATCATAGAATTTGGACACTTGCTAACCTTAGTGGTTCCCAGGACTGGGTGCTTCAACCGCTACACATCTCGAGCTTATTGATAGTATATCAAAAGGGAATCTGATTCTAGGTGGTGATTTTAACTGATTAGATAATTCTGATACAAGTAGTCGTCCGCTTAGACTAGCATCCACTGCTAATTTTTTAAAGAAATGGATACATTCTCATAATCATCTACTCCGGTGGTGTTGCTGCGGTAGCGTTGTTGCCTCATAGTAAGACGTTGTCCTGTTCGATTCTCAGCTAAAGCATCTTCTGTGTGGAGACATGCGTGAATGGGCATACCTTAGTTGAAGGTTGTGCGTCAGGGCTGGCAACTCGGTACATAAAAAATCTACTGCCAATCATTAGCGGACTGAATTTCCGCTGTGGCTACCCCTAACCGGGAAAAGCCGAAAGATACGACAATGGATACATTCTCATAATCTGTATGATACATATAACTCTAAAAATAACAAATTACTCTGTTATACACACACTGATCATAGATTTAAAACTCAAACCAGAATACATAAAAGTCCTGATCTCTAATGATTTAAAATGAAAGCTTACGTCCTTCACTATTCTTTCTTGTCCTTTATCAGACGATGATTGTCTTATGTTAGATATACAAACAGACTTCACAGAACTAAATACTATTACTAGAATTCCTGACTATATCACCAAACTAAAAGACTTTAAATCATGGTTATTATCAGAATTAAACTTCTTCTTAGAGACAAATAATAAGTCTGAAACAAACATTATTATGGTTTGGGATGCTCTAAAAGCATATATGTATGGTAAAACTATATTCTGGTATAAGAAAAGACTTAAGGAATGGGAATCGAAACTACAAAATCTACAATCTCAATTAACCTCCTTGAGATCTAAGTCATCACAGTAAAACTCAAATAACAAAAAAGAAATAGATGCAGTAAACAAGAAATAACTAGATATTTTGGTATACAAAACAAACTTAGCACTAGAAAAAAATGAAATTAAACTCTTATGCTCTTACTCCCAAACACATGCCCAAGTTGTCATTAAGAGCAAAATTACATTCCAAGGCAAATAATATCTTAAAATTATTACATGAAGGTACTAATAAGACAGTTTCTGATATCGGAGCTATATTAGAACCCTTTAGATATCACTTCACCAAACATTATAACTCTGATAATATAAACAAAAACTTTACAGCCCAAGAATTATTCACTTGAAATTTGAATGCCATCCCAGAAAATCTTAGTACAACTCTCAAGAAACAAATAACTCTAAATAAAATCAAAAACCTTAAACCTAACAAAGCTCCCGGCATAGATGGCATCAGATTGAATTATATCTTTACTTCATAAGACCCTGGTTGAAGTACAAACTAAAAATGTGATCCCTCCCTCCCTCTTGAAGATACTCCTTGATTACCCCTATTCTTAAACCTGACAAAGATTCACAACTATGTAAATTGTATAGGTTCATAGGTTCATACTAGGCTATCTGCCCTGGGGCAATTATAAGCCTAGCCCGATTTTGTTTGGCTTATGCCACCCATTGATTTGAGTACACTGTGCCCTTTTTAAGGTTTAGTTTGCTGTGCCTCTGTCTAATAGTGACACGGAAGTAATCCCCGGGACAAACCTACGATCCCCCATCCACTTATCAAGATTCTTCTTGAAGAGATTCAGTGAGGTGCTCTGCCTAACATGAATTGGAATTCTGTTCCAGAGCGAAGGGAGCCTCTGGGTTATGAATCTGTCCCTCCAGCAAGTTCTATTTATTTCAGTGGTGAGGTTCAAGTCCCTCGAGCGTGTGGCTCTAAGGGATTTAGATTTACTGAGGTGGAGCATGTCCATTAATTCTGGACTGGACATAGCTTTATATGTCAGGCATAGATCACCTCGAAGTAGGCGGTATGCAACTGAGTACAGATGGAGTTTTTTTAACCGAGCAGCATATGGCATCTGAGTCCCTTGATCCTCTTGGTGAGGTACTTTTGGGGTCTTTCTAATTGCTGCAGGTGTCGGGTAAGGTACATCCCAAAAGGGGCATTGTATTCTATGATGGGCTTGATGAGGGATGAATAAAGGGGCACGATTACCTCTCTTGATCTAGATGTGAATCCTTCACGATGAGGTGGGCTACGTAAAAGGTCTTTCTAACCACTTTGGCAATGTGGTTGTCAAAGGAGAGATTGCTATCAACTTGGGTCTACAGATCCCTAATTACTTTCTCTGTACTTAATGGGTTACCACCTATGTGGTAATTTGTGGGCACATTGTTTTTGCCAAAGGGTATGACTATACACTTTTTGGCATTTAGCTTTAGACCATGGCTCTGGCACCAGTTATCCATCTCTGTGAGACCTTTTTGAAGGATGTTTGTGTCAGCTGGAGAGTTGATTATGGCGCCTAGTTTGCAGTAGTCTGCAAACTTGGTGAGCCATAGTCCTCCCACGTTGGCCTGTACCTCGGAAAAGTATATACCGAACAAGAGCGGTCCCAGAACAGAACCTTGTGGGACGCCACTTGTGACCGGTTTTGAGACTGACATGGCTCCAGCAACTCTCACTCTGAGAGTTCTCTCTTTGAGCCAGTTTGCGACCCATCTTGTGACATAGAGGTTTATATTTAAGCTGGATAGCTTATCTATGATGCCCGAGTGGGGTATTGTGGCTTTGGTGACTGTTTCGAAGAAGTCAACCAGGTTCAAAAGGCAGGATCTGCCCTTGACGAAGCCGAACTGGGTAGGATCTAGTGTCTGTAGGTCCCCAATGTCTTTGTTTATGAGCTCCATGATGATCCTCTCCATAGCCTTGCAGACTAAGCTAGTCAGGCTTATGGGGCGATAGTTTCCAGGGTCCGTGGAGGCTCCACCTTTGTGGAGTGGGACCACTGTTGCTGTACGCCATTCTGTGAGCACATATCCTGTAGTGAGGCTGAGATTGTACAGCTGTTTTATTTGAGGGATTAGTTCTTCTTGGAGTTCATGTAGGACGCAACCCGGGACGCCATGTGGTCCCATGGAAGCAGTGTTTTATGCTTTGGAGAGGGCAGCCTTCACCTGAGCATCAGAGATTGTTTGGGAGGCAGCACTCTGCTGGGATAGATACTTGCTCTTTTTTTTTTGGGGGGGGTGCAGAAGTTTGCACTGAACCTGTCTGCCAGGATATTGGCGATGTCTGTGGGTTCAGTGTATTTTTTGTCGTTTACAATCAACTCAGAACAAGTCTGGGAGTTGCATCCCAGGTTCCTAACATAACTGAAAAAAGCCTTATGATTGTCTTTAGTGTCCTGAGCAATTTTTCTCTCGAAGCTGGCCTTGGAAGATTTTATGAGGGATCGTAGGAGGGATCGTAGGATGCCTTCCCTACTAGGGATTTTGCTCTATCATGTAGTATCTTCCTCCTTCTGTTGTACAGTTTATTTATGGCTGGGGTCCACCAGACTGGACGTCTGCCTTTGGATGTTTGGGTTTTGGTTTTGTTTGGGATAGCATGATCCATGCATTCCTGGAGATGTCCGTAGAATGCGTTTATATAGGATTCTGCAGTTTGGGCCGTAGTTTCCACTGGCCCTGGGGCCTTCAAGGATTCCACTTCGGTTTTGAGAAGTGAGAAGTTCGCTTTTGAGAAGTTTTTCACTGTGGTTTTCTGGGCTGGGGGTGGGGTCGGGATGTGGACATCCAATAAAATTAATTTATGAGGGATATACTTCAGGTATGGAGCATAGAGTCCCCATGTTGGTAATGATCAGGTCTAGTATGTTATCCCCTCTTGTGGGAGTGGTGACTAGTTGTTCCATAGCATTTGAGTTTATAATTTCCAGGAATAATTCCAGGTATAGACAAATAATTCCAGGTATAGACAAATTTCCTTATTAAATAAGGACTACAAAAATCTTTATGTCTATATCTGTGGACAAAATAAAGGTTCCACTTTCACATTTAGTTCATAATGACCAAACTGGGTTTATTCATAAAAGGCACACTCATGACAATATCAAAAGAATATTAACATTAAAAGAATTCTTAAACAAAGAAAATGAAGAAGCCTTGTTTGTGAGTCTAGACATAGAAAAAGCATTTGACTCTGTAAACTGGGATTTTTTGTTTGAAACACTAAAAGCATTCTTGTTTCCAGTATCTTTCATCTCCATGATAAAGACTAGTTATAAAGATAACTTGGCATACGTCAAATAAGACCCCATCATTTCAAAGTACATTCCCATAACCAAAGGCACCAAACAAGGTTGGCCTTCATCCCAAATATTATTTGCCCATGTCACAGAAATATTAGCGTCATCAACAAGAAATAATCATGAAATCAAAGGCATTAATATTTATAATCAATATAATTCTAAAACAGCGCTCTCACAGTCTTGGTGAATTTCTCTCCTTACTAGAAGGAACCATAAACAAGGAAGTCAGAACTAAAGAACTTAGAATATATCCAAGGACTTTTACTAACAATCCATGGATAGAGGTTTCAAACCTGATTGAGACTTTCTGAACTGATTTTTAACCCTGTTTAATCATTATTTGTTTGCTTCACTGAAAGCTTTTTTTTCTTAAAATATCTGTACTATTCAAACATTTTCAGGCCTATGTAAATAATGCATATAGTTGATTTAGATTCATTGTTTTTAAATGTTGTCTGTTCAGTATAATCAATGTATTAAACAGTGTTTATTCTCTTATTTTATCCTTAATAAAATGTTGGAAAAAATATTATATAAAAGTGGGCCCGATTCAGAATGTTCACTGTCCAGAAATATGCTGCAGCAGATAAATACAGCTAAATACAATGGCAGACAATCTCCTCAATTCACTACCTATCCACTTTGAGTTACAGGGCATGGACTAAGATGATGCTGACAGGTTAAGAATTGCGTGGACAAGGACACTGGGAAAAGTCAAAGCCATCAGACAATGGGGTGAAAAAGTGAAAACTAAAAAAAGCCTCTAATTTTTGGCCTTGCCACTATGGTATGAGGAAATAAAGAAATAACACTGGTGAAATTCACCCTAATGATCTGTGAGTTAGTTCCATCTTCTCTGTGAAAAATATTTCCAGCTTTTCTTACAAATCTACAGATATGTCAGCATTTATCATATCAGCCAATGCAAGGGGAAACGTCTTGGATCTCCCTCCTGAGGGCATCTATTAGCCTTGTTGTTCCAATAACTTTAGCTACCATACTTATGTGCAACCCCCCCTGCTGCTGGAGCACATGGAGGGTCCCTGGTAGCCTAGTGGTTAAGATATGGCACTCTCACCACCACAACCTGGTTTCAAAAACATTTTTTTTTTTTTAGGGGGAGTGTAGGCATAATATTTAAGGTCTTAACGTCACAAACACAAGGTAAATGGTCTGATTCTGACTTCTGGCTAAGCATGTAATCATCTGCACACTATTACTTAATATTTACCTATGAACTGATGAATACGTCATTATCATTGCACCAAGTTAAAAGCATGGACCCGGCCCACAGTTCTTAGCTCTACTCCCATGAAACATGCTCAAGCTGCAACCAAAGACAATTAAACAACATAAAATTACAAAAAAATCTGATATACAAATAAGCATAAAATATATAAATCACATATAGAGGTTGGAGAACTGAGACATTAAAGAAATACATATGCTGAGCAGATGGGGTACCTCACTACAACACAACACCAGGCCTAACTACAGAGAACATATACCCCCCTCATCCCAGAAGAAAAGATAGGATGGAAGAAGGGAATCTACTGTGAAAAACGGGGTCACTTCAGTAATCTACTGTTATGGTGAGTAGCATACAAAAATATACTATGATATTTCATTCTCACTTTTGTTTTCACAGTGCTGGTTAGACAGTATATCAAGCTATGTATTCAAAAGCCAGATAGAGGCTCCAACAAACATGCCATGGACAACTGTAGTAGCAAAACCACTTCTAGATTTGGACACCAAATCCAAGTTGTAATACCTTGTAAATGTGCAGACATTCAACTACATAGCTGCCTTGTGAACTGCTGCAGAGAAAAAAATCCTTTAAAGGCAGCAGCAGATGCAGCCGCTTGTCTAGCAGAATAAGCTCTGATGTTTCCCAGGCAATGTTTATACATTGAATTATAACAAAGTGCTACATACATAGCTATCCATTTGGAAATGGGCTGCTTTCTCACCAGGGTATCCATTTTGCTAACTAAAATGAAACAGTGCTGTTCGGTCTTTTTTTTGACATCTATGGTGCGGAAAATAGATCCAAAAAGTTGCCTTCTTGGCTCCATTCCACACAGATGAAACTATGGAGATTGTTTAGGGCACTGTCTGATGTCACCACAGCATGAAATCAAGGACTGGCAACCAAAGCCTGTGGTGTACTATGGATGGGGCAGTAGGAGCGTTCTGCCAAGGGTGCAGGAAATAAGGGGGCGGGGTGTACTGTCCATATTTGTTAACTATCCTGTTCTTATTGGAAAATCACAAATTTTAACTTTAAATAAAAAGGGTGCCAAGAAATTTTAAATGGCCCTTTACATCATAATTTGTTTACAGCTTGCCCATGACATCACTGACATCAGTGATGGACAGCATCGCTAGAGCTGCAACTGAATAACTGCACCAGGAAGTAGCAAATAGCAGGAGGCAAGAAGGACAAAATAAATTGCATTTTCTGATTCAACATGCAACTGTTAGATTAGTAATCCTCTCTGGGCACTGCACATGGAAAGGGGCAGAAGACATTTTTTTCTCAGCAATTTTAAATTAATGTAATGTGGGTCAGATGCCAGCTCCATCCACAAACTGAGCACACAAGTGAAGAGTTGGGATGGAACCACGGAAAAGTAGTTTAGGGAAGTAAGTCAATGCTAATAGTTTTTGTAGTGTTTGCTTTCCATTTAAGGTGGACCCATTGAGTGCGAGTCAGATAATAGAATTTCATACTTTTTCTTGTTCAGACAATGGATGTTAAATTCTAAGGTGAATTACAGTAATATTTACAATTTTCCCTGATACTATTTTTCCCCACATTATTTTTGGCTTTCTCCAGAATTATTGAGTTAAAAAGCTGAGAGATATGATGGGTACACAGCTATAAACTGTTACCGATTTCACAGAATATTAGATATTTCGGTTTCAAACTTCATTATCTTTCATAAAATGTGTCTTAATGCAAAACCTGCTATTCCAGCAACTTTCTAAATATATAAGAGCAATATTTAAAATATGTCCCTGACTTTGGGTCTTAGTCTTACTTTTCTTTTTTGCTTTAGCTCCGAATCCTTAGCTAAGATGTTGAGAGGTACATATGGGAACTAGGCAGTGGATTACTTTGTATGGAGGACTGGACTAGCAGGTGTGCATTTGTGTGAAATGGATTTGAATTTGATTACCTTTGCCTTATTTCTTATGTGAAATGTTAATGCACCTGGACATTTGAGAGGTACACAGATACAGCTGGGTATGGGGACTGTCTCTGGATAAAAATGACTGATCCTGCTGTCACGACCAAGCTGCAGTCATTACTCTGGCTTTATAGGTCTATCTTTATCACAGACAGACATTTTAAGGTCTTCACAGTCTGTAAAGTGGCTGCACCAGATCCATAAAGAGGCTGTTTGTGCTAGAAATGACTTGCATCTTCTGTCTGATTATTATTAAATGTTCACTGATCTAGAGTGAAACAGCAATGTCACACAGTGTTCTGTATTTTCCAAAATCAAAGTAAAAATGATTACTGCTATGGCTTACACTTGTGTGGGTATGTGACAGATGTTGCAGTGTATTTAACATTAATGTGTTTCACTTCTCTTCCCTCCATCATCAGTATTGTACGTAAGCGGCATGGACAGAATATGTTTAAAAGCAACGATAATTGCACCTATGGTGTAATATATTGCCATCTCGCAGCACTTGTCTCTGTGTAAGTTCTTGGCTGTGGCTCCTTCTATGTGGAGTTTCATGTCTTCTTTGAAACTGTAAGGGCTTTATCTAGGTGCTCTGATTTCCTCCAAGATGGCACAGGTAATCTGCAATCCTCCAACTTGCTTGCTGGTACACATGCAATATGTGTATCTTGTGACAGACTTGGCTTGTTAGGGACAATGTGTGTGTGTGTGTGTGTGTGTGTGTGTGTGTGTGTGTGTGCGCGTGCGCATGCGACAGAAAGAGAGAGAGAAAGTAATACCACTGATTTTTATTTTGTGGGCAATTGCACAACACTGGCAGCACACAAATCATCTGGGTATGACTACATTGCAGAAGACTCAAAATTGAATAATGTCTCAGGTGCCTGTAGGAACTGGTAGGCAAGGATGGGAGTGAGAAGTCCCTTCTGACTCATTCACTCATATTGGGATGAGGGAGGCAGCTATAGCTCCCAACATAGCTGACACCTAGGGGGAGTACTGTGTGTCCAATCCCATGTTGTATGCAAACTGCATTAAGAGGCAAGGGAAAGTCAGAGTGCAGAGGCACGCTTCCCCTTGAAGGGTAGCTGTAGTGCAGCTTTGAACAGCCACTGCAGGGTCAGTAATTTGCATATTATTATATTAGACTACAACCAAAGGATCAAAGTTCAAACTGTTAGATATAAAAACAAATGAATAAATAGTTATGCTTTTTGTCCACCAGGAACTTGGGGGGTCTGGCAGTTATTTGGGGGGGGGGGGTGACTGTTAAAAACTATTACAGGTGTTAAATGTTCTAGGCACACAACTGACCACATGCAATTTTATCCTTGTGGCATACCATGTAAGGCTTACATCTCAGATCAGTCTGAAGTTCTAATAATTTCTATCACGTGACTGCTAGCAGTAGTTCTGACTTTCAAGAAGTTCAAAGAGAAGGACCATACAGTTTTACTTCCAATTAACAACCAGAACTCTTTTCAGATGCAAACTCAGTTAAGAAATAATTTCACTACTGGTCTGCAGTTCAGCAAGTACAGCAAGTTAACAAGACAGAATAAGGTACATTAGTGCACAAAGACAACAAACCCTTAAAGAGCTTTACATAAAAGAGATAAAATAGGTTCTGAGGAGGTTGCACTTGGAGTAATACTTGGTCATATCCCCTGTAAGAATAAGAAAACTTCAACATCAGAATTTACAGAATTTCTGTTTGATGATTTTCTGTGCATGGAAAGATACATTTATTGTAGCTGTAGAACCAAGGACAATGCCAGTTCCCATAAATACATGGTCAACTTAAAAATACTCTAAGACTTTGTGTCTCTTTGTTTAGGTACCATTTAAACACTGAGTTGCCTATACCTACCTGAAGTACTCCTGGAGATATATATATTTTCAGAATGCCTTCAGTGCTGGGAAGACTGCAAAGATTTCCTTTGGGAATAAGTACATCTTCCTAAACATCACAGACCAAATTCCCCAGACAGATCCTCCAGATGTGCAGCCCACCAAAATCTAAGCTCCCATATTATCTGTGGGTTGAGATGGCAAAAAAGGATTTCCTAGATTCAGCCATGGCATGTCTAGCCACTATTTCACTTAATTTATCATAACTGCAGTAAGACAGACACTCTAGTCTATGACTCACAGATTCTGGAGGTAATGTTTGAAATTCTCGTAACAAGTCTGACCTGAGGAACCATAATTAATTGTTGGCCAACATATGTTCCAACATTGCCAGAAAACTTCTTGCTGACAAATTCTTCTGAGATACTGATAAAAAAAAAATGCCAGAGCATATCTTGAAACATCTGATGGGTTAAAGAGACTTTATGCTGAACACAGTTTAAAAAGTGATCCTAGAATCATATTTCAGGAGGAAGAAAATACAATGTCTTTTTTTAATTGTCAAGTCCAAAAGTTTCCAAAAATGGACTCACCATCCTGAGACTGTCAAATCACCACTGAGGAAATCAACACTGAATTCACCAAATCCTGACTTAACAGCACAACTCACACTAATCAGAAACAAGTTGTGCTGCTGAGCAACAACAGGATTCAGAGTAATGCAGCACTGTATGACACTGAAATGCATTAAGACAATCTGCATGGGTATTAACCACTCTAGGCATTGCAAACAACTGTAGATGGGCATACTACCAACCTGTGCTACCTCACATTTTCCCACAGACACACAAGCACATGCATGCGCGCACACACAAAATAATAATAAAATAAAAACCATGGGGAATGAAGGGAGTGAGTGAGTGGCTACTGCAGCAATAATCATTTGAACATCTACTCTTATGGTAAGTTTACTTACACAACTGTACTACTTTCATCACACTGACCACTCTTGCCCTAGCCTTAGCTTTATGGGTAGATTACTCTAGCTTACTACATTTGGGAGGTGGAAGAGGAAGGGTCCAGGAGCCCCTGGATAATGGTCTTAGTAAAGCCTGATCTAAACTAATAAAAGGAATTAAGCTTATTGTGCTTTGTAAAAGTATAGACAGAGGACCAAGATGCAACTTTTACTTTTAGAATACTTCTATCATACAACCCTTTCCAAAAAGCCATCGATGAAGCCAAGGCCCTGGCAGTGTGGGCCTTGACCCTGCCTGGAATAGTTTCATTGTTGTGAGTATAAAAAAAGGTAATAGCATTAGACAACCATTTGGAAATAGTCTGTTTTGACACAGGTTGTCTCTTCTTCTTCTTACCTTCACAAGAAATGAACAACTGATCCGAAAATCTGAAGAACAGTTCTGTCTGACAGTCTGTGGACATACAAAGTGTGGAGTAACCTTTCTACTTCATTTTTAGCTTCAGGAAAGAAAACGGGTAGATGGAGACTTTGGCTTACAGTAAACTTGGATACCACTTTAGGCATACAAGGAGTAATTCTACAAGAAACCCTGTCTCTGTGGAAAATGAGATAGGGCTGACTTACCATAAGAGCTTGCGACTCAGACAACCTTCTTGCAGAGGTCAGAGCAATCAGTAAAACTGTTTTCCATGTTATGAACCTCAAGTCAGCCAAGTTAACTGCTTCAAATGAAGCAAGTGTTATAATCTCTAACACAAAAGTGTATTTATTTATTTTAAACTAATTAATTAAATTAATTAATTATTTTAAATTAAGATCCAAGGGAGGGAACACCAATTTTCTTGGAAGACTCTTATGTAAAACCCCTTTCAAAAACATTTTGACATGACAATGCATTGAAAGAGGTGATCCACTGACAGATATGCTGAAATGCCAATCAATGAATCTTGATGCAGGAGTAAGAAAGGCCATAGGATAGTAACACACACAAATATTGTAAAACCAGAAGACAACCAGCCCTGAATGGCTGCTGGTTACGTTGTTGGCACCAGCTAGAAAATATTTTCCATTTTCTAATATATGATTTTCTAGTAGCAGGCTTTCTTGCCTCCATTAGTACTTGCTGCATGCTCTCAGTAAACAAGTGCCTAAAGAGAACTAAGACCCTACCATCCAGGCAATCAAGTGAAGTTGATTGGGGACAGGGTACATCAAACACCCCTCTTCTTGTGTGAGAAGATCCAGTCTGAGGAAACTTGTGGTAATTGCCCCTGGCCATTTCCAAAAGAAGGGAGAATGACTGTTGCCTAGGCCAGAGGGGAGTCACCCCAATGATCTTGGGGGATTCCTTATCAATCTCCTAAATTTCCCTAGATATCAATGGAAACGGCAGAAAAACAAACAGGAACATTCCTGTCCAAGGTGTAGATCAGTGTGTGTGTGATATACCGCTAAGAAGTTTCCAGTGAGCCAGCACGAGCATATAACTACTGAGCACGTGCAAGCAAGAATGCCATTTTGAGTGAGCATCCAGAGTGACAGCATGCATGTATGTACTAAGTCAGTTAGATAGTTTAAGTTTAATGTTCCTGCCATCCATCCTGATGTGCTTGTACAATAAACTACTTAAACGAACATCCAAGCCTCTACGACTTCTTAAGGCACATAAGAAGAGCGACATGGTGTCAGAATGGGATCCAGAGTTACAGCCATGAGGCAACCAGTTAAAGTTAAGAGGAATATACAGGAGTGGATCATCCTTACTACTCAAACTCCTCACAAAACAGGTCAGAAACAAATTCCATGTACTAAAACTCACTTAAATGATTTCTTTTGCTACAAATATAAAACAAAGCATTCAGATTGCTCAAAACAAATTTCTTATTAAACAAAATTCCAGATACTGTGACATATTAATAAAAATATTGGAAATAATTAAGAAAATGTTTGAAACAATATTTGAATCACATAAAATGTACAAAGCCAGGAAAACGACCGTATTTTTTCACTATGTACTGCTTTTTCGCATTAACTAAAGCTATTCAAAGTATCAGACGTGTGCAAAGTGTTTGCAATTCTGTGCCATATTACAGTGCTGTTATTTCTCAAAGTACAGTTATTTCAAAGAATATTTCGCAAAGTACAGTTATTTCGAAGACTATTTCTCAGAGTACAGTATTTCGAGGAGTTTATTGTGCATTTGATTATTATAAGTACCTGCTGTGTGCATGCTGGTACATAATTAAAAGGGCCCTTTTACATTGTGTTGTACTATAATCTGTGGGCATAGCAGAAAAATTTTCCAGACCGGTACCACTTGTGTTTGATAATAATACTGTAGAAAACTGGAGTGTATTTGAGCAGGAATATGATAATTTTCATACAGGCTGCTTATTCTGAAAAAGACTCATGTACAAAAGCATTTATTCTGCTTAGTTTAGCTGGTTCAGAGGCCAATGAAAGACAGCGTTCATTTGTGTATGTACCTGCTGTGTTTGGAAGGGAAGGGGAAGACTACCATCTTGTGGTACAGGCTGACACGTGGAAAGACCCTGAGTGCTTAAAGCATAAATTTAGAGAAATGTGAAACCCCCAAATTAATGTTACAATGGAAAGGCACTTATTTTACGCAAGGGATCAAAAACCTGGTGAAACTTTTGCAGCATATATATAACTGACTTGAGAAACAAGGCTAAAACATGCAGATTTTGTTACTTGAAAGATGAGCTGATAAAAGACAGGCTTGTGTGTGGTATTATTAATGACACAGTGAGAAAGATTTTGCTTCAAGACAGTGATTTAACTTTGAATAAGGCCATTGAGAGTTGTCAGATATATAAGCTTAACAGAAAAGCATGAGTATGCTTACAAATGAGAATAGCAGAGGAAGGCAGTGACAAAACTCATGTTGACAGTATGCAGCATGTGGTTAAAAGAAACATGCCCAAGCACATGGCAGTTACTGCAGGTCCTGTAACAGTCCCTGGGAAACTCAGATTCTTTCCAGCAAATTCCAGGAAATGCTTAGTGAAGCATAAAGGAGAGATATCTATACCAAATGATTGTAGCCCCCCAAACATCTCTAACGCCCAGGTGAGAACTGCTCTCTCCAAGGCAAAGAACAAAGCATCCATGGGACCTGATGGTGTCCCCGGCTGTGTGCTCCATGAACTCAACGAGGAATTAAACCCACAGTTAGGACAGCTGTTTAATCTTAGTCTTGCCTCCGGATACGCACCCAGGGAGTGGCGCACAGCGACTGTGGTCCCACTCCACAAAGGCGGTGCCTCCACCAACCCTGGAAATTACCGTCCCATTAGCTTGACAAGCCTTATCTGCAAAGCCATGGAGAGGATCATAATGGATCTCATAAATAAAGACATAGGGAACTTGCAGACTTTGGATCCAACCCAGTTTGGCTTTGTCAAAGGCAGATCATGCCTTTTAAACTTGGTTGACTTTTTCGAAACAGTCACCAAGGCCATTGACGAGGGAAAGGCAGTCCATACAGCCTACCTAGACCTGGCGAAGGCTTTTGATACAATACCTCACTCGGGTATCATTGAAAAACTCATCAACTTAAATGTAAACCCATACATTACAAGATGGGTTGCAAACTGGCTGAGTGACAGAACCCACAGGGTCAGAGTTGCTGGCGCCATGTCAGACTCAAAGTCTGTCACAAGTGGTGTCCCACAGGGCTCAGTCCTGGGCCCACTCTTGTTTGGCATCTACTTTTCTGAAGTACAAGCAAACACAGGAGGGTTATGGCTGACAAAGTTTGCAGATGACTGCAAACTGGGCTCCGTAGTTGAAAACACATCCAACACAGATATCCTTCAGAAGGGTCTCACAGAAACGGATAACTGGTGCCAGAGCCATGGCCTAAAGTTAAATGCCAAGAAATGCATAGTCATACCCTTCGGGAAAAATAAGGTTACCCCTAGCTACCATATAGGTGGCAATCCCCTGAACACAGAAGAAGTTATTAGGGACCTGGGAACCCAGGTTGACAGTAGCCTTTCATTCGACACTCATATTGCTAAATTAGTTAGGAAGACCTTCTACATTGCCCACCTTATGAAGGGATTCACATCTAGATCAAGGGAAGTCATAGTCTCCCTATACTCATCACTCATCAGACCAATGATCGAGTACAATGCCCCATTCGGAATGTATCTGACCCGACACTTGCAGCAGCTGGAGAGGCCACAAAAGTTCCTCACCAAAAGGATAAAGGGTCTCAAAAATCTGTCTTATGCTGCCCGACTGAAAGAACTCCAGTTATATTCAGTTGCTTACCGCTTGCTCAGAGGTGACCTATGCCTGACATACAAGGCCATGTCAAACCCAGATTTGATGAACATGCTTCATCTCAAAAAATCTAGATCCCTCAGAGCCACAAGGGCGAGAGACTTAAACCTCGACACGGTTATTAATAGGACGTGCTGGAGGGATAGATTCATTACCCAAAGACTCCCTATGCTGTGGAACAAAATCCCGGTTTATGTGAGGCAGAGCACCTCGCTGGCCTTGTTCAAGAGGAATCTTGACCAATGGATGGGAGATCGCAGATACACCCCAGGGGTTACCTCAGTGTCACTGCTCGACAGAGGCACAGCAAAATAATGGGCATAGTTTCTCCAAACTAAAGGGGTGGCGTAAGCCACAAAACTATGGGCTAGGCTTATAAATGCCCTCGGGCAGATAGCCTAGTATGAACCTATGAACCTATAAGGGTGAGTCAGCAAAGTCAAAACGTGCCAGCACCCAGTTTCATAGTCAACTGTTGTAATTGTGGTGGACATCATCATGAGCCCAAAAGAGAAAAGTGCTTAGCTTTTGGTCAGCAGTGTCATTCTTGCAATAAGTGGAATCATTTCAAAAGATTTTGTAAATAACACAACAAACATATTTTATTAAAAGAGGGCATTCTAAGAGGCAAGCTGATCAATTAGAAAGCTGTGACCTTACTTTTTATGCTGATGGGTGTGTTTGTGCTTGGTGAAACAGTCAATGCAGTAGATTTGTAGGCAAAGAATGAGCTCATTTGTACTGTGTGGATTAATGGGAGTCCCGTAGACTTCAAGGTAGATATTGACTCAAAATGCAATTTTATGTCAGCAGAAACGTTTGCTAAAGTAAAAGCTACAGAACAACTTGATTTGACAAAGTGCGCAAAGCTTGTTGCTTATGGTGGTGAAGAGATTCAAACTGAAGGCTCAAGTAGTGCTTTCATGTTACTCTGCTGGGAACAGCTATGACTTGCAGTTTTACATAATTAAGAGACACATGCAGTCACTGGTAGGCCTCAGAGACAGTTTGAAAATGGGACTGATTTCACTTAATGAAGAGATCCCCCATTTAAGCCTGAATGACAACAGCTCAAATTTCACCCAAACTATTTTTTTTTGAGTATGCTGACATATTTGCAGACAAACTAGGCAAACTACCAGTTGTGTACTCCATGAAGTTAGACCCAGAGGTCAGCCCCGTTATCAGATCAGCATAGAAAGTTCCAGTAGCTATGCAGAGCAGAGTCAAAGCTGAGCTAGACAGAATGGTGCAGCTAGGAGGAAAGTTGTTCAATAGAAGACCCTACTGAATGGGTATCCTCAATGGTAGTAGCTCATAAGAAAAGCTTAGATGATATCAGAATATGTACTGATTCGAGAGATTTGAACAAAGCGTTAAAAAGGCCTCATCATCCAATGCTCACAGTCGAAGAAGTTGCTGCTCTCATGTTGAACGCCACGGCTTTTTCTGTCTTGGGTGCAGAGACTTCATTTTGGCAAATGTTGCTTGACAGAAAATCTTCACTGTTGACCACATTTGGTACACCATTTGGAAGATACAGATTTCTGAGGATGCCATTTGGGATAAATTCTGCCAGTGAAGTCTTTCAGAGTGCAATGGAGCAATTTTTTTCAGGCTATCCCTGTGCTACTATATGAGACGATATTCCATAAGAGGCAATGGTGAAGTCGAACATGACAGACCTCAAGAAAGTTCTGGAAAGAGCACGTGAAGTGAATCTTAAGCTGTATCTTCAGGCACGTGAAGTGAATCTTAAGCTGTATCTTCAGAAGTGCAAATTCAGGCTATGAGAAGTGACTTACGTTGGTCACTTGTTTACCAGTTCAGGTTTATGACCAGATCTTTCCAAGCAAACAGCAATTCTCGAGATGCCAGCTCCAGACAATGTTCAAGCTCTACAACATCTTCTTGGCACGGTCAACTATTTATGAAAGTTCATTCCAGATTTAAGCCAACTTTCACCACCACTAGGAGAGGTGACATGTAAAGATGTAATTTGGTCATGGTCAGAACAGTACCAAAGAGTATTTGATGCCCTGAAACAGAAAATTGCTAACCCACCAACTCTCAGCTGCTATGATGTTCATAAACCACTTACTCTTTCCTGTGATGCTTCTAAGTTTGGTCTAGGTGCAGTCATTCTTCAAGAGGCTAGACCATTAGTCTATGCATTGAGAACTCTTACCAAGACCAAGATGCCATATGCCCAGATTAAGAAAAAGCTTTTGGCAATTGTTTTTGCATTTTCGAAGTTTCATGATTATATTTATGGTTGGCCTATCCAGATTGAAACTGATCACCAACCTTTAGTCACTGTTCTGACAGCTTCTGCCAGATTGCAATGCATGATGTTCAAATTGCAGAAGTATAATTCTAATCTTGTTTACACAAAAGGCAAACTTCTTTATCTTGCTAATACCCAGAAGAAACACAGAACAGCATAACAATGAGCAACTTGATTTAAGGTCACAGAAGTGAGACATTTTTCTTCCACATTTCTCGATGAGCTCAGAACTCACATAGTTGTAGATCCAATTCTCCAGAAGCTAAACCATCAGTTGAGGATGCCCTTCAAAGTAATCTTGTTTACCAGTAGAAGTGCAGCAGTATTTTCCATACAGAGATGAGAATTTGTCAGACAATGGTATCATCATGAAAGGTCCTAAAGTGATTGTTCCAAAGTCTTTGCAGCAAGAGTACATTAAGATCTTGCATTGTGGCCACCCAGGAACTGATTCTATCAAAAGAAAGGTGAGAGATCAGGAATTTTGGCCTTCTATGTCAAGGGATATCGAAAAAGTATTTTCATCTTGTTCAGTATGTAATAGTACTAAGCCGCATCAACAGAAAGTTCAGTTAAACCAGATTCCTGAACTACCTTGGCTGACAGCAGCCACAGATGTCTGAGTGGAATGGTCAACATTACTTGGTGTTAGTAGACTCTTATTCAAATTGGTTCAAGATTGACGTACTTCCCAACCTAACTTCCAGTACTGTCATTACTAAGTTGAAGCAACATTTCTCTGTCCATGGTAGTCCACACAGTTATTTCTGACAATGTTGCACAGTTTACCAGTCAGTAGTTCAAGAAATTTGCAGAAGAGTGGGATTTTGTTCATATTATGAGTAGTCCTGAATACCTTCAATCAAATGGTTTGGCTGAACATGCAGTTCAAAGTGCAAACAGCTGTTAAAGAAATCCAGATGTGACGATACCAATGTTTTTCTAAATTTGCTAAATCTCAGAAGCATTCCTCGTGATAATAATCTTGGTTCACCTGCCCAGAGACGTATGTCGAGACAAACCAGAACCATGCTACCAATCAGCAGTAATTTATTGATTCCAAGTGCTAAGAACAACAAAGCAGTAAAACCCCAATTGTTGAAGAAGTGTTTGTCCCAGGAATCTTACTATGATAAAACCAGCAAACCGCTCCGTTCTTTACAAAAAGGGAGACAGTAAAGATGCAAATGTCAAAAGGTTTTGATTGCATCAGATTTGTGAAGAGTTTGTGTCAAAAGCACAGATCGTACATTGTGAAATCACAAGGAATTTAATTCAGATGAAATGGGAATCATTTGTTACCAGTATCTGAACCGGTGTTACATTATCTTGCCTGTGACAAAGACTATAGTTCTCAGAGTGACTTGTCCAATGTTCCTGTTCCAGTCGACATTCCGTCAGCAATCCCCATTCCTGAGAAAATTCCGGAGACTCCTCAAGCAGAACATTCCCCAGTGACTGCCCCTGTTGCTAAACCCATTTATAACTATTAAGTCATGAGATCAAGTCACATCTCGAAGCCTAGTTCCAGATACACGGCAACGTGGACATGACTGTTTTTTTTATTACTGTCTGTATAATTGCATGCCTATTGAAATGTTATTGTTTATGTGAGACAGCTCAGTAAAGAGGGAGGATGTAGATTGGTGTGTGTGACATAACTTTAAGAAGCTTTCTAGTGAGCCAGCACTTGCATATAAGTATTGAACACGTGCAAGCAAGAGTGCCATTTTGAGTGAACAGTGAGAGCATGCATGTATGTAGTTAGTTCATTTAAGTTTAATGTTCCTGTCATCCATCCTGATGTGTTTGTATACAATAAAATACTTAAACGAACACCCAAGCCTCAATGTCTTCTTAATGCACATAAGAAGAGTGACACAAGAAGAAAAAAGGCATATGTCTTCCAGGCCTTCTTGCATTGAGTCCTGGAGCAGAATCTTGCCCGCCGATTTCTCAGAGAGGAAGAAAATAGGTCTACTTAAGGAACTCCTTATAGAAGGATCAAATCTTCAAAGACCCCATGATTAGTTTCCAGTCATGAGGGTCTACCCTTATCCTGCTCAGCTTGCCTGCCATACAATTTTCCTCTGACAGAATGTGAAGATGAGTGTACAGAGAGATTCTGCTGTAAGACTATATCCCAAGCTAATAAGGCTAGTCTGCAAAAGGGGTACAACCCGGTCCACCTTACATGATGTACCACATGACTGTGGTATTGTCTGTAATAACCTGCAGAGGTCCCGGGAAACAAAGATGATTTCAAGAGTTGACTGCCTTGATTAGGGCAAGCATCTTTTTATGTGCTTGTCTCTGCCCCATTTTATCCCTACTGAAACCGCTCCAGATGTAAAGTCTGGGGTGTCTGTGGTGACAGATGCTTTAGAACAGGGAGGGAGAAAGGGAGACATGGATTTAAGAACATTCGCTGTTTCCACTAAGTGATTTCTCTTCTGACAAACCCCACCACTAGGATTTGAAAAGACAAAGGATGTTGGTGCTGGGACCAGAGACTTTCAATACCACTGCATCTTTCTAATGTGGAGTCTTGCCAGAGAATCATAGAAGCCATGTAACCCAAAATTCTGAGATATTCCCTCACAGCAACTGAAGTCTGAATGGAAAAGCTTAGAAACCAACCTAGACATAGATCTATTTTTTCCAGTGGAAGAAAAGCTGTTTGAACTTCCAAAGTGTAAAGCAGAGAACTGAATATTTAAGTATTATACATATTCTGTAAAATTGTTGTAATTTAAGAACTGTACATTTTTCAAACTATGCTTCGATAGTGTGAATATCTCTCATGCATTTGTTCTTTAATCCTTATAAGCTGTATCATATAGTAATCTATTTTTATGTAATGTACCAGTATATAGTGGAGCTTTTCTCCTCGGGCCTCTGCTGAAAATGGACTTGTATCCAGCCAGACTAGCCCGGTCAACAAATGTAAAATAAAAAAAAATAAATAAAATAAAATAAACTGAGGTGTCTATCTGATAGGGCAGGAACACAATCTTGTATGGAGGAGTCAGAAAAGACTTTGAATGTTCTCTTGGAATACCAGCTTATGTAAGAGATCTCTCACACTTTGAAAAAAGACTTGGCAAACGTAAGCAAGTTGTCTAAAAATAGAAAAATGTGGATACCCTGTAGCCCACAATGAGTTACACCTTGAGCTAGACACTTTGTGAACACTCTTGGTGCAGTGGATAGTCCAAAGTGTAAAGCAGAGAACTGATTATATGATCCAGACACAAAACCTTAAGAAACACGAAGTCTGGATGAATAAGGATATGATAAGCACTTTTTAAATCTAGTATTACCATGAAACTTGAATGAGGAAGAAGAGATAACAGGTTGTGAAGTGGCATAATTTTGAATTTGGGCACTACCACAAACAGGTTTAGGAAAGATCCAGAACTGGTCTCCAAGCACTTTCTTACTTTGGCACTGAAAACATCCTTGAATAAAAACATTTTCCAACCTGAGAAGGAGGAACTGCATCTATTAAACCATGGCACAGCATCTGATGAACGACAGGTGGAAACAACAGAGTCTGGTTTGATGGATGAGGGATTACCCCCTGGAAAAGGGGAATTTCCTCCCACTGCCATTTGTAAATTTGATGAATGCAGAGATTCAGACTTTCTGGAAGGCAAACAGGGCTTCCAAAGTGGGTGAGCAGGATCCCTTAAATAGTTATTCTGACTTGTTGGACCATCCTTGGTTTTGGGATGTTCCAGAATTATTTTTGGAACCCTTTGCTATTTCTTCTTAAACTTCTGTTTACCTGTATTTTGTTGAGACTGTTTATTTTGTTTTTTTTTTTTTTACCATAAATGGATGAGGGGTTAGAGAATCCCTTAGAAAACTGGGGCTGAAAAAATCTTGGATATCCCTGTATCAGCTTACTACTTTCATCATTCTCTTTGATCACCTCTGTAGTAGATGGGGCAAAAACTAAATCCTTAGCCAAAGGAGAATTTAAAATCTCATTTTTAACATCTGGGAGGTTCTGAGAACTCACCCAGGAAAACTTCCTCAAAACATTACCAGTGGCCATAACCCTGGAAGAAGTATCAATTGAATCATATACACAATGTAAAAAATAAGAAGTGACTTGTACAACATATAAAGATTATTTAAAGAAGATGTTTACTCACAATAAGAAACAGCAGACAAAACATTCCTCATATGTTCACAGTTAGTCAGAACAAACTAACGTGAGCCCGACAATTCAAAATTCTAAAAATCTAAGTTGCAGAAACATACAATTTTCCCATACTTAAGCAATAATCTACAGCTGGATGTGGGTATTATCATGATTTACCCATGGCCGGTGTGGTTTGATCACATTCATTTACTCAGACACTTGTTAGTTAAATCTGACCACAAAAACAGTCACCTTTGAGCTGGCACTAACACCAGAACTCACAAAGGGTGAAATCAGACTGAAAAAACTTCACCAAGGCAAACTATACCCTACTAGGCGAAGGTACAAGTCCCACCCCAAGCTGGAAGCGGTAATTACGCTGAAGCTCACACTAAAGCTCTGTACAATCACTTACATATGTGTATAAACTCGGCTGTACCAGAAAGAATCAAATCTAGAGCTCAAAGTAAAAACAAGCTGCTACGGTGGACATCCAGCATCAACAAACTGTACAATAAATGCAAAAGGTTCTTGTCCAAGAAAACAAAGGCAAGGCCACAACAATGGAAAAGCCCCCTCCTTAGCCTCAACAGGCAAAGACAATTTGTCAAATCCTCTAAGGGTTCCTTTGACAGAAACTTTGCAAGTACAGCCAAGGATAACCATAAGACCTTTTACAGCTCAGTATGTAGCCCAAAAGGTCAGACCCAATCATATGCAGAACTAGTGACCAATGGTATCACACAGACTGACCCCCACAGAGACAGCGAATCTGCCAGTGGATAGGTCTGGCGAAAATTTCACTCCCTTATCCCCTCCTAATTTATCACAAACCTTCCTCCAAACTCTCCACACACCCTACATGTCTGAAGAGCAGGTCCTCAAACCCTTGTCCAAGGAAAAAAAAAACACAGCCTCTATGGGACCAGACAACATCCCATGCTGTCTTCTAAACAGGCTAAAACATGAACTAGCATCGCCATTAAAAAGAAGTTTGTACTTACCACAACATTTCATCTGGGATGTCCATTTTTATTTATTTATTTTATTTTTATTTATTTTATTTTACATTTGTTGACCGGGATAGTCCGACTGGATAAATGTCCATTTTCAGCGGAGGACCTGGGAGAAAAGCTCCAAGATAATAATACTCATTGAACATTTAGTAAATGCTAGTTTCAAGCAGATTACAGTCATAAGCAATACCAGCATTTAGCACATATAGTACTTATTATAAAACACTTTACAAAACATAACATTATTTTCAGAGTTATATACACATGACATTACATTCAGGTTTAAGACACATTGAGTAGCAGTTATACAACTGACCCTTCCTGAAATGGTGTAATAGAAAAAAGTTAGAAGTAGTTGAAGGTAAGGCACCTACATAATAGAGAGGTCACTTAACCTTGACATATGGGCTCAGGTCCAATATCGGAAATGACTCAGCCATTACTAGAGCTCGCACAGGCCAAAAACTCTCGAGCTTCACCTCTACCCATAATTCTGCTCTCTTGGTTGCCTCAGATCAAGTCTGCAGATTAGAGATATAAAGTCAGAGATAAGGAAAGCCTTCATGGAAACCATTTCTGCTATGCCATAATGATTAAAGTTATATGTCCATTATCCATTCCACCAAAGGGTCTTCAAAGGCCGGGGATGGATGGAAGGGAGTCAAGGATAAATGAAAATGGACAACACAGATGGAACATAATGGTAAGTACATAACTTCTTTATCTGATGATGTCAATTTTAATTTTATCCTTGACATATGGAGCCGAGTCCCCAGCCCTTGGGAGGACTCACGAAAGGATATTCCTGAGCACCATTGAACCAAACGATGCTCTTCCCCTGGACACCAAATCCAATTTGTAATGAGTAATAAAGGTATGGGGAGTAGCCCAAGTTCCTGCTGCACACACATCCACTGAAGCTCTAGACTGGAAACTGCTGAAATGGCTACAGATCTCATAATCTGTGCCTTAACAGGCCTAGGAAAATCAATTTTCTTCTTGTTATAGATGCAAGATATACAATCCTTGAGCCATGTGGCTAAGGTCACCTTGCTGACTGGTTTACCAGACCTTGCACTTGTAAAGAAGACAAACAGTTGGTCAGATTTTCTTATGTCTTTCATTCTGTGTAGATAAAAACATAACTGCCTGTGAACATCTAACAAATGCAGACAGTATTTGCCTTTATTCATAAACCTGGGAAAGAACACTGGTAAATTAAGTCTGATTTATCTTAGACTCTGACACTACCTTAGGTAGAAAAGTGTCCTTAAGGGAACTCTGTTTTTGTGAAAAATCAGGCAAGGTGGTCTACATGATAAGGCTTGTATTTCTGAAATCCTTCTGGCAGAGGTTACTGCCACCAAAAATAAAGTTTTCCATGACGAATACTTTAGGTCACGGTGTGCATATGGTTCGAAGGGGTATAGTACAATGATTTGCAACACCAGATTTAGATCCCAAGGTGGAGTAGGATCCTTAAAAGGAGGTTTTAACAATAGTGTCCCTTTTAAAAAGGACTTACAGAGTTTATGAGAAGTCAGGGAATGTTCTTCCAAACCATTACAGAAATTTGAAATGGCTGCTAGTTGAATTTTAATGGGAGATGGGGAAGCTTCTGCACTGAAATGAGAAGCCAAGAAATCTAAAATGTTATCAATAGATGCAGAAAACGAGTCAATATCCTTTTCACGAGCCCAAAAGGTAAATCTCTTCCATATACTTGTATAGGGTTTACAGGTAGAAAGGCTTATGAGAAGCTAGAAGAATTTGACGTACTGGGGAAGAAAGGTTAACTCACCTGGCAGTTAATGTAACTGGAGGAACCATGCTGTCAGCTTGAGTTTCAGAATGTTTGGATGAACTAATCCCTCTGGATGGGACAGAAGGTCTGCAGCTGGGTACAGAGTCCAAGGTTGCTGAATCAGATAAGGCCAAAGAAAGGGGAACCATATCTGTCGAGGCCAATAAGGTGCAATGAGGATTACTTTGCTCTTCAGCTTTCTGTAAAAATTTTGAGATTAGAGGTAGGAAAGGTATATAGTATATAGAAGTCCGGAAATCCAAGTGTGGAGAAGAGCATCTCTTACTGACTTCCCCGGAGGAGGGATCAGGGCAAAGTATTTGCTGCATTTGTTGTTTAGGGGGGATGCAAATGGGTTGTAGCAGGGTTGGCCCCACTGATGAAAAATCATTTTCACTACTGATGCAACAGAATGGATCTGATGAGCTTGTCTGCTATCATGTTGGACTTCCCCAAATGTGTGTTGTTACCAGAAAGCGACTGGAGGCTATCGTCCACTGCCATACTCTGAGGGCTTCTCGACACAGAAGGTAAGACCTGGTTCCTCCTTGTTTGTTGATATACCAAATGACTGACATACTGTGTGTTTGGACTGCAATCATTCCTAGAGGAATGGAGCCCTGAAATGCTCGCAACACTAACAGCACCGCTCTCATCTCCAGGATGTTTATACGCAAATCAGCCTCGTCGGGTGACCAAGTGCCTTGAAATGTCTTTCCCAGATAATGCCCCCCCCCATCTGGGAAGCATCTGTGGTCACTATAGCCTTGGGAATGGGCAGGGTGAATGGGCGACCTTGCTGGGGTTGATCTGACTGAATCCACCATTTGAGACAGTCCTTGTAAGCTTGAGTTATTTTTATCTTTGCTGACGTGGGGGGGGGGGGTGAAGAAGGACCACTGGGTTTACAGCATCCATTGTAGAACTCATACAGTTTCTCACCACAGGAGCTAGAGTAATGGCTGCCGCCAATGAACCCAGAGCTTGTAACACTTTCCTGACCAAAATTTTTGAACTAAAAATTATCTTCCTTATTTGGTTTCTGATGTTGAGAAGATGAGGATATGGAATGGAGGCAACCATAGATGATGTGTTGAAGAGTGCTACAATGAACTCTAGTCTTTGGGTGGGTTGCAGTTGAGACTCTGAATGATTTACTGTGATTCCCAGCATCGAAAAAGCCTGTAATACCAGATCTGTCACAACTTGTACCAATCGATGCCCGGTTGAGGCAGTGATGAGCCAGTCATCCAGCTAAGGAAACACATGGATTCCGTGCAGTCTTAAGTGAGCTGCCACTACTGCCACACATTTGATAAACACTCTGGGTGGCTGTATTGAGTCCAAAGTTCAGAGCTCCAAAGTGGAAATGACTGATTCCCACATGGAAGCGAAGGTGCCTCTTGGATTGTCTGTTCATTTTTATATGATGATACGCATCCTGGAGCACATTCAATCGTTCTTGCCCAAAAAGGGTAGAATTGACTATACTGTGACCATCTGGAACTTTGTATACATGACTGACTTATTTAGCACAGTGAGATCCAAACTTGGTCTCCAGTCTCCTGTTTTCTTTGGAACTAAAAAGAACCCTGAGCAAGTCCTGGATCCTTTCTAGTCTGGTGGGACCTCTATTCTAGCAACTGTAACATCTGTTGAGTTGCTGGCTCCCGTTGACGGGGTGGAAAGTCCAGAAGCTTGCTTGCCATCACAGAGGGAAGGGAAAATGGTATGGAATAACCTCTGGTAATAATTCTCTGCACCCAAGTATTGTTTGTTAAACCTAGCCAGGCTGACTGGTGCAGGGAAAAACGTCCCCCGACTGCCTCCAGAGGATGATAATCAGGCCTCCATTCAGGAACACTGACAGGATCTGTTAAAGAACAATTATCTGGACCCATTATTTTGTGGGCCTCCTTTGCCTCTCTGGAGTCTTCTGTTATTACCATTTTCCCCTCTGCTCTGGGAGAACTGGTTCCACATGTGTCAGGAAATGGGCCTTGTGACTTCTTGGACCACATTTTACAACCCCTTCTCTAATTCCTTGAAAAGGTTCGTGGGGGGGGGAGGGGGTCAAAAACGTACTCCAACAGCAGAAAGTGTCTTCTCATTCTTCTCACACTGGGAAAGAGTTTCTTTCACTGTGGGGCCAAACAGTGAAACTCCGTCAAACAGTGCATTGACGAATGAAGACTTAAAAGGCTCTGCAATGTCACATAGGCGCATCCAGGCTCGTCTCCTCATGGCTAAGCCTGAACTCACTGCCTGTGCAGTACCTCTGTAGCACTGGATAATAGCTGTACAGATGAATTAACCACAGACTGTAAGGTATTCAACTGAGGAGCAACAGAAGCTTGCACCTCCTCAGTTACAACCTTTGCCAACAAACTGGAAAGTTCCTTGATTAAGTCCCTTTGCAGTCTCGTAAAATGGGCTAGATAACTCAGCGATCAGATAGCAAAAGTCGCTGAAGTGGAAACTCGCTTCTGCAGTGTGACCATCGACCTAGACTCCCTGTTAGGAGGATGGACAGTTGAACTCTCCTCTGCAGGTTAGCCACTGCCACAACCATGGCATCAACCGGTACACCCTTACTATTACACCGCCTTTCTACTGGGAGTGCCATAATCCTATCAGTTTTTTTTTGGTACTGACTTGACCGAATCTGGCTCCTTCCACACCTTGTGGCAAATCAAATCCAATTCGTCAGGAGGCAGGGTGACCCAGGAGGAAGATGGGCCAGTGCCAAAAGCCTCCAAGTATTCTGATTCCTCATAGGAAGGAGTGTGGGCAGACCAACCACCCTTCTGTTTCAGGAGTTTAAGGATGTCTCCAAAGGAGACATCTTCGGGTGGTGGGTTGGGGGACCCTTCCCTCTCATCAAAATCAGTACCTATGGTATCAGAATCCTCTGGTGAGTCAAGGTGTTTCCTCTCACATCTTCTCTCCCAAGGGACTTTTTTGGTGGGATGATCTGGAGAAGTATCGGAAGAGCTAGGGATCCCAGACTGGGTAGACTGAAGGCCCTGGGATGGTTGTCCCCATGGTGTGAAATGATGGGGATCATGGGCCAAAACCAAATGGGTAGCCAGGGATGGGTCTGAGAGGGGAGGACCAGGCTGCTCTGAAGGTTCAGAGAACACCTTCTGAACCACCTTCAAGGCTGACCTCCCCAGGGAGAAGTAGAAAATCAACAGAGCAGATAACCAGGGTCTCTGGTCCACTGACCCCCTCCCCCTCACTCCCAGAGGAAGACTTCCCAAGGAGGAAGATGGAGCAGACCTGTCCAGCGAAGAGACTGCAAGAGGGATGGAAGGCTCCGAAAACATCGGAGCCAACTCCACCCCTCCGGACCTGAAGTAAAGGCATCGGCTCCAGGAGCCCTCTGGATCCGAACACATCAGCGGGGAGAAGCTCAAGGTCATAGTTGGATCCAAAGAGACTGATCTCCTCAGGTCTGACCCAGATGGGCCCAGGATGCTCGGACCCAACAACTCTTACAGCAAGAGATCAGTCAGAGTAGGAGTGGAAGATGGAGGACTTCCCAAATCCCATGGAGTCAGAACTATCATGGGGTTGGAACTATCAAGGTATCCTTTTAGATCTACTCGGTGACCAGCTCCCTCACCATTCTCTCCACATCTGCTTTGTTGAGGCTTTGGGTCAAATGAGAGGACACAATGAAAGCAGGCCTGGAATGCCTCTCCAAAAATGGAGAAAGGAGCCGAGATGGAGCCAGGTCTATAGAAGGAAAATAGGTATGCAGAGGCACCTTCTTCGGCTCTGAGACCTTTGAAACAGCAGGAAAAGTCAGATCTGATTTCGACAATATTTTTGTCGGCTCCAAAGAGGCTGGAATCTCAACCAACCTAGGCCTTTTCCCATATTTATGAGAAGTTGAAGGCTGATATCTCAGTAAAGCCATGGAGAAAGAAGAGGGCAGCAGGCCTTTCAAAATCAGCTTATTTTTCCTTTCATTAGTCACTCTGGAATTAAAAGCCCCACAAATCTCACAGTCTTGGTCCAAGTGCTCAGGACCTACACAATATAGGCAAAGAGAATGTTCATAGGAAAAGGGCATCTTGTGCCCACAATGGGTAGACATTTTGAACCCCTTCTCAGACATAAAGGCAGGGGAAGAAAATGGGAAATCCAAAAAAGAAAATAGAAAGGATTAGGTTGGGGGAAAAATGATAAGGAAAGTTTTAATTTTTTTTAAGATAGCATACGGTGAAAAAGGAGAGACAAAGATCAAGGAGCAATTCAGAAGGAAAAAAAGGTAGTATATATTTTAGGTGTGAATGATGTTTTACTAAACAGTACTCGTGGGGGACTAATGAAAAGGTTAATGTGGGAAGTGAAGAATATGAAAATGCTTTTATTACAGATTATAATGGAGACGCCCATGTTATTACAGATATTTATGTTAAGGAATGGGCTAGATTTGCTACTTTTTCTCATTTGAATTTTATTTTTGATAAGCCATTAAAGTACATATTTAGGAAGGGGCGTAATATTAAGGATATTTTAGAGAATAATCAAAGTAGTTGTAACAAAAGAAATAAAGTAGGAACTTTTAAATGTGGCTTTTGTCAGCAAAGTCCTTTTATTGCCAACAGTATAGATATATATGTTAGCAGTAGAGATAAACACATTATAGCGAAGTCTAGTATCTAGCTGTGATACTAAAAGGATAGTATATACTGCACTATGTGAGAAATGCGAGGAATTTTAAATAGGCAAAACAGAAAAGATTATTTCGAAAAGGATCTATGATATAAAAAAGAAAACCAGAGAAATGCACTTTATAAGCATACACTCTCATGTCAAACTGCCATATTTGTATATTTTGTATTAGAGGATGTCCCAATGGATGTTAGGAGTGGCCCTTGGGAGACAAAGCTAGAATACAGAGAAGTGTATTGGCAAATCATATTAGAAGCCAACAAATGGCCAGGCTTAAATGATATGGTCTCCTTTGGCCCGGTTTTAAAATTGAGATAAGCCAAGTTATAGTTGATTAGGTACATTAAATGTATATGTTTTTAATTAAGATGTGTGTGTGTGTGTATAAAACTTAATGGATTTGGAGCATTCATGTTGTTTTTGCTTTAACTGTGGCCGTTGGAGTGGAATTTTATATATTTCAATAAACTTTGGTAGGCTACAGTGGCAACAGCTCATCCGAGTATTCTTTTTGGTTTACTGGTCATTTTTTGAACACTTTTATCCTTCTTTTTGTGGTTAAGGTAGTATATATAAAACATAAGGTAAGTATCACCTAAAATACAGCGATGCTTGAGAGCTCTTCAGTAACCATGTTTGGTTGCAAAAGCGGCAAACGAGATCTGAGGTGACAAGGCAGCAGTGCACTGTGGCTAGGGGAGAGCATGACAGCTCGAACGTTTCCACAAGCTGTAGTAATGATCGAGTCAGATCTGATCTCGGATCTGGAACCCATTTGTGAGGATGAATGTAAATTGACAAGATCAGGTATATGAGTTTCCATGGAAAAGAAATTTACTGTTTCTCATGTCAAAGTCTGTTTTCAAGGTGCGAATATTTTGTTTAGAAAACAGCAGGTTTTTTTTTTGTAAAATTTGAAATACAAGTTTTAAATGAAATCCAAATCTCTGATGACTAAGAGTAAAGAAGAAAACAGTATGTACACTGACACTATTTTTGCAAACTCTTCTTTGCAGCTCCCAAAAACGGCAAAGGAGTTGATATTTGTCAGACCATACAATCTGCATTATTGGCAATGATAAGAACTTTCATCTTCAGCATCCATTATGTAGTCATTGTTTGCATATTACTATGACACAGCCTTCTGTACAAGAATGGACTGAAAAGGTGAAAAGGATTTTAACACTTAAACATTGTAAATCTGGTAGTTATCACAGAGGACTAAAGCTACAAATTGTTAATGAGCAGCTTCCTATGGCAAGGGTACAGGGTTTGAATCTTTCCACCTTCATTTACATACTGTGTGACACTGAATAACTTACTGAACCAAACAGTGCTTTTGGAGCAAGTGGGAATATGGGCTAGGCTCTCTAATGGTCTCCCAGATTGAATACCAAGTAACTATGAACCTGCTGTCGTTGTCTGGCAGCCTTTCCTTATTGTATAGCTAATCTAGTTTATGAAATGTTATGGCCATATCATCAGCACATCATTTCTTTAATGTAACACAGCAACTTAAACAGTGTTTATGGTATGTGGACAGAGTGACATACAAGTTAATGGGGGAATGGAATGGTTGGGGGGGGGGGTGGTCCATTACCCTGCCTAGGGCCCCATTTGACCATGATACGGCTCTGGCATTACCCTCACAAACACTCAATGCAAATTCCACATTGAAAGAACTAGTAGTGCCTTTCTCCAGGGTGGGGATTCCCTGAATAATTCTTACTAATCAAGGGATCCCATTCCTGTCAAGAGTGATGTATGATCTTTGAAGTGCTTAAAGTGAATAAGCTAAGGACATCTGTACAATACCTTCCAACAACTGGACTAGTTATATGCTTTAACAAAACTTTAAAGTACATACTGTGAAAGACTATTGATACAGATGGAAAAAAATAAGACCAACTGCTGCCATATATTCTCTTTGCTGTAAAAGAAGTTCCCAAGCCTCAAGTGGGTTCAAAACACCTGAATTGCTTTTAGTAGGTATTGCCAAGGTTTGTTAGATACAGCAAAAGAAACAATAAATAAAGAAAATACTCTCTTTAAAAGTGTAATAAGGCATTTTTCAGACCTGCTGAACAGATTAGGAACTATGATGCCTGTAGTGAATGACTGTATTGAGAGGGCACAGCAGGGATTAACAGAGGACATCTAACAAGTGCCTCTGTAACAGAGTTCAGAGCAGGAGATAAGGTACTTCCATTAGTACTCACCATAGAAAATCAGGCAAGGGTCTTTTGAAGTAATTGAGAAAGTGAAGTGAATTGTAAGATGAGATGGATAGAGATAAGGAAACAGAACAACTGTATCACATAAATGTTTGGAAACCACATACAGAAATGAAAACTTTCTGTAGTATGTTTTATACGTTCACAAGCAGTTACTCGGCATATGGCCCAGGAGACCACAGAGGAGCCTAGACTCACTTCCCAATTGCCCCAGAGCACCACCCTGGTTAAGTGACTTGCTCAGAATTGCACAACAGGCAAACTGAGGCTGACAGAATCAAATCCTGGACTACAAGAATCATCTTAACAGCTCAAAGCCTTAATCCTCTGGGCTGTTTGTGAAGAAAATTAAGATATGTCCTGAGGACAACACAGGGGAGATTCTATCAGTGTCTTAGAAATGGAAAGTAAATGAGAAATAAAATCAGTTTAATTCAGCACAATACAGAAACTGTACTGGGACAGAAAGAATACTTATCACCCTATTGAAAACCAAAGTTCCAATGCTAAGCAGTTAGGGATAAAGTACAAAAGAAGCTTAAACTTGGGATTATAGGAGTGGAGGTGTGATGGGGAAGAAAGAAGTAATTGGGAATACATTTTTCTGGGACTTGTAATGATTTGGCAGACTTTAAAGATTCCCTGCAGACTACTCTGTCAGAAATACTGGGGTGAACAAATTTATGTATCTAAGGAAATGATTTTTTTGAGCTATGAGACAGAATCGGAAGTGCCTAGACATAGTAAGACCTTGATGAGCCTAATTACAGTGCCTGACAAAAAAAACAATTACTGGAAAATGGAAATCAAATTCTAAACCGACTGTACTATAAGTAGTGAATATAGTAACAGACATAAAACAACTGAATTTGGATCTTTAGAAAAGGGTAGGAGCAAATTACATAGAAAAAATGATTGTGGGAACAATACATGCAAAGGAAGAACAAGGTTTAATTGAAGGCAGGATTTGAATGAGCTATTTTTATTTATTTATTTATTTATTTTACATTTGCTTACTGGGAAAGACTGACTGGACAAAATGTACTTTTTTCAGCGGAGACCTGGGGAGAAAAGCGTCACATTTATATATAAAAAGAAGTGATGTTCTTACTGCAATGTTCCATCTGTGTTGTCCATTTTCATTCTTCTTCAACCTGTGAGTCTCGGATCAGACTCGGATGCTTTCCAAGCTCAAGATTCGAAGCTCAAGCTCCTTCTCTCCATCCCATAATGTCTCCTTCCCCAGAATACCTCAGAACAAGTTTGCTAAAAATATATAGCCAAGGTACCTACATAGTCACATAAAAAGAAAAAGATTCAGGGACTTGGCATAGGAACTACAGTTCTCTCATAGAGAATAACTCTGTCAGGACTACATAGAAAAAGGCTAGGGGGAAGGAGGATGAGGAGGTCAAGGAAGAATGAAAATGAACAACACAGACAGAATGTTATGGTAAGAACTAACTTCTTTATCTGATGTTGTCATTTTCATTTGTTCCTCGACCTGTGGAACAGAGTCCCCAGCTACACAGAACCTAGCGTGGCCCTCATGGAAAGATATTCCGAAGCACTGTAGAGCCAAAAGTGCCTCTATTCTGAGACACGATGTCTAGTTTGTAAAGAGAAATAAACGTATAAGGCCTTGACTGAGAGGCAGCTGCACAAATATCAATTGACATTCTCGAGGAAAAGGCTTGAGAAGTCGCCATAGATCTCATAGAATTAGCTTTGACACTCTCCAACAAAGATATACCTTTTGATGAATAAACAAAAGAGATGTAAATCTTGCAACCACCTGGCCAGAGTAGGTTTAGCAAATGCTGTACCTTTCCTAACCTCTAAAAAGGATAAAAGCAGCTGGTGAGATTTTCTGAAGGATTTTATCCTGTCCAGATAAAAACAACTGCCTATGAACATCAAGAAGATGCAGCGTGCATTCTCTATTGTTCTGAAAAATGGGGAAGAAAACAGGAAAATGAATGGACTGATTGATATTGCTTTCTGTGGCCACTTTAGAGAAAAAGGATGGATTAGTCTGTAAGGATAATCCATCCTTATGGAAGATCAAGTAAGGAGGTTTAGGAGAGAGGGCTTGGGGCTCAGAAACACTTTTGTTGATGTAACAGCAACTAAAATTAGAAGTTATGTACCTACCATACCGTTCCATGTTAGTTGTCTTCTTCTCGCCTTCTTTCTTGCTGGATGGGTTCAGAGCCGAACCTCGGCTCCGACTCGGCCACTCTAAAAGCTCGAGAGCTAGTTCCACCGGCTCGAGGCTCCCCTATATCCCACAATGCTAGGCGGTAACTCCTCAGATCTCGTTTGAAAGCTAGGCCAAGCAAGAAAAAACTCCATAACATGGAGAAAGGTAACCCACCTCTATAAGGCTGAGTGTGAGGTGTCCTAAACCTAACAGAGGAATATATAGAGGTGGTAGCATGGGAGAAAGATAAAGAGGTCACAAGACGATCTCCTCTAGGTCTGTCCAGGCTAGGGGGAAGGAGGGTGGGACGCAAGAAAGAAGGCGAGAAGAAGACAACTAACATGGAACGTTATGGTAGGTACATAACTTCTAAATGTTAAGTTGTCTATCTCGCCTTCATTCTTGCTGGATGGGACCGCGTCCCTAGCACTTTGTCCCGGGTGGCCTATCGGAACAGACTCTTTGAGTACAGTGGAACCAAAGTTGGCTCGGCTTCTAGAGGCTAAGTCCAACTTATAATGAGATATGAAGGTATGGGGAGAAGCCCAAGTAGCTGCAGAACAAATCGAATCAATAGGCAGTCTGTCTTGAAAAGCTATAGATGTGGCTAAAGCTGTAGTCGAATGAGCCCTGGGTTTGGATGACAGCTGTTGATGTCTGATCTCATAAACAAGGGTAATCAATGAAGTAAGTCATCTAGAGAGAGACACCTTAGAAACTGGAAGGCCCATTCTACCTTCTGCATAGGACACAAACAGTTGATCGGATTTCCTGGATTGTTTGGTCCTGTCTAAATAGTACCTAAGTTGGCGATGAACGTCCAGGCAGTGTAATCTCTGTTCTGATCTGTTCGAATAGTTAGGGAAGAAAACTGGAAGATCAATGGTTTGATTCAAATTTGCTGGTGAAGCTACCTTAGGCAAAAAGGATGGGTTAGTACGTAAAAATACCCTATCCTTATGAAACAATAGATAAGGGGGTCGACTACACAGAGCATGGAGTTCAGAGACTCTTCGAGCTGAAGTGATAGCTACCAGAAAGAGTGTTTTCCAAGATAGTAACTTCATTGAGCATGAAGCCGCGGGTTCAAAGGGGGAAAGAATTAAGGACGCCAGAACCAAGTTGAGATCCCATTGAGGAGTAGGATCCCTGATAGGTGGTTTGAGGAGAAAAACTCCCTTTAGAAAAGCTTTGCAGAGCTTGTGAGACATAATGGAAGACTCTGAGACACCGACATGAAAAGTTAGATATAGCCGCCAATTGAACCTTGATGGTGGACGGAGACGAACCTGAGTGGAAAAGTTCGGCTAGAAAATCCAAAACAGACTGAATAGAAGCAGTGAAAGGATCTACATCCTTTGACTGTGCCCAACAGGAAAAAACGTTTCCACTTACTATTATAAATCTTCCGAGTGGAGGATTTATGAGAGGCTATCAAAATATCGCGAACTGAGTGAGATATTAGAGGAAGCCTGGCTAAAGTTGGAATTGGAGAAACCATGCTGTGAGGTTCAGAGAAGGGAGGGAGCGGTGCAACTGACCCGACTGATGGGTCAGGAGGTCTGGAACTGGGTCCAGATGCCAGGGTTGCTCCAACAGATAACGGTGAAGAAATGGGAACCAAACCTGTCGAGGCCAGTAAGGGGCAATGAGGATCATGGAAGCTTTCTGAGCGATGGCTTTCTGAATTAGTTGAGATATCAGTGGGAAGGGTGGAAAGGCATACAAAAGTCCCCGGGGCCAATCGTGGACTACAGCGTCTCTGCTGGGGTGCCTGGTTGGAGAAAGAGGGTGAAGAAATCGTCGCACTTGCTGTTTTGGGGAGTAGCAAAAAGGTTGCAGCAAGGCCGGACACACTTTTGAAAAACTTTCTCCAACACTGAATTCTTCAGAGACCACTCGTGAGGCATGAGAATAGCTCTGCTCAATTTGTCCGCAATCACATTGGACTTCCCGGGAATGTGCGTTGCTAACAGAAACAGCTGAGAAGAAATCGCCCATTGCCACAGTCTGAGTGCCTCTCGACATAGGGGGTAAGATCTGGTTCCGCCTTGTTTGTTGATGTACCACACTACAGACATATTGTCTGTCTGGACTGCTACAGTTCCCTTGGGAAGAGAGTCTTGTAAGGCTTGCAACGCTAGAAGCACTGCTCTCATATCTAGGACATTTATGTGCAAGTGGCACTCGAAAGGTTGCCACATGCCTTGGACCGTCCTGCCCTGGTAATGCCCCCCCACCCGATCAGGGAGGCGTCCGTCGTCAATGTAGCAACCGGAGGGGGAGGAACAAAAGGTCTCCCTAGGAAGAGCTGGGGAGATGTGATCCACCAAGAGAGATGATTCTTGCACGATTGTGTTATCCGAATAGAATGGGACATTGGAAGTCGTTGGAAAGACCATTGTGTGAAGAGCATCCATTGTAAGATTCTCATGTGGAAGCGAGCTAATGGTAGAAGAGGGATGGCCACCGCCATTATCCCTAAGACCTTCAGGATCAGTCTGGCTTTGACTTTGTTGCTCTGCAAGACAAGAGAGACTTGTCTGTGTATGTCTGCTATTCTCTGCTCTGTGAGTCTGGCTGACATGTTGACTGTGTCTAGATTTGCGCCTATGAAGGTAATAGCATGACAAGGCGACAAGACAGACTTTTCGTAATTTATTGAAATGCCTAGTGTTTGACATGTGTGTAAGGTGTAGTCTCTGGCAAGAAGGAGAAGATGCTTGGTGGGGGCTGTTAGGAGCCAGTCGTCTAAATACGGAAACACCTGGAATCCTTGTTGTCTCAGCTGAGAGGCGACCACTGCCATACATTTGGTAAACACTCGGGGGGCTGTAGTGAGACCAAAGGGCAGGGCCCTGAACTGAAAATGACTGGTTCCCAGCCTGAAGCGGAGAAATCTCCTGGAGCGTCGGTTCATTCTGATGTGATAGTACGCACCCTGGAGATCTATAGAGCACATCCAGTTGTCCCGCCCCAGAAGGGGCAGAATGGACTGCAGCGTGACCATCTAAAATGTTGTTTTCTTGACAAACTTGTTCAAGTTGCTGAGATCCAAAATAGGTCTCCAGTCCCCTGTTTTCTTTGGAACCAAAAAGAATTTGGAGTAGATTCCGGATCCTTGTTGGTCTGCTGTAACTGGTTGAATAGCTCTTTTTGCTAGCAGCTTTGAAATTTCTAATGCTGCTTGCTCCCTTTGACTGGGTGGAACGTCTGGAAGGGATTTTCCGGACTGCTTTGGAATGCGAAAGAAAGGGATTTTGTAGCCTTCGGAAATGATAGACTGTACCCATTTGTCTTGAGTAAGGGAAAGCCAGGCTTCTGGGTACAGAGATAATCTTCCCCCGACTGCCTCCGAAGGTGGACAGTCGGGCAACACCTCAGGGATGCTGAAAGGGCTTGTCAGAGAAGGATTCTCGACTGCCCTGATTCTGCGGGCCCCCTCTGCCTCTAGGACGGTGTCTATTATTATTGTTCCCCCCTCTGCCTCTAGGGGGGAACCGACTCTGTGCATCAGGCAAAACTCCTTGTGGTTGTTTGCAGAACCACATCTTTCCCCCCTTCTGGCCTTTGGGGTAAGGCCTAGAAGGAGTAGAAAAACGGACTCCGACAGCAGAGAGAGTCTTGCCATCAGTCTCGCACCTAGTCAGGGTTTCCTTCACTTGAGGACCAAAGAGGGATGATCCATCAAAAGGGGAGTTAGTGAAGGACGCCTTGAAAGGGTCCGCAAAGTTACACAGCCGCATCCAGGCGTGCCGACGTAATGCCACACCTGTACCTGCCGCTCTACTTGCCCCATCCGCCGCGTATGAAAGAAGGCGCATGGAGGAGTTAGCTATTGAGTTGAGGGTCGCTAGCTGAGAGTTCATCCTATCCTGAAAACCCGCAGCTGTTGGACCCTTTAACATTTCACTCGCTTCCTTGAGCAAATCCCTCTGGAGACGAGTGAAATGACACAGGTAATTCAGCGAGCACATAGAAAAGGTCGCTGACGAGAACATCCGCTTCCCGTACCTGTCCATAGTCCTAGACTCCTTGTTAGGAGGATGAACAGGCACTGAAGGATCAGCAAGCTCCTTCTTGGTGGCTGCAGCCACCACCATAGCATCAACAGAGATGCCTTTGGTCAAGAATTCTTTGTCTTTGGGGGCAGTGATAAATTTTGATGGTCTCCTGGGGGTGGGTTCCACTGAGTCAGGAGCCGTCCAGACCTTCCTCGCCACCACTTCCATGAGGGGGTCAAAGGGAGGGGACACCCAGGAGGTGGAAGGGCAGAGCAAAACACCTCAAGATACACTGATTCATCCTCTGAAGGGTTGAGGGCTGGCCAATTCCCCCTCTATTTTAAGATTTCGAGGATGTCTGCAAATGAGACATCTTCAGAGGGGGAACGAGGGGAACCTTCAGAATCCTCTAAATCAGTGTCAGAGGTGACAGACTCAGGGGAGTCGATGTGCTTCCTCTTGCACTGCCTCTTCCTAGGGGGCTCTCCTACCGGGTCAGGAGAGGCCTCGGAAGAGGAGGAGATCCCCACTGGGGATACTTGAGGAGCTGGCTCTCTACGATCCGGGATGAGGGAGTGAGAAGAAATCACCGCAGGCACCGTGGAGGGAGGGGCAGATGGAGCCGACTGTGGGGTTGAACCAGGTTCCAACACGCTCCTCATGACCTCAAAGGCACCCCTGTCAGGCAGAGCCAGAGGTCTCCGCTCCGAAAAGCTGAAAACCTCCCATGGCACCGACAGTGATGGCTCCGAGGTCGATGTCGGAGCCGAACTCACCAGCGCCGAAGCACCGAGAGGGAGAGCGGGGTTGGACAAGGGTCCAGTGCCACTCACCCCCTCGGAGCCGACGAGGGAAGTCCGGCGCCGAGATTCTTCCAAAGAAGACATCGGAGCAGACGACGGCACCGAAGACAAAGGTATCGGTTCCGACGCACCCACAGTCTCGGGTCCGAGCTGCCCCGGCTCCGAACTCAAGAGAGTCAGAGGAGGAACATTCTGGGTGACAGGATTAGCCATCGACTGTTGAGTCAGGCTCTGAAGCATTTGGGCCAGTGCCTCGGACTTAAGAAGTCAACTCACTACCCTCTGAAGGTCATGATCTGACAGTCTCAATGACCTAGAGGAGTGAGATCTATGGCTCCGTTCAGACAACAATGGAGATGCTGGAGCCGAATGAACGGAGCCGATAGATGGTGACCTGGACCTCTTTCTAGAAGTCGGTTCTGATAACCTTATCGGAGCTGACTCAGCAGTGACTACCTCGGCTCCAGCCGGAGCCGAGGGAACATGTGTTCGAGAATCATCGGCTCCAGCCGGAGCCGATGTTCGAACAGGTTTCGAAGCCCCCGAAGTCGACTCAGATACAGGAGCCGACGGTCTGGTAGGCTTGGAGGGTTTCCCCGAAGATTGAGTCGGGGGCCCCTCAGGCTTCAATAAGCCCCTTAAAATAAGCTTATTTTTTCATTCCTGCAGTACTCTAGGGCTGAAACCATGGCAAACAGCACATGAGTCCTGCAGGTGCAAAGGTCCCAGGCAGTATACACAAGAAGTGTGACCGTCTGTCAGAGACATCTTCTGACAGCACGAGTCACACTTCTTAAAGCCTGAGACCTTCGATTCTTTAGACATTTTTAAAGAAGGAAGTGTAATCACTCACACTCACACACACACAGATTACACTAATTGAAATTAAACTAAATTAAACTAAATAATTCCCTACAGAAAACACAGTCACTCCAACTACTAGGAAGGGAGGGATGGGGCCTAAGGGAAGAACTCTTGAAAGTTCTTGGAAAAAAAAAAGGGGGGGGGGGATTTGCAAGGGAATGGTAAAGAAACTACCTAAATAAGTAATTAATACAGAAAAACTAACTTAAACGGGGTCTATCTTAGTTAAACTTTGTTTTAAAGCAACTAACCTGAAGAGCCGGTTGGAAGAGCACCTCGATCGCTATACCGGAAAACGAGATCTGAGGAGTTACCGCCTAGCATTGTGGAATATAGGGGAGCCTCGAGCCGGTGGAACTAGCTCTCGAGCTTTTAGAGTGGCCGAGTCGGAGCCGAGGTTCGGCTCCGAACCCATCCAGCAAGAATGAAGGCGAGATAGACAACTTAACATGGGCTGTTTTCCAGGAGAGAAACTTTAGATCTATCTTAGCTGCTGGTTTAATGAGAGGAAGAACGAAAGTAAGATTCCAAGGGGGAGTTGGATCCATGACTGGGGGGCAAAGTAAAAAGGTGCCTCTTAGAAAAACCTCACATAGCTTAGAAGAAGCTGGAGAAAGAAGAGCTTTCACCAATGTGGAAATGCAAAATGGCTGCCAACTGAACCTTCACTGAAGACATCTGGCTCCGTTCTGGAACAGGAAAGCCAGGAAATATAAAATAAAACGAAAAAGAGCCGTAAAAGGCTCTATCAGCTTCTGCTGAGCCCAAACACAGAATCTTTTCCATTTACTCTTGTATATCTTTCTAGCAGATGTTTTTGTGAGCTGATATCAGAATCTCTCAGACTGCGGATGAAAGCCTGGAATGTCTAGCCATCACTGGAACTGGAAAAACCATGTGGTCAATTTTAAACCATTAAGATTCGGATGAGTCTGCCCCAAGGGATGGACCAACAGGTCTGGAAGTGGTTCCATAGTCCATGGAGGACAAAGTAAATGAGATGAGAGGAAGGTGAACCAAATCTGGCGAGGCCAGAAAGGAGCAATGAGGATTACTTTGGTCTTCAACAGATGAGCTTTCTGTAGGAATTTGTGAATCAGGGGTAAGGGTGGGAATGCATAAAGTAGACCAGGAGGCAAAGCATGGACTAGAGCATCTCTCAGGGGCTGTCCCTGAGGAAAGATCAAGTTAAAGAACTTGCTGCATTTGTTGTTGAGGGAAGTGGCAAAGAGACTGCAGCAAGGCTGACCCCACTTGAGGAAGGTCATGTTTACCACTGACTGGTTCAGAGACCACTCATGAGGTATCAGCACAGTTCTGCTGAGCTTGACCGCTAGAATGTTGGACGCGTCTATATCAAGTTATCGAAAGTTTACTTAATCGAATCAATAAAGGCCGAACTTTATTGATCGATTAAGTAAAACATCGAGTAACGTAAAAAAAAACTAAATGGCGTAAGCAGGGGGCAAGCCCCCCTTACCCCCCACATCTCCCTACTTAAATATACCAACTCTGAGACCACACTACATTGAGGTAAAAGGAAATCTCCACTTACAGAGATTTCCGTTTACTTGCACGATGTTCTTCACTTTCGATATTGTCATGCCAACAATATCAGACTCGATATTGTCAGCTTACGACAACGTAAAGTAGACCCATGTTGGACTCCCCCAGAATGTGCGTTGTGACTAGAAAGCGGTTGGTAGAGATCACCCACTGCTACAATCTCATTGCCTCTAGACACAGTGGATAAGATTTGGTCCTCCCCTTGCTTTTTGATGTACCACACTATGGACATATTGTTAGTCTGAATGGTAATGGTCCCCTAAGGAAGAAACTTGTATAGTGTTTACAACGCCAAAAGAACCACTCTCATCTCCAGGACGCCGATATGCAAATTGGTCTCCTGAGATGTCCATGTGCCTTGGACAGTCCGTCCCAGGAAATCACCCCCCCAAATGGGAGGCGTCCATGGTCAGCATGGCATTTGGCAGAGGAAGAACAAGAACAAAGGGACGACCTTGGTTGACTTCTGAGGAATGAAGCCACCACAGAAGAGAATATTTGCATACCCATGACAGTTTTATAGGTTGAGTTACAAGTTACAGAAAGTTGATGTAACGACCACTGAAATGATAACGTCCACTGTAAGATTCACATATATAAGCGTGCTGTGGGTAGTAGGGTTTTCATGGCAGCCATAGAACCTAACGCTCTTAGTACTAATTTCACTGAAGGGGATGGGATTGCTAGGATTTGGGAGACATGAAGTCTCAGAGTCAACACTCTGTCTGGAGATAGTTTTGATTGTGTCCAAATGAGCTCCAATAAAGTCTATCAGCTGTACAGGACAGAGCTGCAATTGTGTGTTGACAGTTATGCCAAGAGTGGAAGCCAGTTTTAACAGGTAATCCTGGCTTGAATGAAGAGATGCCTGGTTGAAGCGGTTAGGAGCCAGTCGTTGAGATAATGCTGCATACTGCCATGCATTTGGTGAACACCCTGAGGGCTGTGGTGAGACCAAAACGGAAGCACTCGGAACTGGTAATGACTGGCTCCCAACCTGAAATAAAGATGCTGTCTGGAGCGCCTCTCAATCTTGATATGGTAGCATGCATCATTCAGGTCTACTGAGCATATCCAGTTGTCCATCTTCAGAAGAGGTAGGTTGGATTGGATCATGACCATCCTAAATTTTGAGTTTTTCACTGATTTGTTCAGAGATGTTAGATCCAAAATCAGCCTTAGGTCCCCCTGTCTTCTTTGGTACTAAAAAGAACCAATCCGACTTGGCCGGGAGGTACCTCCTGGATGACTCATTTTTGGAGCAGCTTTGTAATTTTGAATGCTGCTGCCTCCCTCTCATTGGGTGGCACACCTGGGAGTTAAGTCTTTGCTTTGGGAAGATTTAAAAAAAGAATAGGGTATCCTGTGGATATGATCCTTCATACCCACTGATCATTTGTGATGGCTATCCAGGCTTCTAAGTGCAAGGGTAAGTTCCCCTCCTGACTTCCTCCAGAGATGGCCAGTTTGGCAACCCTTCAGGAGCGCTGAAAGGGTCTGTTCAAGAAGGAATCCTGAGACCCCTGATTCTGCAGACCTCCTCTGCCCTCGGGGCAGTGTTTACCATTGTAACTGTTCCTTCCCTGCCTCTGGGGGAAAAGTCTCCTTGAGATTCCTAAAAAGGACTATGAAATTTCCTGAACCACAGTTTTCTTCTTCCATTCTGCTTCCTGGAGAAGGATCTTTGTGGAGTAGAAAAATGGATTCCAATGGCAGGCAAGGTCTTTCCATCTTTCTTGCTGTGGGAGAGTGTGTCACAAGCTATTGGGCCAAACAGAGATGAACCATCAAAGGGTGCACTGACAAAGGATGCCTTGAAGGTTTCCACAAAGTCTAACAGCTGCATCCAAGCATGGCGCCTAATGGCAATGCCAGAATCAGTGGCCCGAGAGGTGCCTTCTGCGGCATGGGCAATCAGCCCCATGGCCGAATTAAATATTGATTGGAGAGTGCTCATTCTGGAGGAAAAGGTCTTGCGTTCCTCTTCAGACATGGGCTTAGTGACCGAACTATAGAGTTCTTTGATCAAGTCTCTCTGTAGTCTGGTAAAATGGGGTAAGTAGCTCAGCGCTCATAAAGCAAACGTGGATAAAATGTAAACCTTCTTGCCAAACCTGTCCAAAGCCCTAGACTCCCTGTTAGGGGAACGGACAGTGAAGCTTGTCTGAGCTAGCTCCTTTTTGGTGGCTGACACAACAACCATGGCATCTACTGGGATCCCTTTGGTTCAGTGTAATTTGTCTAAGGGGGTACTTAGTATCTTATCAGTCCACTTGGGAATGAGGTCTACGGTGTCTAGATCCTTCCATGCCCTGGTGGAAACCAACTCAAGAGAATCCACTGGGGACACACACCCAGGATGTTGATGGGCCAGTGCCGAAGGCCTCCAAGAGCACAGACTCCTGTGCGATAGGGCTTTGGGAGGACCATCCTCTCTTTTGAATGGAGGATCTCGAAGATGTCTACAAAGGAAACACTGTCGGATGGATATCTAGGGGGCCCTTCCCCCTTCTTGAAGTCAGTGTCCGTAGTGATGGATTCCTGCATGGAATCCAGGTGTCCCCTTTTACACCTCTTCTTCCAGTGGACTTCCTCAGTAGGATACTTCAGAGAGGTATCAGGAGAAAAACGGGGTTCCATACTGGGAAGAGGTTCAGGGCTCTGCAGCACCGGTTGTCCTGGTGGAAGATGAGAGACCTCCATGGAGGTGGGGATCAGATTCGATGGTGGAAGAACCGGGAATCCCTTAGGATGAGCAAGAACTCTCTCCACCACCTTGAAGCCAGATGGACTATGAGAATTTGAGAGTTGTCCCTCTGGAGCCGAAGCCATTGGAGCAGACTTCTCCTGAACCACTGCAATCTTCTGCACTGAAGGGGGAATGCGACTGGTCAAATATCAGACTCCTCAAAACGTCGGAAACTGCACTTCTGACTGCTGAAAACAGCGAAAGTGCACACAACAAATCCCACAATCCAGAAATGTCGAATATGTTCGAAGCACCCGACATTTCCAGATTTCCCCCAACACCGTTATGCAGGGGGGCAAGCCCCCCACAACCCTGCTAATTTAATATACTAACTCTGAGATCGGACTACAGTGAGGGAAGGAGTAAATGTTCTGACCTCCACTGTAGTGCGATTTGCACTCAGAAAGCCAAATTCATGCGAGCGAATACATAGTGGCATTCACCAAGTTGTGATTTCAACAATACGTGGTTCGTCATTGCGGAATTTTAAAAATCATCCTTTCGCACATCTGCCATCATAGATGTGCACTTCACACAAATGAAGGTAAACCATATATATATATATATATATATATATATATATAGATATAGATATATATATATATATATATATATATATATATATATATATATATATATATATATATATATATATATATATATATATATATATATATATATATATATATATATATATATATATATATATATATATATATATATATATATATATATATATATATATATATATATATATATATATATATATATATATATATATATATATATATATATATATATATATATATATATATATATATATAAATGAACTTGAAAGGAGGATAGGAGAATTGGAAGGAAGAGCAAACAACAAGAATGGCTGACAGCCAACCTATAGAAACTCTTATATCGAGATTGACAGGAACAATGAAATCTCAATGCTTCTCAGGCGAGCGGCAAATGAGATTAGAGGTATTCCGGGGAAGAAAGTATCATAGGTGGAGAACAGGAACTTGAGCTTCGAATCTTGATCTAGTTAAGCGGCCGAGTCAGATCCAAGGTTGGATTCGAGACCCAAAGGTCGAGGAACGAATGAAAATGACAACATCAGATCAGCACGATACATATACAACGTACAAATAGAAATGTTGATTCAATCTCAAACACAAGAACAAAAACAAAAATACATGTTATACATTTCACTAATACAACCATATAGTCTAGGCAGGAATAAAAAGAATGGCAGTACTGTGATTGAAAGTAAGAAAAAAAAAAAAGCAAGTTAAGTATACATATGCTTAGTAAGGTATACTATTCAAATACAAAAATAACTGGTTCTGTTCTTCTAGCTGCCTTAACACATTATTTCCTAACCAGGGTTTGTACAAGAAAGAGCAGATCCAGGATTCAGACAGGTGTGATTTGAGAATTTTATTTAAAGTTATAAGTGTCTGACATTTAATGGCAAGGAATTTCAAGTTTTGGCTAGGCAGTTTAGGTAAAATGAAACTCCAGCTGCACTGTTATATTCGGATACATTTATGAAAAATTTGTTATTGGAACGCAATACCTGTTACTGGACTAGTGTATTAGATTTTGAAGTTCTGTTTTATCTAGCTGATTTAGTATTCGATGGGTGAAGATGAATTGATTATAAGTAAGTAGACTTGGTAGTTTGAGCCAAGACGGTTGTTATAAAGCCAAACAATGATGGGATCTGAAATCTGATTCTGTAGCAAACTTTGTGATTTTATTACAGCAAGTTCTGAGTTTTGCTAGGTCATATTTCTGAATTTGTGAGATGCATAGTAGCGTAGAGATAAGATGGGTTCTTGCTATAGTGGACTTTGAAGATTTGTTTAGGAAGTGCCAATTTCTGTACAGGGTTGCTAGTTTTTTGTGAACTTTTTTTATTGTCAGTGATATGTGTATATAGATGTCCATATTAAGGACAATGACCACTACAAGTATTTTTGTTTGGGGAAACCGGAGAAATAATCATATGGTTTGATGATGATACAATGAATGGTGGGTGGGGGTCTGCAGCTCTAGTTGGATAGAAGAGCATGAGGTTTATTTTGTTAGGGTCAAATACAATTTTTGCCTTGTTTAGTCAAGATTCCACTGGACTGAATGACTGCTGGGTGATTTGTTTGAGGTTTTGTAGTGTTAACACGGCACAAATTGGGGTGGAACCGTCCTCATATTGAACTATGGAGGGAATTGGGGTGGCAGTATGAAGACTGTTAGCAAAAATAATAAAAAGGAGAGAACCCAGAATAGATGAATGTGGCACTCCCAAGGTTACAGGCAGTAGTGAAGAGAGATTTTGTTGCCATTTTAGAGCTTGCTGACGATGACTAAAATATTGCTGGAACCAATTAAGTGCAGAATGGCTAAGTTTAAGTTCCAGCAGTGTAGTTAAGAGTTTAGAATGAGAGACAGTATCAAAAGCTTTGGACAGATCAAGAAAGATGGAAGAAACTAAATTGTCTTCATTACGATGGTGGTTAATAATGTTAGAAAGGTTAACAAGGGCAGTGGTGGTACTATGATTAGGAAAGAAACCATGCTGAGTGTTAGAAGATTATTGGTTATTAGATAGTTTAATATTTGTGAATGGATGCACCTCTCAAGTATTTTAGATAATTGTGATAATATAGCTATTGGCCAGTAAACTGATAATTCTGTTGAGTTTCCACCTTTATGTAGAGGGATGATATATGATACTTTCCAAATTTTAGGGACTTGTTCTGAAATGGACCCATTTATTAATATGGATACTGGATAGGATGCTGCTTCTGCAGCATTATTTTGATATTGGCAGGTAGATAGTCAGCAGCAAGTGTAGTAGGTTTAAGCCTTCTGAGATATTTTAACTATGGTGTTTACTGGGACAGAGTGAAAGAGAAGTTATTGGGATCAGGTGTGGGTACTGTGCGAGTCTGGGTAAGGGAAGAGCAACTATTATTTGCGAGGGCTAGTATGGATTCAGTTAATTATCTGTTAAATTGTGAGGCTATGCTGTCTTTAGAATCAGCGAGTGTTGAGGAGGGAGTACTAGTTTGTCCTGGCTGTAGGATTTTTTAATGGCAATCTAGAATATTTGTGAGTTTCTTTGATTTTTTTGACTGGATACTGCTATAGCAATTTATTTTGTCCTGTCTAATATGTTTTTTTTTAGCTTTACTTCATAGTTCTAGATATATTTGTTTGTTGGTTGTAGTTTTGTTGTTGAGCCATTTCTCCCAGGCCTTATCTCTAGTTTTTAACAGAGATCTTGTTTGTTTGGTTAGCCAGTGGGCATAATTGCATTTTATCCTTGTTGTTCTTGGGAAGGCCAAGATGTTTTGGATATTGAGGAAGGCTTAGTTAAAGTATTCAACTGCCATATCTAAACAGAGATTTTTGTGTGGTGCCCAATTGCATTTTTTAAACTATTTATGAAGTCTAGGGAGATGCATTGTTTTTCTTATCTCGGATTTGGTAGTAGGTGGATTTATTCGATGTCGGAGAATGTAAGTTGGGATATGGTCATTGAAGCTGTCTAGGAGACAGAGTACAAGGACAGATTTGGCCTTTTTGTAAGGATCCAGTCCAGAACTGAATTCTTGTTTGATATTTTGTCTACTCCAGTACAAGTTTGGATTGTTTGTGCGAAACTGTAGGTTAATGTCATCAGTTGACTTTTGAGAGCTACAGGAGAGACAGTCCACACTAAAGTCACCCATTGTAATTGTTTCCTGAGGGAGGGTGTTACTGTCCAATTTAGGATGTGTTCTAGAGTAGTTAGATTGTTCCCAGGTGGGATGCAGGCTCCCACTATATTCAGATGTTTCTTTGGATTAATTCTTAGTTTAGTAAACAGTATTTCAATGTTGTTAAAGTTTGGAATGGTTAGGTCTAAAGTTTCTAAACTGAGATTTTTTTTTTACAGAAAGGCGATACCACCACCTCTTTTCTACCATCTAGCCTATTTACAGAAAGGCGATACCACCACCTCTTTTCTACTATCTAGCCTATGTATATTGTATTCTGAAGGAAGTATTTTGTTGCTAGAGATGTCTAGTTTTAGCCAAGTTTCTGTTGTAAGGGTTATATCTGAAGTATACAGAGCAAAGATGGCATGCAAATCTTGAATTTTGTTCATGACTCCTCTGAGATTTAAATTAAGTAGTAGTTAAGTCAGTACCTTTTCTGGGGAGAGTTAATAGTTGTTGGGGTGTGAAGATCTAGATGGGCTGGATTGGTTTGGGGGCCAGGGTTGGGGTGAATATCTTCACTAAGTATGAGGTGTGATGCAATGTAAACTATAAATTTTAAGTATTTTGATATAAATGTATCTTATGGACAAGACTATTGTGTGAATAAGATAAATGGTACACGGTTTATGTTTTGGGATTAAAGATAGCTGGTGCTATTATTAAATTTGTATACTTTAATTGTAGTGGGTCTGGGAAGGGAGTAGTGTACATAGATTGTGTGTTAAGTTCTGTATGACAAAAGGTTATGTGAGCTGTAATAGATAGAAATAGCAGGACTGATGAGTATAAAGTTATCATATTGCTTACTTCTTGTGTTTCTGATCTAAGTTAACATAATAATGTTAAAGGTGGGTGGGAATAATTGTTAGTTGTAACTGAGTTTTGATAAGTGGAAGATTTAAAACTATTATTTTGTCTTGTTATAACTTATTACATTAAAAGATGTAAGTAGCAGGTAAGAGGGGTGTGACATATGGAAGTTAGTACGAAACAATGTAATTGGATAACTGGAGTGAGATAAATATGGTTTCTTTGTTGTGATTGGATTGCTTTATTTATAGGGAGTGGCAATTTGAAAATAAGTTTAGGCATAGTGGGGGTGGGGGGTGGGGGGGTGAGACACTGGGGTACGATAGGGGAGCGGATAGAGTCCGAGCGAAGCAATGTCGAACGGAGAGAGTAGAGCCAGTCGGTGTGCTTGGGACCAGAAAAAACAATCAGCAAAATGGTATTGGTTGAAGATAGGTAGGAAGTCATAAAAAGTGTAGACCCTTGATAATTTTTAGTTTTAATGCAAGTAGTTTTTATTTATTTGTAACATACTGCAATAATCCCAAAACAGCTAAGGGGTCATTTTTTCTTAATATTATACACTAGCAACAGTTATAAGGAGAAAAACTGCAGCTCTAGGTAATTAAGCTTACTATTTTACCCAAAAACAACTAAGGGGAGAAAAAATACAGCTATAGGTAATTATGCTTACTGTTTTACTAGCAACAGCTACAAGGAGAAAAACTACTGCTATCTGTGATTAAGCTTACTATTTTGCCTAACTACTAAGGGGAGAAAAAATGCATTTCTAGGTAATTTTGCTTACTGTTTTACCCAACTAAGGGGAGAAAAATACACATACAGTTTATCAAATTGGGGGAGGGGGGTAGAGAAAACAGATGCTACTTGAATATCGTCCCTGGTGTTGTGCCTCTCCATATACCCTAATAACAAGCCCGCTAAAAAATCAGAGTCTTGACCATGACCTACATTTACTTTTTGATGCTGTAATTTTCTTTCTTCCAGCACTTTACAGTTCCCAGTCGCTTGAGTGAGTTCACAGAGCACAGTTAAAGGAAATAACAGCTAAAATACTGGATATTTTCAGGGATAGTTGCTAGAGTTATTGCACTGTAAAGAAAAGGTGTGGAGTGAATATGTCTGCTGATACTAAACTAGTAAAGCACTATTTAAACAAAAAACCTCTCCTCATTTACTCTAAGCATCTCTTGTGGCAGCTAGGGCATAATACATTATACATATGGTAAACTCCAGCAGTATTTAAGTAAAAGGAACAACAAAGACTTGCAGTAAAATAGGGAGATATGCATACAGATACAATTAGGAAACAATAGAATTAGTTCAAAACGATGTGAAGATTACTGATCCTACAGACATTGCCAACATACTGGCTGACAGGTTCAGTGCAAACTTCACCCCACCCTCCCCCCCAAAAGGAGATATATCTATACCAAATGATAGTAGCCCCCCAAACATCTCTAATGCCCAGGTGAAAACTGCTCTCTCCAAGGCAAAAAACACTGCATCCATGGGACCTGATGGTGTCCCCGGATGTGTACTCCACGAACTCAACGAGGAATTAAACCCACAGTTAGGACAGCTGTTTAATCTCAGTCTCACCTCTGGATACGTACCCAGGGAATGGCGCACAGCGACTGTGGTCCCACTTCACAAAGGCGGTGCCTCCACCGACCCTGGAAATTACCGTTCCATTAGCTTGACAAGCCTTATCTGCAAAGCCATGGAAAGGATCATAATGGATCTCATAAATAAAGACATAGGGAATTTGCAGACTCAGGATCAAACCCAGTTTGGCTTTGTCAAAGGCAGATCATGCCTTCTAAACTTGGTTGACTTCTTTGAAACGGTCACCAAGGCCATTGATGAGGGTAAGGCAGTCCATACAGCCTACCTGGACCTAGCAAAGGCCTTGATACAATACCCCACTCGGGTATCATTGAAAAACTCATCAGCCTAAAGGTAAACCCATACGTCACAAGATGGGTTGCAAACTGGCTGAGTGACAGAACCCACAGGGTCAGAGTTGCTGGCGCCATGTCAGACTCAATGCCTGTCACAAGTGGTGTCCCACAGGGCTCAGTCATGGGCCCACTCTTGTTCGCATCTACTTCTCCAGTACAAACAAACACAGGAGGGTTATGGCTGACCAAGTTTGCAGATGACTGCAAACTGGGCGCCATAGTCGAAAACACATCTGACACAGATATCCTTCAGAAGGGCCTCACAGAAACGGATAACTGGTGCCAGAGCCATGGCCTAAAGTTAAATGCCAAAAAAATGCATAGTCATACCCTTCGGGAAAATCAAGGTTACCCTAGCTACCATATAAGAGGCAATCCACTGAGCACAGAAGAAGTTATCAGGGACCTGGGGACCCAGGTTGACAGTAACCTTTCATTCGACACTCATGTTGCTAAAATAGTTAGGAAGACCTTCTACATTGCCCACCTGATCATGAAGGGATTCACATCTAGATCAAGGGAGGTCATAGTCTAACCTGTACTCATCACTCATCAGACCAATGATTGAGTACAATGCCCCATTCGGAATGTATCTGACCCGACACTTGCAGCAGCTGGAGAGGCCCCAAAAGTTCCTCACCAAAAGGATAAAAGGTCTCAAAGATATGTCTTATGCTGCCCGGCTGAAAGAACTCCAGCTCTATTCAGTCGCACGCCTGCTCAGAGGTGACCTGTGCCTGACATACAAGGCCATGTCAAACCCAGATTTGATGAACATGCTTCACCTCAAAAATCGAAATCTCTTAGAGCCACAAGGGCAGGAGACCTAAACCTAGACACAGCTATTAATAGGACGTGCTGGAGGGATAGATTCATCACCCAAAGACTCCCTATGCTGTGGAACAAAATCTCAGTATATGTGAGGCAGAGCACCTCGCTGGCTTTGTTCAAGAGGAATCTTGACCAATGGATGGGAGATCGCAGATATACCCCAGGGATTACCTCAGTGTCTCTGCTCAACAGAGGCACTGCAAAATAATGGGCATAGTTTCTCCAAACTAAAGGGGTGGCGTAAGCCACAAAAATATGGGCTAGGCTTGTAAATGCCCTTGGGTAGATAGCCTAGTATAAACCTATGAACCTATGAACCTAATACTTGATGCAATTCCTATGGCACAATACATTCCACTTATGGCAACATCAGTATTATATAAAGGAACAACCAAAGAGAAAAACCTTACAGAAAAATAAAGTGAATTTAAGCATATAGACTAAATTTAAAAGCTATAAATTAGTCCTGTAGCATGCTAATAGCATTCTGGTTTCGTAAGGATAATCATGCGAACAACACTACAATCTTTAAACAGGTAAAACAGTGTTAAGCATCTTAAAGGGGCCTGTACATTACAAACATAAAACCTAGCCTTAGCGATAACTACTAAAACTGCTGCATAGTCATTTTAGTAATATACTGAGTTATAACAGCGTTTCAGAGAAGGCTTGTTAACAAGCATGATAACAGTTGGACAGTGTACCCAGATATGTATCATTACCCCTTATGTCAATAAAAATTGGAAATATGAAAGAACAGATGTAAAATGCCATTAATATTCTAAATCCTGCATTGAAGTAACATACAATTAAGGAGCATTGAGAAAATAGCAAGGATACTTACATGTGTAGCACACAGGACCAGTTATGAGATGAGCAGTATCTGGTTTATTTGTTTTTAAAAATGTTTGACTGACAATGACTGAGCAGATTATAAGTGATGCATGCCTGCAACTAAAATTATGTCAATATGGTTTGTTTTCATTTATATAAATGTATGATTGCCTGTATCAAAAAGTGATAATTTAACAAAGATGTTTCTTGTTTAAAACAAAAAACAAACAAAAAAAAAAACAACTTGGGATTATAGCAGAATCCCAGAGTGAGTTCATTAGGCACATTGCTAAATTCATTCATCATCACTACTAAATAACGTATCTAAATTTTATTTGCATTCTATGCTGTGTGTGGACAAACTCAATGACAAACTGGTCGTGCTACTCGACACTCATTAGACCCATTATAGAGTACAATGCCCCTTTTGGAATGTACCTCACAAGACATCTACAGCAGCTGGAAAGGCCACAGAAGTACCTCACAAAGGATTACTGGCCTCAAACAAATGCCCTACACTGACCGGCTCAAAAAAACTCCAGCTTTACTCTGTAGCATATCGCCTACTCCGAGGTGATCTCTGCCTAACGTATAAAGCTATGTCAAACCCAGAGCTGTTGGCCATGCTACACCTAAAGAAATCCCAATCCCTCTGAGTTACACGCTCTAGGGACCTAAACCTTGTCACCACAATAAACAGGACATGCTGGAGGGACAGATTCCTGTCCCAGAGACTTCCCATACTCTGGAACAGACTACCCATCTATGTCAAGCAAAGTTCTTCATTAGCACTCTTCAAGAAAAATCTTGATGAGTGGATGGGAAATAGGAAATACACCCCAGGGATCACTTCTGTGTCTCTGCTCGACAGTGGCACAGGAAAATAACTTTCTTGGGTGGCGTAAGCCAGGAAACCTTGTTGACTAGGCTTACGTAGGCCCTTGGGCCGATAGCCTAGTACCTACCTATGAAGCTATGAACCTATGCTAGGCTACTACCCATTTTAGAGTTACCCAAAAAGTATTCCAAAATACCACTAGCCCCAGATATTATTTTCCACATCTGATGGGCACTTCCATTATACAATATAGTCTTTTGGTCTCACTACAGCATCTGCGACATTCCAGGAACCCACACCAGACATACAGCAACATACCTAAATCACAATACAGTTATAGTTTATGACTGGAAGAGACTCTTTGCTCAAAGACCAGGCTATTTAATCTCTCTGTAGTAGGCTGATCTGATGACAAATCAGCTAAGAACAAGTGAAGAATGGCAGAGGCCTGCTATACGGCATATGTGTGAGGGAGAAGGCTTATGAAACCACAAGATGAAAAAGTGGAAGCCATACAAAAGTGGCACACACCAACCACTGAAAAGCATGTGAAAGCTTTTTTTGGGTCAGACTAGCTATTACAAGTTTATTCCTGATTATGATACTACTGCTTGCCCCCTGGGACTGACAGGAGTCAAGGAAAGGAAGCACTGAATGTACGGTAGACAAAAGCAATGGAACAAGCCTTATGGCAGCTAAAGAATATGCTATGTGTACAGATCATACTCCAGACTTCACAACAATTCCTAGTGCATAAGGATGCACTGAATGTAGGTATGGGTGCAGTACTGTCTGTGTCTGCCTGTTTCTGTGTGTATGTGTATGTGTGTATATATATATATATATATATATATATATATATATATATATATATATATATATATATATACATGCACACACAAACACACACACACACACACACACACACACACACACACACACACACATATATATATATATATATATATATATATGGGTCTATATCAGTTCCGCGAAAATCCATTTCAGCGAATACCAAAACAGCAACACGTATTAATTGAACCGCGACTAGACCGAACGCACTAAACCGTGAAATTTAAAACATTTCACGGTCATAGTCGGCCAACCCCACCACCAGCTACATACTACCTACCCAAACAAAATAAATAAACCACATACAACCACTAACCAAACCCTACTCCTAACCCTAAAGTAAAGCATCAAAACCCAACTTCTAACCCTACACTAAACCCCACATACACAACTATCTATGCACTATCCTTAACCCCTCCCTAACCCAAAGGTCCGTAACTACCGCACACTTCCACTATGGAGATATACCCTAACAATATAAATAATACACATAAATACATTTAACAAAATCCTACTTCTAACACTACACTAAATCTTACATACATTACCTATCTAAACACTTACCTTAACCCGCACCCTACCTTAGCGCCCATACCTATCGCACACTTACCTTAAGGAGCTATACCGCAAACGGGCCAACCAAAACACTTCGATATTTTGGATTCCGCTGTTTTGGACGTTTGGTGTTTACATAGTTCGCACAATACGTGTCGATCATTTCGTATTTGCGGAAATGGTGTTTCGATCGTCTGATAGGGAGCCATATATATATATATATATATATATATATATATATATATATATATATATGTGTGTGTGTGTGTGTGTGTGTATAGACAGATCTGCACAGAATGGATGAAATTCTGACATCCAAAATGGCACATTTAAGTCAACAGAACACTGACAGTCTACTATGCATGTTTCCAGAATTAACCTTGGAGCATGTAAAATAAAAAGCAAGTGCTTCTGCAGGGGGACAAGCTCTCCACACTGCCTAATTATATATATATTAACTTCTAGATCACACAATCCCCTGGGAAAGGGCATAATTCTCTACCCAGGGATTGTCTATCTCATACCTTGTCTACCATCTGTTTCTATTAACCAAACAGATGATTTCTGATAATTTCGTAAAAAATAATTTAGTTTTGGTTGATTTGTCCTTTAGTCGCAAGCTGATTGTCAACACAATCTGGTAAACAGAACAGCTTATTGACAGTTGTAAAAGATCTCAATAGTACTGGGTCTAGTAAATATGCCCAAACCTGGTATTATAGTATGGTTTAAGTAGCAGGGGTGTGTGTGTGTGTGTGTGGGGGGGGGCACAGCCCTCACACAGTGGGTGCATGGGGTCTTTCGCCCTCTGCAAAAACATTGATTTTTAGTTGCATGCTCCAAGGTTATTTCTTGAAGCATGCATTCTTTAATATCAATATTTTTGGCTTGACATTAAGGAGCTGACACACACACACACACACACACACACATATATATATATATATATATATATATATATATATATATGTGTGTGTGTGTGTGTGTGTGTCTGTCTAGGGTCTACTTTGGAAGCTCAAAGTTTCAAAACTTTGAACTTCATATAGTTGAGACCATAAGATCGAAGTTTTGAAACTTTGAATGGCTTAAATGGAGATCGCCGTACAGTGCAGAATGAGAAATTTACTGTTCTTTTCACTGTAGTGGGATCTCGGAATTAATATACTTAATTAGCAGGGGTGTGGGGGGTGCAGGGGGACTTGCCCCCTGCATAAACATAAGAAATAATTTTACTTTATTTTTTTTAATTGATGTCAGAAACTTTCAAAACTTGGATATTATGATCTTGACCACATGAAGTTCGAAGTTTTGACAGTTCGAGCTTCCAAAGTACATCCATACACACACACACACACACACACACACACACACACACACACACATGCACACACACACACACGTATAGATGTGTATTTATCTATGGGTTTACTATCAAAATAAAGAAAGCCCTAACCATGAATGTTCACATCCCCAAACCGGAACAGCAAAAACTGTCAAGCCGACTGTTCGACAGTTACTGGACCACTCACCATCCGAAAAAAACACTGTTGTCAAGGCAAGGCATACACATTTATACTGTTTTGCAGGGGGGCAACCTCCCTACACCCCCAACCCCTGTTAATTACATATAGGTTCATAGGATACTAGGCTACTGGCCTGGAGGCCCTTATGCGCCTAGCCAAGAATTTCACCCATGTTCCCTCAAAGTCAGCACCTGTTTCCCCTGTCCAGCAGGGACACAGGTGGGATCCCAGGGGTATATATTCTGTTTCACATCCAGTCCTCCAGGTTCCTCTTAAAGAGGGCTAGAAAGGTAATCTGC